>NC_056682.1:80573620-80890183 GCF_018350215.1 Panthera leo | reverse complement strand
TGCAGATGAACCATGACCTTAAAACTCCTCACTGTTCCAAGCCCACCACACCAGTCTTAATGACTCCATCAGGGTTCTGTGGTAACGGGGGAAAGGCTATGAACCAAACAATTCTTTTTTTTTGAATAACTGAAACACCTGGTGAGTAACGTGGTACAATTTGATGTCTTTTGTGAAGAAAGCTTTTGGGGATAGGGCCTTATATCCTATTATGTTTATTCTTTTCTAATTTTTTTTTCAAGTTTATTTATTTATTTTGAGAGAGACAGCGTGAGTGGGGAGAGGCAGAGAAAGAGAGGGAGAGAGGGAGAGAGGGAGAGGGAGAGAGAGAGAGAGAGAGAGAGAGAGAGAATCCCAAGAAGGCTCTGCGTTGGCCAGGGGCCTGAACTCATGAAACATGAGATCATGACCTGAGCTGAAACCAAGAGTTGGACATTTAACAGACTGAGCCAACTAGGTGTCCCTATTATGTTTGTTCTTTACAGCTAATTGTTTAAATGATACTTAACTTTTTCTAACATTATATTTTATACTGTAACAACTTCAAATACAGCCTTTTCAATGAATCTGTAATGCTTGGTTTTTACCCAAAGAGAGCTTTTAGAGAAGGATTATAAGGAAATCTTTCTTTTTAAATGTTTATTTATTTTTGAGAGAGAGAGAGAGAGAGAGAGAGAGAGCAAGCACAAGCTGGGGAGGGCCAGAAAGACAGGGAGACACAGAATCCGAAGCAGGCTCCAGGCTCCCAGTGCCGAGTGCCAAGCTTGGAGCTCTGAGCTGTCAGCACAGACAGAGCCTGAGGACAGGCTCAAACCCCCAGACTCCTCGATCATGACCTGAGTCAAAGTCTGATGTTTAACTGACTGAGCCACCCAATCACCCCTAAGGAAATCTCTTTTTTCCATCAAATCACACCCAGTTGTTCTCTGTCGGCCATAGCAAAGAACCTATCTCTTTAACTAGGAGATATTTACAAGAGGGGAAACTCATTTTTATCATAGGAAAAAATTCTGCATCTTAGATCCATAACACTTAACAGGGTTAATCAAGAATCTTTTTAAAGAGACAGGTTTTTTGTTGTTGTTGTTGTTGTTTATAGTGTTACGAATCATAAACAGAATTAAAGTATTAGTTTTCAGCTGATGAGGGCATGTGTGTAAGGAAACAAGGAATCAAGTCTTGGTATAACAGTTTTCTTTTTCTTCGCCCTTTCCATTAATAGCAAGAATATTGAGAATTCATGCAAAATTCCAAACCAAGTTCCCATAGTAGCACTTAAATAGTGTCTGCACACCATTTCCAATTAGAACTAGATTGTAATGTAACACAATTTATGCCATTATAATACGGAGTTACTTTAGTGATTTCGATTCTTTTTGTGGCAATTAACGTTGCCATGGAAACAATCTTTTGCTCATAATGACTTCATCTTCACACACTTAATCAAAACCCAAAAGTGGGGGAGCCTGGGTGGCTCAGTCGTTAAGCGGCCGACTTTGGCTCAGGTCATGATTTCGCGGTCCGCGGTCTGCGGTCCGTGAGTTCGAGCCCCGCCTCGGGCTCTGTGCTGACAGTGCAGAGCCTGGAGCCTGTTTCAGATTCTGTGTCTCCCTTTCTCTCTCTCTAACCCTCCCCCATTCATGCTCTGTCTCTCTCTGTCTCAAAAATAAATAAACGTTAAAAAAAAATTAAAAACCCAAAAGTGGATTTAAAGATTTGAGGCTGCCTGTTTTATTTATTCATTTGCATTAACTTAATTAAGGACCTTTCTGGGTACGCGTAGTCATTACGCTAGCAGTAATACTCAGTTTAGTATGACTTCAAACTATTTCTTGCATTTCTGCCTAAAAGAAATCCTGGCTGAAAGATCACTTCCAGTTTTCCCTTCTTAAGGGTGTTTGCTTTCTGTTAGAAGAGAGAGCACCAGCGCTTTCTACTTTGACCTCCAAAGCACCAACCTCGCCTTTAGGCAAAAGATTCTTAGATTTGCACGTTCCGGCGAAGTCCGGCCTTTTCGGTCCTCGCGGGCTGCCGTAGCCAAGAAAGGCAGCACTCTGTTCCCCAGAAAAGTGCCACCTGCGGCTGCAGTTTCACTTTCGGTTTCGCCCGGGTGGTCCGCGGAGGCAAGCTAGTGGCGCTGCTGGAGAGGAGGTTTGGATCCCGGCCACCAGGTGAGCCAGGCGGCTGTGCGGGCGGTTCGAGGCCCCAGTGTTCGTTCGCCCCGGGCGGGTTTGGAGAGTAGCAACCCGGATCTGGGCCAGGACGGAGCGTGGATTCCGGGGCCTGCGGATGGCGGGTGCCCGCACGATGCCGCGCTCACGGTCTCCTCCACTCCTGGAAAGGCCAGGAAGTCAGGAGATCTGTGGTCGCCGGCCCTGAGACCCCCGCACCCCCGCCCCCGGCACCCCTCCGGGGGGCGTCTAGACCACGCAGGGATGAACGGTAGCTGCCTGGCCCCACCGAGTTGGCTTTCGAGACCAATCCTGGTGTAGAAGTTCCCGAGGGAACCCCGACATTAGCCTGCGGATTGGGCGAGAAAGCGGGCCCGGAATACACGGGCAGGCTTCGCTCGGTTCCCAGGGCTACACCGACCACGTCGGGATGGTTCCGCTGACACGCAGGAATTGAGAGCTGGACCAGCCCACCTTACCCAGTCCATCTTACCCAGTCCTCAGGTTTCGGATGTCCACAGTTGTATGGTGTTAAGTCCTATCACCAGGACTTTTGTGTATAGGTGTGCGCGCGCTCGCTCATAGCAGGTATTTTTAGAGTGTCCAGAATTAGGCTGATGCAGATAAGGTTGGTAGTAGTGACTTAGTGTGCCACCCACGCCTTAGTAATACAGGATTATTGAAAAATTGAAAACACATAAGAATATGGTAAAGGAAGTAATATTCACTGAAACCTTTCCGCCTGCCATTTATTTGTGTATTTTACTCTTGTATGTACTACTTTCTATTCGAGCTTAGACTCCCTATTTTATCAGTTAACAGTATATACAGTCGTCCACTTTCATTTAAAAGTTCTTTCTAAAAACTTCTAATTTTCTATCTTTTGATTGGCTGCCTATTCTGCCGTTGTGTAGGGCCCATAAATGCAGCCATTGCCTGACTGTGAGGCGTTTAGGGTGTTTGAGAAGTTTTGCTTCACTTAAAAAAATTTTTTTAATGTTTATTTATTTTTGAGAGGAAGAGACAGAGTGTGAGCCGGGGAGGGGCCGAGAGAGGGAGGGAGACACAGAATCCGAAGCAGGCTCCAGGCTCTGAGCTGTCAGCAAAGAGCTTGACGTGGGGCTCAAACCCGGGAACTGTGGATTATGACCTGAGCCGAAGTTGAGCGCTTAACCGGCTGAACCACCCAGGCGCCCCTTTGCTTC
Organism: Panthera leo; assembly: GCF_018350215.1. Lineage (NCBI taxonomy): Eukaryota > Metazoa > Chordata > Mammalia > Carnivora > Felidae > Panthera > Panthera leo. Next base: position 80,886,807 of record NC_056682.1, on the reverse strand, counting down.
ACTTTAGCATCCCAGGTAATACTTTGTTAAACTTAAGAAAACAAAAAACTGTATTTCAGATTATTTACTTGGACTAGATTCCGAGAAGTGAAATTATTACAATAGATGCTGTGTTCTACTAAGGTCTTTTTAGATCTTCATACCCTTTGCCAAATTGTTTTTCAGAAAAGTTTTAGTAGTTTACATCATTCATGTATGATAATGCCTGTTTTCACCAAAAGAGTGATAGCTCATAATACAGTTCTAATACATCAGCCTCTCTCTCTCTCTTTTGTGGTGGTATCTCACAATTCCAATTGCTTGAATTTTGTGCAGGAGTATAAGAGGGTTATTTGGTGTGTGTGTGTGTGTAAATGTATTATTGGAGCAGAAGTCAGCATAGGCTGGACTGAGTGTTAGAGCAAGATGATCTCTTAAGTGATCATCTAGCATAACTTCCTTATTTTGCAGATGAGGAGCCTGGGGCCTTGAGAGGTGAAATGAGGAGTTATCCAAGGCATACAGCTAAATTAAGTAGCAGAGCTGGGATTAGTCTCCCAAGTGAGTACTCCTTATCCTGCATTGGGTGGTCTCTCACTAGACTGTGGCATATTTGGTATGAGAATTTTAAAAAAAGGTTTACATCACTTGGATTATTCTATCCTTTGAGAATTGTACCAAAGAACAAAGACTTAATCATCTGAGGGAACTGTAATACTGAAAAATGGGAAATTGACCCATTTTCATGACCAGGATTAGAAATCCATTATTTATAATGGCAGCCCCTTCAAGATTTACTTTTTAATTTTTTTTTTAATGTTTATTCATCTTAGAGAGAGAGCACACAAGTGGTGGGGGGGGGGGGGGGGTGGGCAGAGAAAAGAGAGAGGGACAGAGGATCCGAAGCAGGTTCTGTGCTGACAGCAGCAAGTCTGATGTGCGGCTCGAACTCACAGACTGTGAGATCATGACCTGAGCCACCCAGGTGCCCCCAAGACTTTTGACAGTTGTTTTCAGATTCTCTTTATGTCAGAATAAAGGATCTAATAAGTTGTATTTTGTACTCTATTATCTGGTTAGAATTGAGCTGTTCTCATTTATTATACCTTGAAGGTTTTTTAAAATTCTTTGTTGCTTTAAGACCAGTTGACATTTTGGGCCAAAAAATCCTGCGTTGTGGAAGGCTATCTTATGGTTTGTAGAACGTGAAGCAACGCCCCTGGCCTCCATCTACTAGATATCAATAGCACCACCCTTCTCCAGAATGTCTCCAGACATTTCCCAATGTCCCCACTTGCTTACAGGAATTACTTGGGGAACTTTATAAAAATGTGACAGTGCCCCTTGCTCGGGGAGTCTGATTAGCAGCAGGCTTCAGGAATCTGCATTTTAACAAGCATCTCTGTTGACTCCATGCAGTTGGTTCTTATGTAACACAGAAACATTTCAGTTTTCTTCATTCTTCTTTTATTTGATGGTCAGTAATAGAGTTATTACTGTGCTGTAGCTATTTAAGTGCAGAGATGACACCATGCTAGTTACTATAACCGTAGTTTGTGGGTCAGGGAGAAAGAGACAGGGATTTTCCTTGGCACTGACATTAAATGCCCCCCACAGGCTTGGCTAGTGAGCTTATGAACCAGGGATACTATTTTCCCTGCCTCTGAGAAGCTTAGAACCTACCATGGGAGACTGGTCAACAGGAAGACTACAGAACGGCCTGAGAAGTGGAAAGTGGTACCCTGAGGGCTATGGTTCCTGGCTCACATGAGAGGGGTGAGGAAAGCAGCCCCCTACTGTGTGGGGAGGAGGGATTGGTATGAAGCCTTCAGAAGGGGGCCAGGTATGCCCCTGTCTCAAAAGGGAGATGTTTAGGGAGCTGCTCTCCGTGTCTGATGCCCTCTCCGTCCAGGGCTGTGTGTGTTTACTTGGGTTGTCATGTTGTGTTTCATTGTGATTTTTTTTTTTTTTTTTTTTTTTTTACTTTTCACGTTTTTTTCCCCCGAAGCTGTCAGTGTGCTTTGAGTAGGTGAAAGTTTACTGGTGAACATTGCCAAGAAACCAGGATTTGCATGGTTTGCAAATCTGCAACTCATCTGCTCAATAACGCAACTCTTGAAATCACATCAGATATCCTTCTGAACCTTTAACCATTGTATTTCTTCACAGGCTATTTGTCACTTGAGGCATTTTCCCTCCAGTGCTCCTACTCTCCACCCAGATCTCCACTTACATCTCCATGCACGTCTGTGGCCATGCTCCAGGCTTAGCAGGAGAATCTAGACATATTCAAAAGGGCAGCTTTGAAAGGGCTTAGGCTTTGGGACCAAAAGCCTTACCTCTGCTTACCACCTTGCAGGGTTACTGTGTGAATTGCTTGTGAATCTAACATACATAGTTGGATGAATAAAATTTGTTTTTTTCCCCCCATTCTTTTACCCAAAAAAAAAAAAAAAATCTCTGCAGGGCAGTTTGCAGATGTTCTTATACTGGACCTCTCATCTCAGTAGCTTCTGGCAGAAAATATACAGCCTTTGACTTAATAGCCATTTCTGAAAATAGGTCATTTAAAACAAGCCTGAGTAGGAGGCAGGGGAGGGAGAGAGCCATAGAGGTGATTATGGCTTTAATTTTGAAGGGAGAAGTTTTATCAAGGTGACCCCTGCAGAAAGGAGGCCTTTTTCTTCTTATGTGTTTATGGTTCAAGAGGCTTTTCTCTCGCTTCAGAAATGGTCAGAACTGTTCCTTCTGCTGTAACCAATTTAAAAGATGAACACTTAAAATTACGTGAGCCAAGTGATGGGAAAAATTGTGATGTTGAGACCAATTTACTCACACAAAATGGATTTATGGGCCAGTCATTAAGTAACAGGGAGTACCCAGGAAGCCTAATGAAGATGAATGTAAAAGACATGGCCTCCTAAAGTGATGGATAAAATGTGTTTGAAGCAACCACCCTCTTTTCAAATAACTTTTAAAATGTGGTGTTTTTTTTTTTTTTTTTTTTTTTTTTTCCCAAGAGATTCTGCAGAACTAAGATGTCCTGGAGAATAAATGCAAAGCTTGGTATTAGTCTTTCCTTTCATGTGGCTCACAGTCCTTTGAGGGAGAAAGGACTTGTATATAAAAAAGTAGAGAATATAAAAGAGAGTAGTGACAGATGATATCAAATCCCAACCAAATGGGAAACGCATCCTGCCAGAACGAAGTGAGCTGGTCACCTCCACTCTGCTGTGGAAGTTGCAGGTGGAGCTCATGTGAATCTCTCCTTAGAACCCCCTTGTGTTTCCCTCCACTGACACAGTGTTCCCCATACTTGCCAGTTCAGAAGAGTCTGCTGGGCATGTGCAAGCCGGTTCCAGGGTTCTTTCCCGCACCCGCCGAATCAGAATCCCGAAGTGAGCCAATTGATTGATGTTTAGGAAACTGACTTAGCGGCTGGAGCCCAAGCTCTTTTAGCCTGACTTGCCCTGCCTGCCAGAAATGTGGCCCTTCTCCCTTCTGCAGCTACATTTTGTCTTCCTTGCCTGTGTAGCATTTTCTCCTCAAACCCAAACACACAGTCTGCTGCCTTTGCCAAGATTTCTGTCCTTTCAGCCAGTGGACTCCTTTTCCTTCCCACTCGGTTCAGATGTCTCCCCCAGGAATCCTTTGACCCACCAAGCCTGCGCTAAGCGAGCTTCTCTGTGTGCTGCTCCCTGCACAATTCTGTCCAAATACATTACAACTTTTTAAAAAAGTTCTCCATTGGCCTGTCCTTGTGCCAGCTCTGGAGCGCAAAGTCTGAGGGCCCAAGGCTATGTGTGTCTCATTCGTCTCACACCCCCAGCCTCTGCGCCTGACACTTGGGCGCTCACTTAGGCGCTGTACAAAAGTTAGAAGTGTTGAATGCCTTCAGGAAGAGATTGATGTTAATTGGAGTAAAAATGTGGCTTAATGGCAGAGGTGTGATCTTTGATGAGTTTAGAAGGAGATTATCTATGCTCTTTAAAAAGGTGAAGAAAGAAGATGAGTAACATTTTAAAAATAATTAATACCAGCAGTTGTCGAGGTTTGTGGTCTTTTTTTTTCTGTCATTAACTTAACTTTGGACAAGGTAGTTAATAATATTCTTGTCAACTAGATTTTCACGTGACAATGCATCGTAGTGTTTTTTTTTAACACAAGATAAACAGCTAGTTTCATCTCAACTCTTGTACCTAGAAAGTGCCATAATGGGATTTCCCATCTAATAGGAAATGAGCCTGACTCATGAGTTGAGTCTCTATCAGGCCTTTGGGGTTAATAGTCTCTCTGGCCTGTTCAACCACAAAACAGCACGTGTTCAGGACATAAATGAGGCAGTTTATAGACGAATGGGAAGATTAGTTTGTTTTTACTAAACCCATCAAGAGTACTGAATCTGTTACAAGGTTTACTTTGTAATATTTTTTCTTGTGTTCAAAACAACATAAAATTGTTGTGTGGTCTGAGTCTTGAATGAATAGTGATTGTACTGAATAGCGGTTGTAATTCCACTTATCTGTTGAGACTGTAGCTACAAAAATAAACTGGCAATCCAGTGGAAAAGTTAAATTAAAATTTCCTGAATAAAATAATTAGCTGATCACATTTTTAAAGTCTTTCAAGTCTTGGGGAGATGGAGTAGAGAATGGTCCAAATAACAGCTCCAAATTCAAGAATACTTTGTGAAATTTGCATTTTCTTTTGTTTAACTTAGGATGTTGACTTTTCATGGTTACAGAAAATTATTTTACTGAAATTATACTCCATTTGTTTACTCACACTCTTTGAACAAGAGTTTAAATTCTTCTAGATTCTAAGTTTTTTAAGGTCAGAACCTGTGTGAATGAGATGTTTGTGAATTTCTTTGAAAATATGTGCAGACAGACACGTGTTTGTTGAAGAAATGAAAAGCCGACAACCTAGCATTCTACCTTACCCAAACTGCTGAGCCAGCACAGATTCACTTTGAGAAGATCTGCAAACAATGTTCCTAACCCTGAATTCAGGTCATTGAGTGAACAGATTTGGAGTGAAATAAGCTGGGCTGTTTCTGGAAGAATGTGTTACGAAAATGTTGATTGAAAACAATTTGAGTTTTTGAGCAGAATCCTTCAAATATTGTATCCATACTGATTTTTAAGTGTCAATACTATATGGCTACTAAAGAATAGCTTCATTTGACTGAAACAGAAAAATTAATTTTCAAATTCCTTTTGCTATCAGTTTTTGCTTAAGTAACCACAGTTTTGTTACATTGGTTTACCAGAATATTTTGAGCCAGATAACAGTTATATAACAAGATGGGTTTTGAAAGGAGTCTTTGGCAACTATGTATGTTTGATCTGGGTATATAATACTCTGTATTTCAGAGTCCTATTCTTGAATAAGACTTTTTCTTACTAAAAGGCAGCGTATGGAATGGGAGAAGATACTTGCAAGAGACATATCTGATAAAGGGTTTAGTATCCAAAATATACATAAAAAAAACTTCTAAAACTCAACACCCAAAAAACAAGTAATCCAATTAAAAAATGGGCAGAAGACATGAACAGGCATTTCTCCCAAGAAGACATACAGCTGGCCAACAGACACATGAAAAGGTGCTCATCACTGATCATCAAGGAAATGCAAATCAAAACCACAATGAGATAATCATGTCACACCTATCAGAATGACTAAAATCCACAGTGCAAGAAACAACAGGTGTTGGCAAAGGATGTGGAGAAAAAGGAACCCTATTGCACTTTTGATGGGAATGCAAACTGGTACAGCCACTCTGGAGAACAGTATGGAGGTTCCTCGAAAGTTAAAAATTGAACTACCCTATGAAAGTATTTACCAAAGAATATGAAAACATTAATTCAAAGGGATACATGCACCCCAGATTTTATTTATAGCAGCATTATTTACAGTAGCCAAATTTTGGAAGCAGCCCAAGTGTCCATCAGCTGATGAATGGGTAAAGAAGAAGTGGTGTATATATACAGTGGAATATCATTCAGCTATAAAAAGAATGAAATCTTGCCATTTGTAATGACATGGATGGAGCTAGGGAGTATTAGTGATGCAAAAGTGAAATAAGCCAGTTGGAGAAAGACAAATACCATATGATTTCACTCATATGTAGAATTTAAGAAACAAAACAAAGGGAAAAGAAGAGAGAGACAAACCAAGAAACAGACTCTTAACTGTAGAGAACAAATGGATGGTTAGCAGAGGGGAGGTGGGTGGGGGGATGGGTGAAATAAATGATGGGGATTAAGGAGTACTCTTGTGATGAGCACCAGGTGATTAAAATAAAAATTAAAAAAAGATAATTACATAGAGTATATATATTATAATAGAGGAAATCAAAATCTCTGGCTGCATTAGCAACTTTCAGGAGGCTATATAAGGTTATGATTAAGAGCATGGGCTGGTCATCCACTTACTAGCCATGTGCCAGAGCAGGACCTCTGTGTCTTTTTCTTCATCTGTAAAACGAAGATTAAAAACAATACCTGCCCCTTAAGGTAGTGAGGTTTAAATGGATTAATACATAAAAGCGCTTAAGTAAGTGCTGACATACAGTACACTCAAATACTAGCTCTCAATTATGATTATAATTATTTTGAGAAACGCTGTTTTGGCATCAGTCATTTGTAAATATGTCTACATCATATAACATAGACTTTAAAATATGACTGATTTGAGCTTGAATGTCGGTTCCATCACATTTGGGGGGCAAATTATTTCAACTTTTTGAGCTGTTATTTTCATTAGCAAAATGGAGGTATTAAGACATTCTTCCCAGGGTTCCTACAAAGATCAAATGCGATAGTGTTTATAAGGATCTTAGCAGAGTGCTCAGCATAGAGAAAGCATTCAGCAAATGATGGAGGTGGCCGTGGCTGTAATGCATATACTGACTGTGTGTGAGACAGTAGTGGCAAGCGATTAAGAATAGGGGCTCTATTCATACAGGGGGCTGTGGTGAAGCTGTGTCATAGGGTCGCTATGGGTTACCTGAGTGAGATAATGCATTCGTTTAGTATTTCGCTGTACGTACTGGAAACGTGTCAGCTGCCCTGTTGTGATAGCAGTAGTGAATGATGTTGAGTCTTCATCTGTGGTCCTTTGATACTTGACTTCCTGCAGATACGTTAAAGGTTTCCAGGCTTTTTGTTGTTGTTGTTGAATAATTAACTTTTGCCTTCACTTTTATTACCCCCTTTCAGATTTTTGATCAGGATTGTTACAATGAGTCTACGGAAACAAACCCCGAGTGACTTCTTAAAGCAAATCATTGGACGACCAGTTGTGGTAAAATTGAATTCTGGAGTGGATTATCGAGGTAATGTTTTCATGCTTCATCCTCACTGGTGCAACTAAATAAGTAAATATGACTTAACTGGTTTTTATTAATGTCTTAAACATATCCAGGAGACCAAAAAAGTATGGGTTCTCCGTAGTTTTTATGCCTGTTTCTTTTCTACCCCTGAGATAGTTCCTTTTGGAGACAGTGCAGGTAGCAGAGTGTGTGCTTCTGACTTCCATTGTGATTTGTGTGACTGCTGTCTCCTGTCTGTGCTTTGAGACTGTGTGTGCCTAAGCTCCCTGGTAAGAGCCAGGGTTCTCAGTCACCTGGGGCATAAATAACCAGGTACAGAAGAACACCTTAGCCCAGCAGCATTCATTTTTGCCAAAGTATTCACGAATGACAAGCAGCTGTTTAGACAGTATCATTTTACAACATGAACTTCCCACTCTTACAATATGCTTGAACTCCAGATACACCTTTCTTTTCTTTTAGAGAATGCTCTTTTTAAGAGGCTGTGACACTACTGAAATTAACTTTGTGGGGGAAAAATGGTATCACACATGCCATTTTTTTTTTAATTTTTTTTTTTTAATGTTTATTTATTATTGAGACAGAGAGAGACAGAGCATGAACAGGGGAGGGTCAGAGAGAGAGGGAGACACAGAATCTGAAGCAGGCTCCAGGCTCTGAGCTGTCTGCACAGAGCCCGACGCGGGGCTCGAATTCATGGATCGTGAGATCATGACCTGAGCCGAAGTTGGACGCTTAACCGACTGAGCCACCCAGGCGCCCCTCACATGCCATTTTTAAAAGTTACTAAATTCCTAATCTTCCAAAATTTAAGTATGTTTAATTACCTGGAATATTTCACGGGTGCAGATAATGAATTCATTAGCAGAGTAAAGCCTTTTGTCTCTTTTCTGAATGATGATAGTAATCTTGAATTTTTTCCTCTTTCCACACATGCAAATTTAATATTACTGAGAACTTACTGTGTGTCCATTATGTGCTAATCATTTCAATTTCCAATTTATCTTCACGTAAATCCTTTGAGATCCCTGTTTATCCCCATCTAGTAAGGGAGGAGCTAGGACTCCCAACTCAAGCTTAACTTAAAAGCCTTGTTAAGAAATCACTCTACTGTTTTTGTACAGCTTTAGTTTCTTGATATCAACAACATACCTCCAGTTTAGTTTGATTTTTGTAGTAGAACTAATGGATTTATACTGAATACTGAGATAGAAAGTCTCTATGTACCGCTTTACACCCATAAACTTTTGATGAGCCCAAAGGAGATACCAGACTTCTAGAGATTTGAACATATTCGCCAGTCATTTAGGGTAGGGACGGTATGTTCACTATCTTCTCAGAATCTACTTCATTGGGGAGATTAGCCAGCCTAGCCTGACTTTTTTTTCTCTATCCTCATATTTTTTGAATATGTATTTCAAAAAATACATATTCAATTTTTTGAATTTGTAAAGGTAATATATGTGTTTTTCCTTTTTTCTTTTTTCTTTTCTTTTTTTTTTTTTTTTTAAGCAAGTTCAAAGCAAATAATGAAGAAAAGTATATAGAAGAAAGCAGTCGCTCCAAATTTTCCATTGAGATCATCAGGCTTACCAATTGGGACCTGTGTCCATATAAGCATAATTTTTTATAAATGGAATCATCTGTACATACGCCCTTATTTTCTTTTTTTACATTAAAAAAAATGCATTCAGTTCTCTGACACTATAGAATGTTTAATGCTGCATAGGAGTACCTTGTGTGGATGTGCCACCACTTTGTTTTTGTTTTTAACTAGTTTCCTGTTAATGGACATGTAGGTATTTACCGAGTTTTTGCTATTTTAAGTAAACAACTCCGCTTCTTTGACATGTATTTTGAACACTTGTCCAAGTATTTCTTTAGAAGAAATCCTCTGGGCTAGGATTTCTGTGTTAATGAGCTTGCCAAGTGGCCCTCTAGTCGGGGCAGATGGGTTTATTCTTCTCTGTGTTCTCACCAACCCTTGTATTAGCCTTGTTTTCAACTTTTCCATTCTAATTGGCAACAAGTAATAGTTTCGTTTTGTTTCTGTTTCTTTGTTTACTAGTGAAGCTGAACTGCCTTTCACATGGCTAGTAACCATAATGATTGAATTAAAAAACCCAGCTCTCTGTAACAATTTCTCTTGAAGTTTAAAGAAAACTTTGTTTCTTCTGTTATTCATAGTAGTTTATCCCTTAGAGAAGGGAGGGGGTTACAATTACAACCTCCTGGAATCTTTTTCGTAAAACAACCTTTGCCAGGAGAAGGGATATTTTTATTAGTGAATATTTCATTTTGGAATGCCTTTAGTTAAGTTTAAAATAGATTTGCATATCATGTTTCAGAAGTTTCTTGCCCGTTTAGGATTATGGTTTTGATGTAGAATGATACAGCAGGAAATAAACTACAAAGTTACATCCTAAACTTTCTTTTGATAGGAAATAATTGTTAGTAATTGTCCATAATCTATTCTGGTTCTCTGAAAGTGTGCAGCTTCTAGCAGAATTCCGTTAGGTTAACGTCTTGTGTTCTCATGACACACACAATTGGGAAAAGAAACTTTTTGTTTAGAGGAAAATGGGGGTAGAGGCAGAGTGAGGAGCATATTAACGAAGTGGAGGCCAAATGAAGCCATCGACTTGACTAATTGAATCAAGTTTGTACTGTTTGTTTTCACTTAATTTTTTTTTTTCTAGAAAATACCACTTTAAGTTAGAGACCCGGACTTAGAGGCTTATATATTTTCACCTTTTGGAAAAAACAAAAAACAAAACAAACAAACAAACAAAAAACTTGCCCTGTACAATTTATGCCATTTTAACACAATTAAAAAGATTCACTCAAACAGCTTTTCCTTAAAAGCTCCTCAGAACGTCTTGGGCCACTTTTCTATATTAGTCTGGATTTGAAAATATTCTAACTGTGACAAAACAGAAAGGGATGTGTTATAATGCAATATGTTGCCCTCTCTTCTCAAGCTGCTCTTCACTGTGAGTCACAGCTTTAAGATGTGCCTTCAGGAGCACCTGCTGTCTCCTCTTCTATTATTTTAACAGATTGCGGAGACTTCCTCTTAACCCTGGAGTACATTCATCTGCTGCAGTAGATGTTGCGAAAGAATGCAATAAATCTGCCAGACCCATATTTCACTTAGTGGCTGAAGTAAGAAATGCCACTGGAAGCAAGGAGTCTTGGCCAGTGGTCATTTGTTCCTGCATAATTGCCCACTCCTGATTTTAGCTTTCAAAGGATGGTGTCTTATTTGGAACATGCTTGTTCTGTTATTTTTGGGGAGGCTTTAGAACTTGCTGTTGTTATCACACATATCACGAAGCAAGTGATAGTTTGATGTTTTCCCTCTTAGCAGTGGGTATATGACTGCTTTCACACTGTATGCTTCTTAGCCTTCCTTCACAGTGGCACAAAATGAACCGATCTGAGTTTCATTTACAGTGTGAATTTTTATATTAAGCATGTAAGAGCTAACAAATAAAGAGATTGTCAGCTCTAAGGTATACCCTGTAATTTTCAACTCTGACTTGCTTTAAGTATCTTCTCTTTGACTAAATCTGCCTCCAGGGGTCCTGGCTTGCCTGGATGGCTACATGAATATAGCCTTGGAGCAGACGGAAGAATATGTAAATGGACAGCTGAAGAATAAGTACGGGGATGCATTTATCCGTGGAAACAATGGTAATATTCTCTCACTGTACAATTGTGTAACATCCAAAATAAGCCTTTTTGTTTATAATCAGGATCCCCAGCAGATTTTCTACATAATTCAAAAGTTTAGTTTTAGTTTTGCCTTGTTAATTTTTAACTTCTTATATCTCGGATCTTCACTGTGACCATTTTTTTTAAGATGCCTCCTGGAGTTTTAGAATAGGCATTCTCACCTTCCCTCTCTTTACTAATGAAGAACTGAGGGGCATTAGTATACTGACCCAGAACCCGGTACTTTTGAATACAGTTGATTCTATTCCCCCAACACCGCCTCTCACAGTGGCAGTTGGAGCCAAAACGATGGCCCCTGTTTCCCCGCTGTCTTTGGTTTGCATCATTTGGCAGTCAGCTTGTCCTGTGTGTCCTTTTCTGTCTTAAACATTCAAATGCCTGTTGTGGACGTTTGCATCCTTTAGTTTGGCAAAAAAAAAAAAAAAAACAAAAAAAAACAAAATAGGAAGTTACTCTGCTAGTATATTGCTATGATTATTACAGTTACTTTTAAGTACCTTGTTTTAAACAATTATCATTAGAGTCGTATTTGAGTTTCTCAGGGGGAAGGGAGAGACATCAAAACCGTGGTAACTGCCCTTCGACCCATCCCCACTCTTTGGTCCCATCCCTCAAATGGAGTTCAGGTTTTTTATGGACGTGCATTCTTTGGTTCTGGGTAATTTCTTCATCCGCCTTTCCAGCTGTATCTCTGCTCTGAACTAAGTATCCTGACTTACTGTAGGTGTTCTGTCTCCTGTTCTTACAGTACCACATTTTCTCACGTCCTCTCTTTTTTTTTTACATCTTTTGCTGGCTTTTTAGTCTTCCCAACATGGAAAATTTCCTCTCTTTTTTTTTTATATTATTCTTATTTTACTCCCTCCATTTACTAGAAATGTTATGCTCTCTCCCCATCTCCAGACAGCTGATAGCAGTAGCCACCTGTGAGTGGTGACAGGCTAGATCCTGTAACATGCACACCACATCTAGCGCTTGTCCAGTTTCCCAGGCGTGTTTTTGCTGTCATTCTGATGATTCCCGTCATGTAACTTTTTCCACGATGTAATCAGCAGTAGTTCTCTTTAGCCGCCCCCCCCCCCCCCGAGATTTACATCTTTGTCTCTTAAAGAGGATCCCGACTTACTTGTTTAATTTGTGCTGCGTTCTTTGGTCAAAATGCCTTTTAATGTCACTTTGAAGAGCCGTGTCGGAGTCTCAGTAGGCAGGGGGGTAGAGGGTGGGAAGAACACCTCCGGTGAAAGCCTGACCAGAGTCCCCTAGTTCTCACATTTCGTCTTGTTCTCATGGACTACCACATACCCTGAAGGGTCCGGTTTGGGTGTTCACAAGAGGACTAGGTGAGCAAAACTTTGGGTAACACCAAAGGTTGATATTTTAAAAGGGAATCAGAATAAAACTTTTAGTATTTTAAAAACAAGAACAGAAGCAAAACAAAACAAACAAAAAAACCCCACAAAAACTCCTCAGCCCTTGTTTATCGCGTTGTAATTAAAGAATAGTAAACAGCAAGTTTAGAGTTTTTATTGGAGAGATGGATGGAAATGTTTTTTATTGTTAATCTGAAGTCTCCCCTGGTGGCTTTACTGATTTGCTTTCCTACCAGCATAATAAATCTGTAATTATAAAACATTCTTAGATTCCAGGGATTTTCACATCCCTTCTGTTTTGTTCTCCTGGTCTCAGTTTGCAGTCACATGTACAGCCAGCACTAGAACACAGGCCTGTAAGACATCAGACGCACGTCTAGATTCATGAAATTAGTTTTTCAGTCCTAGACGTTATCGTGTCGTATGAAAATTCCCTTTAAATTTGCAGAGATGTTAGGCCAACATCTATTTGCTTTTAGAACTTGCTGTTGTGAGACTTAAGCACAGGTTTTTTTCAACATATTTATTTTTTCTTTTCAGTATTGTATATAAGTACACAGAAGAGAAGGATGTGAAGACGCCAGGAGTACAATACTTTTCATACTGGGGTATATTTTTTTATGAGATTTTTGGGGGGTTCCTTTGTGACTTCCACTTGTCCCATTTCATAATAGTTGGTGATTTTTCACTGACCTGCGAGGAAGAGAAATGTACAGAATTGTGATAATGTAATTGCGACGCGTTCCTTCCTATTTAAGTTTCAGTCGTTTCCTTTTACCTCTGTGTCAGTGTGCAGAAAGCAAAAGAATAAAAAAAGAAAGAAAAGCTGTTTCCCTGTACGTGATTTCAACCCAAGGCTGCAGCGGTGTCATATGCTCTGATTGCTTTACTTACTTATCTGATGAAAGGATGCATGCGGCGGTAATTAAAACATTTTAGAGACGTCCTTCTTTAGCCCATCGCCTTCGATTTGCCACACAAAATGCGTGAGTGGAAATGTTCGACAGAGGCCTCCGGTTTCAGTCTGAGGCTGAGCAGGGTTTGTGAGGTCAGAAGTTCAGCCTCTGATTCTGTCACCTGGATAGAAAGTGGAGCTGGGGATCCGCAACAGCAGTGGGAATCTGAATGGGGTTGCGGGGGAGACCCAAACTCCAGTTAGCAAAAAGCACCCCAGTTAAGCCAGGTCTGTCTGCAGTCACCTTGCACCTCCTGTGCAGTTAGACTGGTTAGGTTTTCTTGCCTTCTTTCAGGAGCATTGGCATCAGTGTCCTTCTCTAATTTTTATGAAACACAGCAGGGGAGGAGCCAGTCACGTACATATGTCTGTCTGGCAGTGGTTTCCATTAAAGCAAAGCCTGGAGTTTGTAAACTTACTCAGGTTCCAGTTGCTTCACCGTGATTGGGGGAGAATTTCTCCTCACCCCCGCTGGGGAGGGGCTCCTGGGAAGCCTTTCTCTCAGATCCAAGCTGTGTGGGAGTGTGATGTTGTCCAGGAGCAGAGCACCAAGCATTCACGTTGCTTGGCACAAGGCGGCCCCCTCTGCATTATGTGACTCCCGCTGAGAGGGTTTTCACAGTTTATTAATGAGATTTCCACAACCCCGCTTTATTCTCTGAGCAGTTTATGCGGTCTCTAGGAACAACACATGTATCTGGGCACTGAGGTTGAATGAATACCAGACAATTGTGTGGACGTTGTATTGGCCTTCCTCCTCTCTCCCTCCCCAAGCTGAACAGCATTCCTGTTCCAGGAGCCAGTCGTGTGATTTCAGACAATTGCCTGGTTGAAGGATGTTGTGGGGGGCAGGAGAGGGAAGGAGGGAGGAAAGGGGTGGTGCCAGTTCCGGGGAAGTATATGTGGCATTTTGTCTTGCTTTATTTTAAAGATCAGAGTAATTGGAAACAATTATTTTTTAATAACTGAGGAAAGGTGAACAGGAACATTTCACAGGGTTTTACTGTGTGCACACCAAAAAGAAAACACTTTATGCTATGCTTCAATAATTTATCACTTCTTGACAGGGGCTTGAAAGGGTTCAGTCAGTAAGTACAAATCACCAGGACAACTTTTTTTTTTTTTTTTCCCCAAGTGGTGTATCAATCATAAACAACCCCCAGATCTCGGTGGTTTGAAACAACAAATGATGCTCACTCATGCTCCACGTCCACAGGGGCCAGCCGGTGGGATTCCTGCTCATCGTGGTCACCTGGGGGCTCTGACTCTTGTTTCTACCATCTCAGTGGGACTGAGGTTCGGTGCTACAGGGGAGGGGCATAAGCAATCATACCAGCTCTTAAATGCTTTCACCGGTGGTGACCCCCCCCCCCCCCCCCCCCGTCACTTTCCCTCCATCTTGTTAGCCAAAGCAAGTAACGTGGTCATGGTTTACTCTCAGTTTCCTGGAAAGTGTAATTTTTGTTTTACAGACCCAGGAGAGAAAACCGGAAATGTTGGTGAGCAATGGCAGTATTTACCACAGTGTGAGTGTTAGGATTCTCCAGAGAGTCAGAACTAATAGGTTGTGTATGTAGATGTGTGTGTGTATAGATATATACACATACGCAGAGAAAGAGAGTTACTTTAAAGAATTGGCTCATGTGATTGTGGGGACTGACAAACCCAAAATTCACAGGGTTGGCTTTTAGGCTGGGGACCTGGAGAAGAGCTGCACCAGAGACAGTCTGCTGGCAGATTCCCCTTCTGGGGGAGGTCAGTCCTTTTCTGTTAAGGTCTTCAGCCAATTGGATGACACCCACCCACATTATGGAAGGTAATCTGCTTTACTCAAAGTCTACTGATTTAAATGCATCTCATCTAAAAAACACCTTCACAAAAACATTTAGAATGTTTGACCAAATATCTCGGTACCATGGCCTAGCCCAGTTGACACATGAAATCAACTATCACAGCATATTAACTGTACCCTTTGCATTATAAATCTCTCTCACAGAAACGAAGTATACCCAAATCCCAAACTGCATAGTCTCAAATTTTATTGCTCATGAAAAAAGAATCCTTTGTCTGCAAATAGTGCGATTGAGGAACCTGTGTTCCTGGGGCTTTCACTACCTCTTCGTTAGATTCCAAAGAGAACTAGTGATTGGTTCCTTCCATGGTTTCAGAAGCTGGGTCTGGATAGATTGCTCTGGTTTTGTGGTTGCAGGACAACTTAGAAATTCCCAGCTAACATGTTCCTGAACTTAAAACAAAAATGCAGAAGGTGAGGGGCGCCTGGGTGGCGCAGTCGGTTAAGCGTCCGACTTCAGCCAGGTCACGATCTCGCGGTCCGTGAGTTCGAGCCCCGCGTCAGGCTCTGGGCTGATGGCTCAGAGCCTGGAGCCTGTTTCCGATTCTGTGTCTCCCTCTCTCTCTGCCCCTCCCCCGTTCATGCTCTGTCTCTCTCTGTCCCAAAAATAAAAAAATAAAAAAACGTTTAAAAAAAAAAAAAATGCAGAAGGTGAGAACAACCTTCACATAGAGCAGGTAAGCATTACCTCAAGCCACATATTGTGGGGAGATGGGCTTGGAGTCTTTCGCGTGCATCAGAACCGTGCTCTGTAAACCATTTCAGAGGCACAGGGGTATACTCCTCTAACACCAGTGGACCCTTACCACTTTTTGTATGTTAGGTTTGTGTGGCGCTCACTTTCCAGTGTATTTGGAAGTATTTACAAGCACAAATCTATCCCAAGAGGGTGAATGTGCCGTCCATCTTGTTCAAAGATGGCCTGTTAGTAGGACCTCGTGTTGGAGCGCGGCAGAGCGCTTCACACCCTCTGGCGGATCTCTAAGATGCTGGGACTGCCCCAGTAGAGCACCCGCAAGGGGGCCAAGCCCCGTCTGGATTTCATTAGCCACCTGAGCTGAGCCCCACAGTCTCCCGTTGTGGTCACTGAACAAGGCAGTCCCCTTTTTTCCAGACGTGGAGCCCTGAAGCAAAGAAGTAAAGTGACTTGCCCCGGGTCACTCGGGGAGTCGCTGCCACCAGAGTAGCAGTTCCCACTGCTATTTGATCGGGGTCTTAAATGTCAAACTCCTGTCCGTTGATTCCGTCCAGTGTGCATGGAATCAATAAATCAGTTTTCTCTTCATCCTCCCGGTAATCTAAATAGGAAGGTCCCGAGGTGTGCTCATGGACTGCCGTCCTCTGCATTCAGAGATGGGATGGCTGACAGTGATTTGTTGTCACTCTTGCCCAGGTATGACAGGAAAGATCAGTAGGCAGCCAGCAGCCCTTTACACACGGGCCCAGGTGAAACCCGCCCCTTGGCTGGTGTCTGCAGTTTGCAGAGTCTTGCTTTTCTTGAGATGCCTGTCTCTTAGAATTGGTTTTTCTCTCTGGAGTGTCCCTGTTCCTAATGACTACATGACAGGCTGTTTGCCAGCAGCCCTCTGCTGTGTCTTCATGTTAGAAGCCGCATCGTCAGGCGCAGGACGTACATAAGAGAGATGGCAACAGGCTGTGTGTGACCTCAGTCACCCTTCCCTCCCTGGCGCAGTTCTGGCTGGATCCGTTGTCCTGTGTCCCAGGCTCATTTGCTCAGGTGTCTAATAAAGACAAATAATTTGGTGCCGTGTCAAGAGTGAGGCCTTCCAGGCCACCCGACCACCCTCCCTGGAACCCATCACTGTCCTTAAGCGTACTTAGCACACACGTCACCCCCACCACCCCATGACACCCCTCTGTGCCCTGACCCCGAGCACATGTGAGGCTTACTTAGAATCCAGCAAGGTTACATCGTGTTTCACATTAAATATGTTTTGTTTGATACGCTTACTCAGGACGTCACTTTTGCTGTTCGTATCATTATTCAGTTTATTATAAAAAAATTTTTTAAATCATTTTTTTTAAAGTTCTTTTATTGAAACTGATCACTTTGGAAACTGTGAGGACAAAGTCCAGGATGATCACGAGATGTAATAGGACTTGATCAAAATGCCGTATTGTTTCAGAAGAAAAGAGAAATATCTATGTAAAGAAATATTAAAATAGAGGGTGAAGGAGAATAGGCACCTTCCCCCCCACCCCCGACCAGTTAGAAATGTTTCCCTCAAGGGGGCACCTGGGTGGCTCAGTTAAGCATCTGACTTCGGCTCAGGTCATAATATCGTGGTTCGTGGGTTTGAGCCCCACATCGGGCTCTGTGCTGACAGCTCCGAGCCTGGAGCCTGCTTCGGATTCTGTGTCTCCCTCTCTCTCTGCCCCTCCCCTGCTCATGCTCTTTCTCTCTCTCAAAAATAAATAAAAACACTAAATTTTTTTTTTCTTCTTAAAAGAAGAAATGTTTCCCACATGGATTGGTTTCGCCTGGTCAGGGAAATGAAAGTGTTGTTTTAACCAAAAGGGAAACCAGGTTAAATAATCAAGCAATCAGACAATTTAAGGACCCTTCTCTTCATTAAAAACCATTGCAATCGCTTCTCAGCCTTTTGGCTAAGATCAAGTGTAAAAACCATTGCAAACTTTTAATAAGCTTGCTTTTTTAATTGTCATTCATTTTCCTTTAGTGAATGAAACTTCCCCAAAGCCAACACGTTTTCTTCTTCCTTCCCCATCTTTCTTCTGTTTTATGGGAAAGAAACCACTTGTCAGACTCCATAGTTCCCAAATTATGGGACACCACCCCTCCCAAATTATACAGGCATCATTTCTCTCAAAGTTGCCCTGATTCTGAATTCATGTCAGTTTATTATTCTAACAAGCTGACCCTTCCTCAAAACTTCTGTGTGGAGGTGAAGGGGGTGTGTTAAAGTCACTGTTGAATTTCAGTGGAAGCAGGACCCCTACCAAGTCAGTGACTCCTTGGAGGGCTGGAGGAAGGAACATCACTGAGCTAGGTGCTTTGGGAATTTAATGAAACGTGAAGGAAGAGAGATTCCTCTCTGCCTCGTTGAGTAAGAGACACATTACTCCAGATTAAATTGGAAACAGGAGACAAGTTAACTTCAGAGCCATTGTAGACTGGAAGCTCCCTGAGGGTAAGGCTGTGTTTCGGCGTTTTGTCTCCAACGGCTGAAGGTGTGTGGTACATTGGTCCTCAGTTTGCTGTCTTCCTGCTGACAACTGCACAGAAACTCAATCTTGATGCCCTTGAATAATTTACCTCTGTCTTTGGCAAGCATTTTTGCTTCCAGATGGAAATACTCTCACCCTCAGTATCAGGCCCATTATTATTACTTGAAAGTTTCGAAACACTGGCAAGGAGGCAAGTTACAGTGCAATGGGGACCTTAACATCCGCGGGAGGTTCATCCTGCCACAAAGAGACCATCTGACACATCTTGACTTGCCCTGCTGATGGTTCCATTGCTTAGAAGTTAGAAGACATACCAGGGAAGGCTGATACTGGACCCGTAAGGAGGAAAGGCACCAACAGGGAAGTGATGGGAAATTGGAGGAGAAATGACTTTGCCACCCTGGTATGTGTACCACGGAATAAAATAAATGTTGAATGTAGTCAGACACATCTCCCGGCCTTTATGAAAGTAGATGTCAAAAAGTTCAGAGAAAATGTCACCTGTGGGAAGAGACTCTAGAGATTTAGAAACCTTTTATTTTTTATTTTTTTAAGTGTATTTATTTCGAGAGAGAGAGGTAGTGTACATGCACGAGTGCACACAAGAGTCGGGGAGGAGCAGAGAGAGAATCCCAAGCCGGCTCCACACTGTCGGCACAGAGCCCAGCACGGGGCTCGATCTCACGAACCGTGAGATCATGACCTTAGCCAAGATCAAGAGTTGGACGCCTAAGCGACTGAGCCACCCAGGCGCCCAGGAACCTTTCTAAAGTCTCCTTCTATACACAGACTTCTAAAGAGAAAGTAAAGGCCAGCGCCTTCAGAGTTCCATATAAAAATATGGAACAGCCAGTAGGTATTCAAGGCTGGCTTTCTGCTGGCCACTGTTCTAAACTCTTTACAACTCTTAATTTTTCCCAACAACCCCACGAAAAAGACATTAATCCTTCTGCAAATGGGGAAATCTAAGCACCAAAAGGAACTTGCTCAACATCCCCCAGCTAGTAAGGGGCAGGGGTGGGATTTAAGCCCCTCAGGCTGGCTCCAGGGACTTTAAACCATCACCTGAATGTGTCAAGAAGCCCGAACCCCCAAATGAAAGGAGACTTTTTAGAATAAAGTGAACAACGAAATGACAGGCCCTCTTGTTAATGAGGACAGCATGGCATTAACAGGTGGCTAGAAGACCAGGCTGATTGGGCCTTATTTCCTTCCTTTATTCTTTTTTTCAATGTTTATTTCTTTTGAGAGAGAGCGTGCACAAGCCAGGGAGGGGCAGAGGGAGACAGAGGATCTGAAGCACAGAGAGCCAGGTGTGGGGCTCCAACTCACAAACGGTGAGATCGTGACCTGCACCGAAGTCGGATGCTTAACCCACTGAGCCACCCAGGCGCCCCACCTTTCTTTGCTCTTCAAAAGGAGTAATCTCCAAACTGAAAACCCTGCTGGGAGAGAAACAGAGTCCACACAAACACCGAAGACTGTGGGCCCTCTTAAGTCAACTCAAGTCTCCAGTGGCGCCCGATGCAGAGGCCGCTGCACAAGACAACTTGCTGGCAACACCGTGGAAATGCCGCGAGGAGCCTGTGAGACTCAAGAACTGAGAGATGAAAATGCGCTCTGGCTTAAAAAAAGGAGGAATAAAGGATAGGGAAACAGTAGGCCAGTAAAGATGTTAAAACCTTGCACTGCTCAAAAAATTAGAACAAGGCTTAGAAAAAAAAGGTGATTTTTTTTTTTTTTAGAAGGCAGGACAGATTCGCTTGAACAAGTCTTCTCAAGACCACATAATATTTAATCAGCAGAGTTTCTAAACTACTGAGCTACAGGAATATAATTGTCATGTCCTCACCGTCACCATCGGTGTCGTCCTGGCTAACAACTACTGAGCAGTTTCCTCGTGCCACATGTTGTCTAAAGCGCTCAGCATACATCACCTCATTTAATGCTCGGGACCAACCACCCCCTATCCTAGTAGCGGCCTCTCTTCGTCTTAACGCGTGGAACACCACTTCTCAGCCTTGTGGACAAAAATAAAGTAGAGTAGTTGTTAATATGATCAGAGGATGTGCGACTAATTCCTGGAAATGAAGAGGGATGTATGTGTACATAAACACAGCCGTGTGGGAACAACTGTGCTTATGTTACAATCTGTTCTTGCTTCTATACAGTTTAATATTTTCATCAATTACTCAGGTAAAGGGAAAAGAAAGAGTTTTCAGGTGGTGTAGTGTAGGTGGGGAGAGATAATGCCAGAAATAGAATCAAGAGTGAGAAAGCCCAAGGAGCTGGGATAAGAGTAAAAGCAATAAACTGGAAACAAAAAATCACTTCAATTTAGGGTTTGGGTTTTTTTTTTTGTTTGTTTGTTTTAAGTATATAACACAGCTTGGGGAGACCCAGAATTACTGAATCCCAATGTTGGAAGGAATTCTTGGTTTTCCCACCAAGTCTACGTCAGTGTTTCGAGTTCCACATGATGGGAGATTCAGTGGATAAAGATCAGTAGTTTAAAAAAGTAAAATAGAGAAAAGTCAAAGTGCACCACTTACAGGAATTATTAGTATTATTGTGTGAGCTTCTGTTTCCATTTTATTCTTGGTTGTGTATGCCCTTGGTGGTGACATAAAATTTATTTTCTACTAGAGAGTGTGGTCAAAAAATTTGAAAGCCACTACTATGGCCAGTTCTTAAAATACTTGTACTTCATTACTTCATTAATTCCCCTTCATTAATATATGGGGAAATATAGAGATTTGCACTTTGTACAGATATGACTCAGAGGAAGATATTTTTCCACGTACTGTTGAATTTAAATGTGTCTCACTGTAGCTTGAGCAAATTGGTTGTGTCTCAGCCCTGCCACACACTGGCTGCATGATCTTGCTCACATCATTTCACATTAAAAATTTGTTTTCAATTTTTATTTATTTTTGAGAGAGAGACAGACAGAGTGCAAGCAGGGGAGGGGCAGAGAGAGAGGGAGACACAGAATCTGTGAAGCAGGCTCCAGGCTCTGAGCTGTCAGCACAGAGCCGGATGCGGGGCTCAAACTCACAAGCTACGAGATCATGAGCTGAGCTGAAGTTGGATGCTTAACCGACTGAGCCACCCAGGCAACCCTCATTTCACCTTTTTAATCCAAAATATCCTAATGTATAAAAACGGAAATATTACCAATATCAAAGCAATAACACCTTCCAGACCTAATGTGATGGTAAAATCTTTTTCTTTCTTTCTTTCTTTCTTTCTTTCTTTCTTTCTTTCTTTCTTTCTTTCTTTTTCTTTCTTTTTAAAGAAGGCACTTTAAAAACTGAAGATTTTTACAAATGCTATTCTCCCTTAGAGCCCTTAAATTCACCTTGGGCATTCTTGTAAACCTTTCAGCTATTTGAAGACAGTTATTATGAACCTTCTCCCCGCAAGTTGAATCTCCCTGTCTGTTCAGCCACTCTTCAGAAATGTGCGGTTCAGAGTCGACAAACCATTCTGGCACTTTCTTCCAAATGCACTCCATGTTGTATATGTTTCTTCTGTTTTATTTATTTTTCTCCTGCGTACTCATTTTAAAGTGAGCAGTCAACCTGAGAAATAACACGCAAGCTGTGTGTTAGGCACAGGATATTATTGATGATTACTTGGCTGTTTCCAAACTTGTTTTTAATGCTGGGATATACTCATCTTCCACAAAAATAAAACAGGGTGCCCAGAATCTAATTCCCAATGTAGACTAAAATCTCAGAATATAATGGAACAATTATGCTCCTTGTTAGGGAGACAAAATTGCACTAAAATTTTTATTTTGGTTGTTTTGTTTTTTAGTGACTTTTCAGCTAAGAGCTCTAATGTGCTTTCTTGTTGTTTTTGTTTTTAGTTTTTAGTTTTTTTTTTTTTAAATGCCTGCTGGTGAGCCATATCTTCTCCATCTTGGGTTTATGCCATTGGTTTTTTTCTGACCTAAGAAAAGCACTTCACATTTGTCCTTGTTTAATTTCATCTTGTTAGATTCAGCTCATTGCTCTAGCCTGTCAAGATCGTTTTTCATCATTATTTTGTCATGCAGTCATCTGCCTGCTCCTCCCAGTGGCTGGTCACCCACAGGCCACAGTCGCATGCCTGCTACACCTTCCTCCCATAGCCCTGGAGAGAAGAAGCCACAGGACACCCCTGTCCAGGTGACATGATGGAGTAGACAATGAGTGTCCTTTAGGGGAAGTCACTCAGACCGTTTACAATTCTTCTTCTTGTCCTTGTGTTATTTTAGCCCATTTTTCCCCCTATGGTCTATAAAGATAAGAAACAGGCAATTGATTATATTTACCTTTTTTACCTAGCTGCTAGGAAGCTCAGAGACTGAGCCAATCATCCATTTTTAGTGGGTCTAAAACATTCCGAACTCCATAGAAATAAAATAATAACACATGTGGTAGAGCTTTTTTCTAAATGATGTGTTTATATGATATAATAATATATGTAATTTTAAAGGATTTGGCTACATAGAGTATACCCTACTTGAAACTGTTCTATTTCTTATATATCTCAAATTGTGTTCTACCTATACACACGACATAGAAGGGCAAAACATTAAGGGGCTGCCATATTTAAATTTTGTTTACATTTAAACTGTGTTCAAATAATTAATATTTTCTACTTAACTATAGATCCTTCAGTAATATGGGTGCAAATCTGGCTTTGGGAGGGAAATACAGGGACTTCTGTGGCAGGAATAACAGTGATGCTAACAAAAATCTTGCTGTTCCTTCAAATCATGGGGTAAGCAAATACACCAGCCTGAGGTGGAGTGACACGAGGGGGTGAAAGTGGTGTTAGTGGCTCGGCCTACAGTAGATCTTTCCTTAAATTTTTAAGGGTGCTGTTGTCACGTGGATTTTGCTCACTTTACCACAGCATTTTTATGTGAAGGAAGAATGAAGCCCGGGTCTGGGAATCAGGAAGTCTGCTGTTTCTCTCTCCTGCTTTCCTAGACGGCCGTATGGTGGGAGGCAGAGTGCATTTCTCTGAAATGCCTCAAACTCACCAAGATGGGGGCCACCCTCGTGTGTTAGAGGCGTGTGCAGAGGACCTCAATAGTTCAGTAATGACTCTGGGTAGTCAGATTCCCAGGAGTAAGTTCTGGGGTAGTATTGAGGGGCCGAGAGGCTGACTTCTGTGGCTGTTTATCAGGAGGCCAGTGAATGAGGCCTGTCACTTTTAGGTGTCTGTTTAGTAGAACAAAGAGCTGTGGTAACAGATTGTGACAGAACTACAGGTGGTGTGGGAGGAACGCAGGCCCAGCTCTGGAGTTGAGGGTCATAAACCAAAAGAAGGAGTCTGTCCTGCAGAAATGATCTATAAAAGTGAACCAGAGAATCACGCTTGGAGTTCGGTCTTTGCAGCTGCCTTGAAAAATATCTAAAAAGTAGGTAAAAAAAAAAAAAAAATTTAAAAAATTTGGCAAAGTCTTTCACATTCAAGGATTTGGTATTCTCCATTGCCAAGGTGGGGGAGGGTGGGGCTAAACAAATAATTTGCTTCTTTTTGATGCAAAAATAGTAAGAGGTTTGGATCCCTTCTATGAAGGAGAATAAACTCTGTTGTGACTGCTTCCATGATGGGAGATGAAGGGGCATTATAGGGGGTGAGAAAATGAAAGGTGGTGTTTAGGTACTCAAACATAATGCTATGTTCTTTATTTTATTTTATTTTATTTTATTTTATTTTATTTTATTCCATTCCATTCCATTCCATTCCATTCTATTTCATTTCATTTTTATTTTACTTTATTTTATTTTATTTTATTTATTTATTTTGAGAAAGAGAAGGAGAGAGAGAATCCCAAGCAGACTCTACCCTATCACACCCTAGCACAGAGCTTACGTGGGACTCAATCTCATGAACCAGGTGCCCCCATCCTTAGAATTTTTAAATGCTCCCCAATTTGAGAAGATCTGCTGTAGCTGGAAGGGAGTAAAGGCATCTGGCAGAGTTCAGTATGGAGGACCCCTGAAGTCCAGTTCCACTGCAGTGGCTTTTCCTTGCATGCCTTGAAAGAATGGTTTGCCTGTTTATGGTAGGTTTGCAGTGTTAATATGCGAGGTCTTCAGTGAGAAGTTCTAATTAGGCTTCTTACTCACTCAGAGTGGCCTTCCAAGCCCTGGTTCTAGAAGTAGGGAATGGAAGTCTTGCCTCCCATCCTTCATTTGCTCTCCAGAACCAGCGCAAGCCGCTCCCTCCACATGCTTAGCTCTCATGAACATCTGATGGCACATGTAATAGCACAGGGGTTAGGAGCACAGGCTCCAGGAGCGCCTGGGTGGCTCATTCAGTTGAGCGACCAACTCTTGATTTCAGCTCGGGTCATGATCCCAGGGTGGTGGGATCGAGCCCTGCATTAGTCTCTGTGCTGAGTGCGGAGCCTGCTCAGGATTCCCTCTCTCCCCCCCCACCTCTCCCCCCACCCCCACCCCAGACCGCTTGCACACGCATGTGCTATCTCTCTCTCTCTCTCTAAAAAAAAAAAAAAAAAAAAAAAGTATCTTCTATTAGTAATAACAATAAATGCTTGGAAAGAAGGAGCCCAGACTCCAGAGCTCCTCTGCTGTGCTGTACAACTCAGCTCCTTCACTTATTAGCAATGTCACATCAGGCAGGTTACTTAAATCTCTCTACGTCTCAGGTTCCTCATCTGTAACATGGAGAGGATATTCGCGCATATTCTGTAGAGTTGTTGCGAGGACCAGATGAGTTTGTACAAGTAAAGTGTCAGGTGTGTGCCTGGCACGTGGTAAGAGCTCAATAAATGGCAGCTATTATTCCTACTTCCCTGGGAAAATTGGAAGAAGGATGATTAAAATAAAGGACATGCTAGACACTTAAAAGCTGACTTACAGTGAGCATGGTATTGTGCTCTGCATGGCAGCTGCGCAATTTGAAGATGATTCCCAGCCTCCAGGAGTTTAGAACTAGGTTGGTAGGAAAGAGCACCACAAAGCCCAAGTCCCATGAGGATAAAGAGTGCCCGTGGAGTCGGATCCTAAAAAGATGCCACAAGACCATTATATATGTTAGAAATCCCCTGAATTATTTCCATACTGGGCTTTGAGACTAATTTCTGGCATCCAGTTGCAAGATGTGAACGTTTGGGTTTTTTGAAAGGGAAAAGGAAATTTGGATCCCCTGATACTCTTTTTCTTTACTGCCGTAATAAATACGTGATCATCGCTCCCCTAATCGTTTATCCCATTGTTCTGTGATTAGCTGCTGACACCTTAGTCTCCATTGTCAGCCCGTCTGACACTCTGTGTTACTCATCTTCGTATCCCCAGCCCCCCGCACATGGCCTGCACTTGATAGGCATTTACTTAAAGGCTGGCTAAAGGAGTAAATGAGTGCTGAGGGCATCCTCAGCATATCTAAAATTGAACACCATAAACTTCCCTCTTTCATCGGGTGGATGTCGGTTATATTATTTGCTCAGGCTTCCTAAATACCAATCTTTTTTCTTTCTTATTTTTAAACCTCTTTGGCCTCCGTACAAACAATCTCTAAATCTTTCTGATTCTTCCTTTTGTTTCCATCTACTCTCGTCAACATCCCTGTCTCTATCACCCTATATCAGGTGCCCCTTATTCTATTTCTGGATAATGACCACAAACACCATCCCATCTGCCCCTTCCACTTTCAATACCTTTCTTCAAGCGATCCTTCCTGCTTGGAATGTTCTGTTACCCCTCTCTATCCAAACCCCACCTCACTCTAAGAGCAACCATCTCTTCTTGCTTCTAGTTGAACTACCCCTCTCTGCTCTAAGTTCTGGTAGCCTGGCTTTATCTCCTTTCCGACAACAGCTTGCATTTACTTCTGTGCATCCCTGTGCTAGCACATCTGGTCCTTGCAACATTCTTGTGAAGAATCTAACAGTGTGCCCATTGTACAGATGGGAGACATGAAGCTCACCAACATTAATTAACCTAAGGTGACAAAACTGGCTGTCTGCCTCCAGAGCTCTTTCTTCTCCATCTTACTGCCTCACCCCCAGTAAAACATTAACCTTCTAGAAGTGAGAAGAGATCCTGCTGATTCTTTGTTGCATCACAGATGGTCTTAGGTATTGCTTTGCAAATAATAAGCATTCAAATAGCGATTAGCTTTAATGGCCTCTTTGTCTGTATTGTTCTTTAATAGGGAGAATGGAGGAGAGGATAATTGGATAGAAAAAGGAGCACTATGCCATCCTTTTTTTTTTTTTTTTTTTATGGAACAAAGTGAACCATAGTCTGGAGAGTGAAGCAAAAGTCACCAAGCCTGCTAAATGTACAGAAATGCCCATTGAGTCCCCATTTCTTAAGGAAATTAAAGTAGAGTTTGAAGAAAATGAGAATCTTTCTCTTTTCTTACACACGTTGTCCCAGCACTCCAGAAATCTGTAGGCTTAAAAAAATTATCTAGGTAAATATCAAAATGCTCACTACAATAATGACACTAGAATAGCCAATATCTATGTAAAAACACTAGTCCACTTCAATGGAAATTCATGTCCAGGGCATGAATTTATGAGTGACCGAAGGCACTTGCTCTATTTCTAGAGACTGAGCCTGACAGAATGTCCACCTGTCGGCTGGAGTTAAGGTCCCGGAGGCAGGACTGGCATAGTGAGCTCTGTTGCCCTGCTGGTCCCTCCTTTCTGAGGACTCAATGGGCATTTGCCAAAACCGTTTTAAGGCTGACTCCTAAACCAGTAGTGACGCAAGATCATGTCCGTGCAGGTAGTGTTTATACGCCAGTCCGTAATTATGTGCCATACCGCGTCATCTCAAGGTGTTCTCAGAGTACCTCATTCTTCTACCTTTATGGCTAAAATAAAACTTTAAAAATATGCGTAATTCTCAGCCTGGAAGAAATCTAAGAGATTATTCAATTCAAGCCTCTTATTTTATACCTGAGGTGACCCAGAGAAGTTAAGTGATTTGCAGAAGAACAAGCTTCTAATTTGTAACCGTAGAACCCACCAGGAGACTGATCCCGTATTTCCTAATATAATCATTCTAGTCAGGGCCATGGGATGTTAATGTAAGGATTTAGTCATGTTATATCAGGTGCAGCTAAATTGCTAGTGTGAAATGACTGGAGCAGATTCAAGCAAAAACCCAATGTTTTCTCACTTTTCTGGTGTACCTAGCTTGGTTTTCTTCATGCTGGAATGGGGATTGGACTCCAGAGGAGCCTGGGATGAGCTCTGTCTTGCTCCTGCTTTGGTCCTTGTTTTTCCTCTTGCTCTCTCGTGATCACTCTCTCTCTCACACCTGTCAGGGGCCACATGGCACAGGGGCCCCTCCTGTCTGCATAGGCTCTGTTATCTCCATAGCTCTGCCAGCTTCTGTTTCCCCAAACAAAATGTGTTTTAAGCCCTTCCCACGCTAAGGGCTAACTGCTAGTTATTTATTCTTCGGTGAAACCTCAGGAGAACTTTGGGATACGGGTACAAGAATTACAGTTATCTTTATTTTGTAGATCAGGTTCCAGAGGTAGTGGGTGGCAAAGCTGTGATAAGGAGCCCTGTCTACCACAGCCTGAAAGCTGTGTGATCTTTGACAAGTTATGTAAATGCTGTGACTCCTTTTCCCCACCTCTAAAACGGGATGATAATGAGACGGACCTCAAAGTGTCATTGTGAGTATTAATGAGGTAATTAACTAACCAGTTTAGTAGACCAATTCCTGTACTACATAATCACCGTGTAAATGTGTTATTATTTGTATTTACTATTGTTTCCCCTCAGCTGCACTGCTTCTTACCTGTCTTGCTCATGGTACGACACAGCCTGACCCCACATCATGACATCTTTGCTCAACCACCTTCCTTGGTTTCAACCTGTGCTGCCCGATATGGTAGCAACTCAGAAGCTATGGTTTCTGAGTACTTTCTTTTCTTTTTCTTTTTTGGTTCCTGAGTATTTTAAATGTGGGTAGTCTGGACTGAGATATGCTGGAAGTGTAAAATATATACTGCATAGCAAATACTGTGCAAAAAGAAAGCAAAATACCTTGCTAATGCTTTTTTATGTGATTGCATGTGAAATGATAATGTTTTCAAAATAATGAGTTAGATCAATGTATTATTAGAATAAATTGCACTTGTTTCTTTACTTTAAAAAAAAAAGATAATTAGAGGGGTGCTGGGTGGCTCAGTCGGTTAAGAGTCTGACTCTTGATCTCGGCTCAGTTCATGATCTCATGGTTCATGGGATTGAGCCCCATGTCTGCAGAGCCTGCTTGGGATTCTCTCTCTCCCTCTCTCTCTGCCCCTCCCCTGCTTGTGACTTTCTCTCTCTCTCTCTCAAAATAAACAAACAGTTTTTTAAAATGACAATTAGAAGAATTTAAATTACATATGTGGCTTGCATTATGTTTCTTTCTTTTAAAATATAATTTATTGTCAAACTGGCTAATGTACAGTGTGTAAAGTGTGCTCTTGGTTTCAGGGGTAGATTCCTGTGGTCCATCGCTTACATACAACACCCAGTGCTCATCCCAACAAGTGTCCTCCTCAATGCCCGTCACACATTTTCTCCACTCCCCTGCCCCCATCAACCCTCAGTTTGTTCTCTATATTTAAGAGTCTCTTATGGATTTGTCTCTCTCTGTTTGAAACTATTTTTTCCCCTTTCCCTTCCCCCACAGTCTTCTGTTAAGTTTCTCAAGTTCCACATATGAGTGAAAACATAATAATCTGTCCTTCCCTGACTGACTTATTTCACTCAGCATAATACCCTCCAGTTCCATTTATGTTGTTGCAAATGGCAAGATTTCATTCTTTCTCATTGCCAAGTAGTATTCCATTGTATATATAAACCACATCTTCTTTATCCATTCATCAGTTGATGACATTTGGGCTCTTTCCATGATTTGGTTCTTGTTGAAAGTGCTGCTATAAACACTGGGGTCCATGTGCCCCTGTGAATGCTTGCATTATGTTTCTATTGGCCAGTGCTGATATAGAGAAACCTTCTATGTTCTCTGTGAGATTCTCAGGAGAGGATGTGGTTCAGCCTTGCCCGAGGAGGAGAGCCTCCCCACCATCAGGTGGCTGCTCTGGTACCAATCGGCTCTGTGGAGGGAGTGGTACAGAGCATACTGCTGACTCAGGGGAGGCTGGGGGTGTGATGGCAATGGGGGCCACATCCAGGATAAGATGTCCTCCTGGTATCCAAGGAAAAGTATTACATGGGAAAGTGGCAGGATTATTATTGAGCCATTTACGTTTGCTCTACCTCTTTGCCATCCCCTCTCTAACCTGCTAGTCGGCCTTTTAGGACCTCCACATCAGGAGAATTTGGGTTGCAGAACCAAAGCAGAAGTGTCAGTAGATTGCCCCTCCACCTATGGGGGGTAGACTAGGCCAGGTGACCAGGGAGGGGGAGGGAGACTAGGTGGGGAGTGAAGAGGTTAACCACACTCCTCGTAGTAGCAGGGATCTGCCCTGCTTGCAGCAGTACCCAGTGGAGGGGGTGGCCGAACTTCAGGGAGGAGAGGCCACCCAGTTCATCTAGGGAGCCCCTCAGTCTGGCTGAACTTGAACCCTTCTTTTCTGGGAAGCATGTGAGCGAACAGTCTTTAAGTGACCACAAGAGCTTAGAAAACTAGGATAATAGCAATGGAAGTCCTTCACCCTAATATTCTAGGCCTACCAGATTCCCTTATGACTCAACAAAAGATGGAGATTTCCTCCCTCCTGCTGGGACAGAGGCTTAGAGGAGCCAGATTTACTCAGTTTGATTTCACTCTGCATCGGGAATACCAGAGGCCTAGGCCAAGGAAGCTCGACTTCCTTTGGTGGTTATAAGGTTAATTGCCTCATTCATACTTGCCATGATAAGCTAAGCAGGCCCCCTAAAATTACAGGGATAGGACTGTAGTCTCTGAATGAGTGCTTTCCTCGTTAAGTCATTCACTTCCTTAAGATTTCTGGAATGGAAACTAGGCCTGATGGTCCAGCCGTTGCTGTCTCTGGAGCCTCCTACTCCATATCACCCCACAGGGTCCATGCTAGAATTTTCTCTTGGCACCCTACATTCAGCTAGTCACCACACCCTACCAAGTCTACTTCCAGAGGATCTCCTGAGTCCATCCCTCTAGTCCCGCACCATCATTGCTCACCCTCTCATTTCTTACTGGCCTGCAATACAGCAGGCTCCTCCACACCCCTAATCTCTGGCTCTGGCTCTGGCTCCCCGGATGTTTCCAGAACTGCCTTCGTGGAACTCCAGCTGCCTGTCTTGCTACTCTACTGCTTAAACAGCCACAGTAGCTCCTTTCTTTCTCACTGGATATGGTTTGACCTCCTCACTATGATATGAAAATCCCTTCAGAGTTTGGATGCTTTCTTCCTCCCTTGCAACCTTCTCTCCAAGAACATCTCAAACACACCAGGCCCTGTTCAGGACTCCACAGTCAAATTTCATAGGTGGAAAAATGAAAACAAACAAGCAAACACACAAAAAGCCCCTCAAATGAGTTCCAGTAAGGGAGAACTCCTCAGAGAGCTGTCAGGAATGAAATTCAGTTGTGACTTGCCCTGTCACCCTATTCCAACCTTAGTTTGTCTTACCCTTTCAGCTTGAATGATCTGTGTTCCTTGAAAAGTCCAAATTCTCAAGGTAGCTGATTGGTTTCTGCCCAATCAGTGGGTCTCCTGGTCTCCGATAAGGTGGCCATCTCTGGCTAATCAGTCATGGTGACACGGGAGGTTGTTGTGTGGCGTGTGTGGGCTCTTCCACGGGCTGAGACCTGGGCAGATTCTCCAGAGCAGTACTTCTAGGCCTTAGCGTGCATATGAATCATCTGGAGAGCTTGTTAAAAAGCAGAAATGAACTCAGTGGATCCACAGGAGGGCGGGAGTGGAGCTGAGAATCTGCATTTCTAACAAGCTCTTGGGTGATGTTGATGCTCCTGGTCTATGGACCACACTTTGAACAGGGAGATTCTACAAAGGCTGTAGTCAGGACATGGAGTAAAAAGTATTCAATACATTCCTCTTATTCTAGAGTGTTCTCTAATCTTTATTGCCATGAAAAAAAAATTCTGATCGGTGTTTAAGGTACAATTTAAATGTAACTTCTATGGAGGTTTTTTTTCTTTTCTCTCATGGAGTTAATCACATGTAAATCCTTTGTGATATCCCAATGATCATTTGCCTAATAGCTACATGTATATATCTGTCCCCTCCGTTTTTTGTTTATTCTATTTAATGTATTTACATACGGTTTTTCTTTGTGTAGTTTTGATGTGCAGTCTGAGTTTTAACCAGCTTGTACAGTTGTGTAACTACCACCATGATAGGTTCAGAAGAGTTGCCTGGCCCCCAGATTCCCTTGTGCTGCCCTCCCTGCAACCCCAGCCCCTGGCAACCACTGACCTGTTTCTGTTCCTATACTTTTGTCTTTTTCATAGTGTTATATAAGTAGAGTCATACACCATGTAGCCTTTTGAGTCTCCTCCATTTTGCTGTATTTATGGACCTGAGATAATATGTAATTCATCTTTGTTTCTGCCCAGATAAATGCCTAGCATAAATTTGGTGTTCGGCTACTCCTATTAGAGGTTCGGAAATTTCTCTTGTATTGGAATCATCTGCAAGGCTTGCTGAACCACAGAGTGCAGGAGCCCACCTCCAGAGTTTCTGATTCAGTAAGTCAGGAGTGGGGTCCAGGAATTTGCAATTCTTACAACTCCCAGATGATGCTGATGTTGTGCTCTGGGAGCCCCACTTTGAGAACCATTGACCCACAGGCTCTGTGCGATTATCAAACATCTCAGGAGATTCGTATATGCCTGCAAATTTGTGAATTCCAGCCTCAGTGCCATTGAAAGGGGAGGGAGTGTGCTTGTGGTACTTTTTTATACCACACGTGGCTCTCTGCTTTACCAGGGATAACTTCTTCAGCTCACAGTGACTCAAGAAGCAGAGAACACCGAGATTTGTTTGATTCAGTCATTCTCCCCTTGGGAGGGAAACCAAGACGAACGCATCGACTCCTGTAGAGGATGCCAATGCCAGTCATAAGCTAAACCAGTTCCAGTTCTCTCTGGTTCTTCACACAGGCTCGAACAACGTTGGTGTGGAAACCGTGTGTGAGTATATGTGTGCCATCTTAGAGAAAGCCAATGCGATTAAGGCTGGATCTGGTCTCTGAGGGACAGCTCCTGTGGATGCTGAGGATTAGCGGTAACAGCTGCTGTCCTGCCCATTAGAGGAGAAACAGAAGAGAGAACAAAAGGCTTATTTAAAGGATGCATCCCTGCAACTCTGAGTGGGGGGAGCCTTTCCATCAAGGCTGAAGGAAAGTGTGATACTAGGTAAGTGGATGTCTTTCTGGGTTAGGTAGACGAGGTGCTGGTGGGAAAGCAGAAATCTCAAGGTTTAAGGAGGAGAGGGTGGGAGTTGAGGCTATGACCGTGGTCTGTGGGATGTGCCCTTCCCCCCTTCCCCTGTAGGCATCTGTGTTTGATCTGACCTGGGGAGAGGAGACCACCTTCTGCCATCTACAAAGGCTCAAGGGACATTTCCTTGTGGCCCTTCTGTAAGAAAATGGAAAAGGCCCTGTGTCCCCTCAACTGAGAATATGGTTTTACAGCTCATTGTTCATTATTTCTTAATGTGTCTGGGAAACTGTAGGAATGGTCCTTTGTGGTGTAGAGGTTTTTGACTTTTTTGCCTCATGGAAGGCAAACCTAGTAGAGAA
Source organism: Panthera leo (assembly GCF_018350215.1). NCBI lineage: Eukaryota > Metazoa > Chordata > Mammalia > Carnivora > Felidae > Panthera > Panthera leo. The sequence continues at coordinate 80,853,627 of NC_056682.1, read as the reverse complement.
AGGTATTGTCCGAATTATTTGGGGTCACGTATTTGTAGCTACTTTCACTAAATTTTAAGTCTTTTATTTTTACCTTTAAAACTAGCTTATTAGAGAGGGGGCTGCAGTTGCCATGTATTGCTCCTTAGATCAACGTATTAGCTGCCCTTTGAAAATTCTTGTGTATATAAACAATTTCAAAAAACCTACTTTTAAAAGATACCTGACCATTCTGAGTGGTTTTTTTTCTTTAATTTTTTTTAAGTTTATTTATTTTGAGAGAGAGAGAGACAGCGTGAGCACAAGCAGGGTTGGGACAGAAAGAGGGGGGAGAGAGAATCCCAAGCAGGCCCACACTGTCAACACAGAGCCCGATGCAAGGCTCAAATTGATGAACTGTGAGATCATGACCTGAGCTGAAACCAAGAGCTGGATGCTTAGCCCACTGAGCCACCGAGGTGCCCTCTGAATGCTTATTCAGAGAGCAGTTTTCAACCTGTCGTATTTGCTATCTCTCACAATATTCTCATCTGAGAACTCATTTTTTCCACAATTTTTAATTCTTTCTGTTGATGGCATTAGAGCTGGCAAACAAAAATGAAACTTACTCTATAAATGTTATTTTATCCAATCATTTGATTCTATTCCTGAGTCCTTTTTTTTTCTTTTTCTGCCAATAAAGTTAACAATGGATCAGCTTGGGTGTAACTTTCTTTGCTCATCTTCTCTGTGAAAAAGTAGTGCAATAACTAAAGCCAGTCAACAGAAGGGAGGGCAAGAAGATATCAAAGTGTTGCAAATTTAACAGTTACTTCTAAATAATAGATAGTTGGCAGAAATTTTGTAACATTCAGCTCTGTAATTTACAAGTGTAGAGATAAGATACTAACCCAAGCCACCATATGCCATGTGGCCTGACCATATTGGAGTACTGGGTGATTCACTTCCGCAATAATGTATTATAGCTCACACTGCCCTTGGAGATCAGACAGCTTGTAAAGAGTTCACATTAGGATACAAATATTTTCTGGTCTTATTTCCTTGACTTAATCAAATCCTCCCTTTGAAAAGAAACAGTCTAGTCTTATAAGAAAATTATAAGACAGGCTTTAAAAAAATATTTAGAAATGAAACACTTTCTACAGCCTGGCACATCTTTTTGATCTTGACCTTGAACCCTTGAAATCTGGGGAGGCGGCACTAAAGCTATCTCAGGTTTAAAGGCAGTGTGGGATTCAGGTCGGTTAAAGGCAGCGTGGATTCAGAACAGTCACATTCAAAACGACGTCATATTATTTTCTTACATAACATCTGGATTGAAGCTGTTACTTCTCGTGACGCAAGATAAGGGGAGGATGAGGGTCCCTGCTGCCCTCACAGGCTGGGCTTGTGCAGCTCTCTGCCTGGCTTCCTGCTCAACTGCCTTTTCTCATGGTGCCGGCTCGGTGGCCTGTCAGGACATGCAGCCCAAGCACCTTCAAGCCCAGCCTCAGAACCCCGGCACGCACCACATCACCATTCACACCAGCAGATCTTCCTACTTACCGGGAGACATCGTTCTAGGTATGTATGGGAGAGCTTTGAGAGACCCCCAAGCCCTAGTGACAAATTCCAAGTTGTATTTGTCCCAAGCATGTGTTTTCTTGGCTAAAGTTTGACTTCATCCTAAAAAGCAATTATTGAGCCAAAGATACGTATGAACTATTTGTATCATGGAAACCACATAAATAATCTCTATATTGATACTCATTTTTACAAGCGGGCACAAATAGCATTACAATAAGAAAGTATCCATCCTTCTAAGATAAATATAATTACCCCAAACAAACTTCATGTATTGTGTGTGTTCGTGCATGCGTGTGTGAAATAGACTTTAGCTTCTCCTTATTTAAAACGAAAGTTATTTGCAGAGTGAAAAGAGTATTTCCTGCTATTTTAGTTTAGGTGCCTGCAAAAACCGAGAAGGAACTTGAGTGAAGGTAGTTTATTTGGGCGATGATTCCAGGAAGTACAGATGAGGAAAGGGAGACAGGGAAGAGAGAGACACCAGTAAGAAGTGCGAGACTAGGCAGGTCACTGCCGTGGATAACTGGGACTCAATTCCAGTGGAGACCATCTAAGAAACCACACAAAACACACCTCTGAATCATCTCTCAGGACGTTGGAGGGACCAGGGCACTTACGGGTGGAGGGTAGTGTCCCCACCACGCATATACACTCACACACACACACACACACACACACACACACACACACTTCAGAGTCATGCCTGCTTACCTCGGACCAAGCTCCCAGCAGAAAAAGCAGAGAAGAAATCTACAGGTACTGAAAGCAGTAGCTGAGTGTAGACAGAAAAGCATCTGTGCAACCACATGTGAACTCAAACATATCAGCAGTGTTTGCTCTACCCCCTTTTGATTTTGCTAATTCTTTTGATGTCAATTAGGGGAAATAAATTAAAATAAAATTTACTCTATAAATATCATTTTATCCAATTGTTCTGCTCTATTGGTATGTGTGGGGAAAAAGTATGTGAGTAAAATTTTGGCCCTCCACAGCAACATAGTCCCCAAACTGAAATACAGGCTATTCTAACAGAGCTTCCCAAACTTTATCATATCACAACACAGCTAGAAAATGATAATACGTGTAATGCATGCTGGGGCAAAGGCAAGAGGCTACTCAAGGCTGGGGGCAACTTTTCTGGGGCTCCAACCACCACAGTACGCACCCAGGCACCAGCATGAAGGGATCAATATATCAGCACCCCTGTGTTCTGTGGCTAAAGGAAAGAAAATGGTAAAAAAAAAAAAAGCTGTAAAAAGTGACCCAAAATACTGTGACACCCAAAACTCTAATAAAAGGTGACCTGAAGGAAAAATGATTGTATTGTTATTGGAAGTAAAACAACATACATAATAAAGAGCTGGAGGGAACACTTCATGGATCCCACTTTATTGTGCTAGGATCACCCTGTTTTCTCTTCTTTTCTTTTTTTTCTGGGACCCCACACTAATCCATGAGCTCCTTGAAGGCAAGGACCGTGTTGTCCTGTTCATGGATGTATGCTCAATGCCTACTACAGTGTCTAGTTTTAAATAATAACTAAATATTGTACAAATGTTTATTAATGAAAGTTCAATTGCAATGGAAAATAAAATGATCGCAGACACTAAGTTGCATTTAGCAAGCCTATAAAGTTATACCCATGATTTTAGCAACTCATTTAATTACAAACGAGCTTGCCATATTATTTATGTCTGTAAGAAAAATTCCTGCAAGTGAAATTGCTAGATCAAAGGGAGACTGCATTTCTGGGCTTTTTGGTGTGTGGTAAAATATATATAACAAAACGTTTGCCATTCTAATTGAAGTACACCATTCAGTGACATAATTTCACAATGTTGTACAACCATCACCATTATCCATTTCCAGAACTTTTTCATTACCTCAAGCAGAAGCTCAGTAGCCATTAAATAATAATCTCCATCTTCCAGACCCTGGTCACCTCTATAATCTTTCTGTCTTTATGATAGTTTACCTGCTCAGGTACCTCGTATAAATGAATTATACAACATGTTCATTTTGTGTCTAGCTAATTTCATTTACTGTAATGTTTTCTAGGCCTTTCCATGTTGTAGCATGTATCAGAGGTAACTGCATTTTAAATATGGAAAATATTATTAGGTTACCCGCCCCTCGAAGAGTTGGATGGTTTATGGTACTAGCAGTAGTGAATGAGTGTCCTAGTGTTTCCATAGTCCCATCAATAATGGTTAAAATTACACATTTTAAAATTTGTGAACGTGGTAGGTTTAAAATAGTGTCTCATTGATAATTATTTTCTAAATCATGATTGACCTTGTTTTGTTTTCTGTTTGTGTCCTTTGCTAATTTTAAGGTTGGTCATCTTTTTATTGACTCACTAATACTCTTTGTATTTGCCTGTTTTGTATCTTTACAAATACTTTTCTTAGTTTATACTTTGTCTTCTGATTTCTCCTATGTTCATATTTTTTTAAACCTTTTTTTTCTTTCTGGCAACTGGGTTTTTCTCAGGCGTTCCAAACTACAATATTTTTACAAACCACATTTTTCCTAGTTTTTTCTATTTCATTTTTTTTAAATAATGTTTATTTATTTTTGAGAGAGAGAGAGAGACAGAGAGAGAGAGAGAGAATGGGGAAGGGGTAGAGAGAGGGAGACACAGAATCTGAAGCAGGCTCCAGGCTCCCAGCTGTCAGCAGAGAGCCCCACATGGGGCTCAAACTCAGGAATTGTGAGATCATGACCTAAGCCGAAGTCAGATGCTTAACCGACTGAGCCTCCCAGGTGCTCCCCGCTCTTTATTTTTAATTTTTTTAATGTTATGTATTTCATTTTTACATAACTCTGATCCAAATCAAATTTGTTTTGGGCATGAAAGAACACTTCAACTCCCCTCCCCTTAATGAATTGTTTACTCTCTGAGGGCTTGTCTTAAGCTTTTAGTTTTGACAATACCCATATAAAATCACCAAATGGAACCACACGTTAAGAGTGCTCACCCTGAATGGATGTGTTCCGTTGCAGTGACCGTGAGAAGCAGTCGGGATTTCATGGGATTTCTACTACAGCCTCGAAGAGTCTCTGATCATCAAATAGCTGGCACTTTTGTTTCCATCCCTCCTCATTCCAAACCGATGGCTTGTTTTCAAGAGGCTGACACGGTCACCCACTCTGACAAGTCCCGGAAGAGAAACCTGGCCTTCGAGTGGCAGGCTCCTGCCCAGCCTGTGGGGGATATTAGATTCCTGTAAGAGTGAGTTAAGTGTTGCTTCTTAGTAATGGAGCCTTACACTTCGAAGAGAGGGGGCTTCTCCTCTCCTTTCCTTCATGCTTTGTCCCCTACTCCAGCAACCTAATGACAAGGACAGGGTCATGAGGACTGCCCCAACTAGACAGCCTATGCAGAGGCTAGCTAACAAGGAACTTACCCCCAGCTTCCCACTTTGTCGTTATCCATGGCTCAAGAGTACGTGATTTCCCTTCCTCTCTGGGCACAGATGCATCTTGGCCGACCTCTCCAGGAAATAATGGCCAGACAACAAAAGAAGGGCCAGTGGGAGAGTGGGGAAAACTGAGAAAGACAGAGGCTGAGGCATACAGACAAGTAGACACTTCCCTGGGCCCAGGGAAAGCCACTGAGGTCTCCTTGCCTTGCCTGTGGTCTAGCAAACGGGCATAATAATGACAGCACATAACTCAAGGGTTTGTATAGGGATGAAAGAGCCAATATAGGAAAAATGCTTACAATGGTTCCCGGCAACAGCAAACTCCATTTATACATCATTACTCAAAATGAGACACTTGCTTTGCCATTCTTTTCAGACACTTGTGTTTACCAAAAAAGAGATTTTTTTTTAACTCTTGGGAAAGGGTATGTGCTCCTCAGTTTCTTTCCCCCACACCCATATATATATATATATATATATATATATATATGGGAGGCTTATATATATATAAGGGGGAGGCTGTGCCTGAAGGTGGAGGCATCAAGACTCCATGTTGTCTTCCCCTCCAGATTTTGCCTTTGGCACTGGGAACAATGAAATATGAGCACCACTGCCTGCCCCCTGTCCCCACAGTGACCCTTTTCCATCATTTCCTGGTGGACTAAGTCAACAGACAGGACAGCAAGGAAGAAAACCCTGTGCCATAATGATTTTGCCCATTCGGGAAGGCCGGTATCCATCCACTTGACTGTTGGTGCAACCCAGCTTCTGCCTGGGGCTTTGGTTCTGATCCAATGCAAGGGAATGTGTGTGATTTAGAGTCCTTAAATATGTGGAGTTGCTTTTATTTCTCAAATCACCTCCATTTCTATTTCCAGATTTGCCATCATAGCTGCTCAGTGCTACATAGTAAATAGTTTAGGAGCTATTATTTCCATTTGACAGTGAAGGCACTTGATCAGAAGCCTCTCCCAAAGTCACCCTGTGTTGGCTCACCTCCCGGATCCTTTCCCATGCTAGAAGTGACGATGTGCCTGAGGCCTGAGCCATGACTCTTACTTGTACCCTAACACTTTGGGTGGCCTCAACTAAATTAATCACATTTTTATAACTGCCTTCTGAATATTTAAAATGAGAAAAATGCTAGTAGCCAATAATCCCTACCTCAGTGAAATTTTGGGGAGAATAAAGGAAAAACTGTGAAGGTGATTTTCACAAAAGAAAGCCTTAAGTATTCAAAATATTAGAGTACCAATGATGTATCTCTAATGTTTAATGGAATCTACAATTACAATGGAACCATACAATTGTACAACAGAATTATGAAAGTTTCAATTAACAGAGTAATTCAATTAACAATAGACCAGGAATGGCTAATAATAAAGTTAAAATGGAAACTTTTGAGTCTAAACAGTTCAAGAAGACACCTTTTTGTCAAAATGAGGTTTTTAATGACTATATTTATTCAGGAGGGTCATTGATTTATACATATCTTTTCCTGTGTTAATTATTTGATGCTGCTGAGTTTTGGGTTTTTTAAAACAAATTTTTAACATTTATTTATTTTGGAGAGACAGAGAGAGACAGTGCGAGCAGGGGAGGGGCAGAGAGAGAGGGAGACACAGAACCCAAAGCAGGCTCCAGACTCTGAGCTGTCAGCACAGAGCCCAATGTGGGGCTTGAACTCACAAATCGCAAGATCATTACCAAGGCCGAAGTCGGACGCTTAGCCGGCTGAACCACCCCAGGCACCCCGAGTTTTCATTTCTAAAGAGAGTGGAGTCACCCAAAGGACAATACAATCATCTCTTCAGTTTTTCTATTCATTTAGACTTTTATTCTTCTTCAGGTATTATTTAAGGGAAACTAAATCATCGAATCATTTTGCTTTCTTTTTCCACAGTTTATCAGTGGTCCAGTCATATTTCGTTTACTGGGAGAGGATTGAATCCCCTGTGATGTCTCAACAGACACGCAGCAGAACCCATCGTGATGGCCCCGTGCAGCCCAGCTCACCGATGCCAACCCCTGGGTGGAGGCCAGAGGGAACGGAAGGAATCACCCCAGGTACAGCTTGCCATGGGACTCAGAAGCCTGATTGGCATCATTATTTTTATAGCTATCTATTTTCACTTAGAAATTATGGCCTCTGGTCCCAGTTCTGGCAACACAAGCAATAAACACCTGCCTCCACCGGCTGCTGCAGTTCTCGGGGACACAGCCGCAGTTGGGAGGGGACACTTGCCCGTGCTGTTTGTTGTGGCAAACAGACTTTGTGTGGTTCAACCTCCCAAATCAAAGTGGGCCCTGGGGTGGACAGTTAGATTCCGCTACAGAGCCAAAAAACAGCACCTACCTCCCTCTACCCCTGCACCTACCGGTCATCACAGTGTCTCAGTGGTTTCCTTCAAACCCCTGGAGCTACACAGGGAGCACAAGAAAGAGATGATCTTTTCTTCTTTTTGTATAAAACCTCATCCAGCTTTAATTGTTACTTTCCATGGTAGGTAGCTGGCTCTTTGCAGCCTGGGTTGGAAAAGGGAATCAGGAATGAGAGGCTGTTTGGATGGCAATGGACTTTTTCTTGGCTCACCACGTAACTTGAGACTCCATTGGCCTGTGAACTTCTGAAACAAAACAAAATGAAACAAAGCAGGGGCACCTGGTTGGCTTAGTCGGTAGAGCAACTCTTGGCCTCAGGGTCATGAGTTCAAACCCCACAATGGGTGTGGAGCCTACTTAAAAAATAAAACAAACAAACAAAAAACTAACCAGCCAGAGAATAAAGTGGTCATCTGAAAATTCCTGGTGATACGAAACTCATTTCCATTATTTATTTCTAGTTAAGTGCTCCAAATGGATGCACTCTTAAATTCATCCAGCCACCTGCACAGAAGATCCAATCTGTAATCCTCACGATCCCACTTTGCTTTATTCCGTCCTTTGTTTTTGGCCAACATGATGGTGTCTGACGTTGCTCAGTCTGGCAGACCCAGGCACAGAGCTCACCCTGGGCCACTCTCCCTACTGCCCAGCACACTCCTCCAACGTTCCCAGCAAGCTACTCCTAAAAGCAGATTAAGATCTCAGGGTCTGGCAGCGTGGCCTAAAGAAGACCCTGCAAACTCAATGCGTGTTTGAAGTCTCATGTTTTATTTTATAAATCATGCAAATGTTGCATTTTAATCCCAAGCATGTTTGTTTTAATATGAAGATGAGTAAAAGTGAGGTGTCAGGAAGTTGCATCATGTTGGCCCTGCAGCCTGTCTTAGGATGTTACTGGGAACCTTGTCCCTTGGGGGGGCCGGTGGCAGACTCCCATCTGAGCAGCTAAGGGTAAACTCCTTATTACACTGCACACATTCCTCACCTTCTGGCCTAGCCTGTTTTCCTGCCCATTTCTCTACACAGATCCCAGTGTTTCCCAAAGGAAAAAGTAGTGTATGTGTGTGCGTGTGTGTGTGTGTGTGTGTGCCTGTGCATTGAGATGGGAGAGGGGAAGGGGTGTCATTTAGCAAAGTGAAATAGATTTCTTAACTGTGAGAGACTGCAGTAGGCAAATTACAAATTATGAATTTTCGCATTAGGAAGATGGTATATTGTATTTCCCAAACTTAGTTCCCAATAGACCCTCAGAACACTTCAGGGCCTGATCTTCATGTTTTGCCTTCAGACATTTCCTCAAACAAGGCTCTTCCTCCTGGTAATCTGTTTATCTTTCAAGGGGAGGTTCAAATATCTTCTTTGTGAAACTTTCCCCGTATGTCTGGGGAGAAAATGTAATTGTCTTCTTAATTCTGGTTTTTAAGCTCTCATCACACTGTAATTGATAAGGTCGGGCATCTAAGAGTCTCTCCTCCTAGATTTTGAGTTCAGAACCAACAGTTGCTACCATGCAGCATTTCTGTATCCCCAGGCTTCACAGGAATGCCCGTCATACAATGAATCTGCGGGAAATGGCCGAATGCCTTTAGAGTTCAGGCAAGAATCTAAAACTGTCAACTTTTGCCACGTTCCGTATGTCTGTTAGGCTTCTTTGCTTTTCACTTCATCCTCAATGTTTCTGAGTGATGAAGGCTTTGGATAAAAGTGGCACAAAAAGGAAAAAAAAAAAAAAGCATTCCAATCCAGTTAGAACCCTGGCCAGAGAAACCTCAGCTAATGTGTTTTTGTTTTGTTTTTGTTTTTTGCAAACACCATCCTTGGCATCGTAACAGTTATCATGGTAAGCCCTCAGGGTGCCTTGCACCTGTGCCAGGCACTGTGTTCCATGATTCTACATCAGTGATTTTATTTCACTCCTCAGCAGCCCTATGCTCTAGGTACCATTATTGGTACCATTTTGCAACAGAAGAAACTGATGCTCTGGGAGGACTTGCCCCAAACCAGGAGGTAGCAGAGTGGAGAATTGAACCCAGACAATAATCTGACTCTAAAACTGGTCTTGCTTACTTGCTGCGCTGTTTCTGATTTTTATTTCTAATGCTCTGGGCCATCGTGTTGGCCAGTCATGGATGGGAAATGAGATGGCGGAGAGCAGGGCAGGGGCAGTGATCTCATCTCTGCCCATGGCACAGGCTCAAGTCATTATCATCACCAGGTTATCGTTTCCTCTTAATACTATGGCAAGAAAGATCGAGGACTTTTAAAAATCTTTGATTTGTGGAATTCTGATTTTTTTTTTCCTAGCTAGAAGCAGTTTTGGGTAGAGGTAAGGAAAAAAAAACAACAGTGGTCATAGTGGTTTCTATATTCCTTGAGTGATGACTGTTAAGAATGTACAGGTCCAGAGGGCCAGAGGCTTACTATTTATAAAAATGTTAGAAATCGAGTCCTTTGCCACTTGGCCAGGGGCTTATATTACTGGGCAGATGATCATTTTGTTGATATTTTTGAGTGTTCCAAACTTAATTTTTTGTCCCCAAGGTACCTTGGTCTCTAGTATTTGCCCCATTATCATAGTTGTTTATTCTAATCAGTATGAGGAAAATGCTCTCACTCTCTTTTGTGGTGTCTTTGGATCTCTGCTTAGCTCCCAGTCCCCCCACCACTCTTCCCCAGCAACGTGCAGACATCTTTGCTGTTGCCCTAACTAGAGCTACAGAGGAGAACAGCTTAGATTCTTCTCCTGCCAGTTTTTGGGTGATGGAATTTCCTGGGGGCACAGAGACTCTGTTGCAATCATCTTCACACACAGCTACTGCAATCAGCAATGGCCAGCAACCCAGAGGGGACAGCAGCCCAACCCTAGAACCATCCTTGGATGTCCGTGGGCTGGAGAGACTCATGGCTCCTGGGAGATTCTCCTCAGAGGGCATTGCTTCCAGCCCTAGCACCTACTTCAGGTAATGGATCAGGGGTGGACCATTCAGTAAGGTGGTAGGATGAGGCCAAACAGTGGGGTGCTGAGAAAACATACATTTCTTGGTGTCTGACAGAAAAGACCTCACCATATTTATTCTTAAGTGCACAAGAAACCCTGATTGTAGAAGGGCTACTGGTCAAAAGGACTGGGTATGAAAATCACCTAGGGAAACTGTATTCTCCTGGCCAGGGTGAGATCCCTGAGATGCTGCTATAAATAAAATAAGATACAAATATACATTTTATAGCTTAGATGTGTAAATTTATAATATATAAATACATATTTTATGTAAAATAAATAAAAGCATTCAGTGAGTCTTTGTTGCTATCCTCACTAGCCTCTTCCCCATCCCATCTCCTTTTCCTCTTCAGCCCTCCCCTCCAAACTCAGAAGTCTTTCCAAAGAAATCTGATTTTATCAGCATACATAGCAATGGTAGGAAATGCTGCTTTTTGATCCATATATTTAGTGACCCCTTCTCAGCCCTCTGTCCTTCTCTTTAGGACTCAGGATGATCCAAGCTTTGGTTCATTGGAAACTTGCCTGCCCTCGGATAGGGATGAACAGGTAATAGCCCTGGTTGTGCATGGTTGATGAGGCTGATATTTTGATCCCAGTGTGGGAAGTTCCAGGCTGGGAAAGCAAAGCTATTATACTAGTAGCCAAAATTTGAGAGAAGGACTCAAGGGTATGATATATATTCAGCATCTTTATACCAATCAATACCAGCCTTTCTGTTATACACAGTGTCTCTGAAGTTATTGACAATTGTAGAAATTGATAGTTTTAGTTATTTGTTTTCCCACTTAGCCTCAGTTAATAATTCTTGTCTTTCCACCTCTCCACCCCCACTTTATAACATTGGCCTCAAAACACCATGTATGGTTCCAGAGGTTAGATCAATGGGCGGTATAAAATATACATGCACACTGATTTACTATTCCTTTGAAGTCTTAAAAGGAACACAAAATAAAACATGGTATAATATTCCTACTCAAATTTATTGGAACCTACAGCAAGATTAAATGTCTTCTTTCATGGGTCCTAGCATAAAAAGACAGTCAAAGCTTTCTGCCATTGGAGATGACAATCACCCAAATTTGTCTGGAAACCTCTTAAAGGACCCTAAGTTTATTCTTGTAACTGGCCTCTATGCTCTCTTTGTGGGGTTTCCATTGGCTACCTCATCCCCATCAACTACAAGGGCATATCTATCTACTTGGGCATTTTATTCTGAGCTCTTTTAGGACCAGGCACAAGGTTGGGTTTTCAGCTGCTGCCTGGGCTTCTTGAAGGATCCCAAGTTAATTGGGAAGTTCAGTGGCAGCTTGGAAGAAGACTAGATCCTTTGACTTCTTTTTTTTCCCTTTGCTTTTCTAGGACAAGATGGAATCCTCTAATAGGACTGTGATGAGGTCCCGTCTGTCCACTGTCCATCTTACCTATCCTCGGCATTTCTGGTCCTCTGAAGCATTCACTGGGAGTGAGGCTAGGGCAGCCACCTCAACCCCTGTCTTCCACATTTCTGCCACTTCTAGGCCACCTGCTGCAGGCAGCCAGTCAGAGACATCTAGGCCTTCTGCCAGCTTCTTACCTCAGTCGAAGTACAAGGAGCCCAGATTGGGGGAGGGAAATGGAAGGGGCAGAGGGGGATACCCCAGGAAGCCCAACCCAAGGCCTGAGGTTGAGCAAGAGGGACACAGTGCCCCTTCGGGGCTCCAGCTCAGGACTTCCCAGCTGGGAATCCTGCTTTGCCTTTCAGCCACCTTGGGCATGGCCCTGGCTGCTGGCCTTCGCTACCTGCATGCCCAATATTGCCACACTCAGACGGAAGTATCCTTCAGTGAGCCTGCTGGGGATGCTATTACCAGCAGCGATGGAGGTGAGACTGTGCATGTCAGGAAGATTGGGGAGAACAGTTTTGTTTCAGTTGAAGTGGAATACAACTGGATCACTTCCTCTGTGGGTAGTGAGAAAACAGTCCTCTGAGAAGATCGTGGTACTAGGCAGGCCTCTGAGTGGCTGTCCCTAGACCCTGCGGTGTCTCAGCCAGAACAGAGCTAATGAGAATAGCTGATGAGGACAGGGGCTCCCTGTGCCCCCATCAGTGAGCAGTTAGTGGAGGAAGCTGTGAGCAGACCGTTTTATCAACAGAGGGAGTTCTGCCCGAGCTTTGTTGTCTTAACATCTGTAATTTAGCTGCTTTTTTTTTCTTTTCACAATTAGACGTTCTGTTTGAAGAGTTAAACTCCACACAATGAATATTGTATAACCTGCTCATTAACTAGACTCCTGTGGCCGCCAAGCTTCCTCTGTTGCCTTAAGGAACCTGCAGAAATAGAAATTCTGTCCCTCCTCAGTATGTCAGCCTCATCCCTTCCAACTCTTTGAAAAAAAAAAAAAGTAATATTGGGGTTGTGTCTCTTGCAAGAAAAAGAACCGTGGCCCTCACTTTGCCTCTCCAAACCACCCCAGAAGAAGTTTCATTTTCAACACTGGCTCCGCTTCGGTTGACTAGGTGAGTGCAAGGGTATTCAGTCTTCTTGGAAACTCAGAAGCCTGGCAAATCCCCTTGGAAATTGATCTGAAGCAAGGAGAGTTTGAGAGAGCTCGACTGAACACATCTGTGGGAAAACGTATACATGCTGCATAAACACCAGAGTGGGGTAAGCACGCCTTTTCATCAGGTGTAAATGGATCTGAGACTTCCCATCCATTTACACTTGATGGGAGGCTTATGAATCCTAACAGCTAGCAAACATATTGCCTTTTGCCAAAGGTCAGGCTGAAAAAAAACTGATGATCCCACAGTTTGAAGAAGAGCCTCTACTCATCTTTTCAGGGAGAAAAGGAAGACAGCATTGTGGACAAAGTCCATTTTCCTGCTCTTGTGATTTACGAAGATCACTTTGATTTAGGACGTGTCCCATAGATACTGTGTGGGGTCAACAGGTTTGACTATAACTTTTGAATATACTCACCTAATATGACACGTAGAAATTAGCTGCCTTTTCAGAGCTAGACCTGCTACAGAGTCACAAAGCATTTTAATGTAGAAACGGAAAAACACTACACATCTGGCAAGGGTGTTTATTCATCCAGCACAGGTAGATCGTACAGGTAGTGTGCTAACTTTGCATACATTTTCACATTTAACTTTCACAATAACTTAATGAGGAAAAAGTGTAGTGACTTGCCAAAGAGAGAGAGGCTTTCATGACATCTCAGTTCAACAACAAAAACATTTTTTTTAAAAAAACTGGGGTGTGGGAAAGAGCTAGATCCTGCTGTTTTTCCAGCCTCTTATAGCTCACTGGGCACTAATACCATGATTGTTTCCTCCTGGATTCTGGGCTAGGCAGATCTGTCCCGTCTTTAGTTAAGTGCCTCATTAGGACCAGGGAGACCTAGGTAATTGCGTGTTCACAGATGAAAGTGTTCTAGGAATGCTGTGGAAATGAGTGAATTTACTGTACTCCAATGGCAGCCACAGATATCCTTTTACATATCTCGCCCTCCTCAAATGAAATCCTCCCCGAGATGCAGAAGAGGAACCCACCAGTGGAGAGCTCTCCTCTGACCATCACATCAGATGGCCAAGTGCACTACACATACACCTTCAAGACCTTACCTGTCCAAGAGGACACTTTCCTGGGAAAACAGACTGTTGTCTGTTTGTTTCACAACTGTTTGTGAAATAAACTATCCCCAAACTCAGTGGTTTAAAATAGCCGCGACCACCACCACTTGTCGTCCATCACAGTTCTAGTGTTGGCTGGGCTCAGCTGGGCAGTTCATCCGTTCCATGTGTTCTTGACTGAGCTGGAACACCCAAGGTGACTCACTCACGTGGCTGGCAATTAGTCACTGGCTGATGGCTGGGGCTCAGCTGGGGCCGTTGATGAGTGTAGGCAGCAATTTGTTCCTTCTCTTCCTGGTTTCTTACATCATGATGGCTGGGTTCCAAGATGGGTATTCCAAGCAGACAAAACCAGAAATTGGGCGGTGTCTTGAGGCCTAGCCTCAGAAGTAACATGGTTTCACTTCCGCCACTTTCTAGTGGTTACAGGGAGCCATGGGCCAGCTCTCCTTCTTCAGAAGGAAGGGCGATGGATTTCATTTTTGATGGGAGAAGTGGCAAAGGATGCGAAGCTATGTTTAATTCAGTACCTCTCCGGTTAGACTGCCGACCTGCCACAGGACTTATGTGAGAGTAGAAGGAAGGGACATTCATCCCCAAGAGGTGCCCTGGGGGACTTGTCCTGGAAAACATCGAAAGGGGTGAGGGAAATCTCAGACATCAGAGTTAGGTATTTCCTCTTCTCCGGTTCCACGGACAAAATAGTAAAGTGGTGCGGAAGAGTCAGCCAGGTCTCTGAGTCTCAGCTTCCCCATCAGAGAAAAACAAAATTATTTACCTGCTTCGGTTGTTGTGAAGATTAAATGCATGTTCGACATTTAGCCATCTATATAACCAACTGCTTAATGTCACTTTGCAGCCAACACCATCTTTAAATCTAGTCCATTTAGAGAAATTCCGTGGTCAACAAAAACGTTACTCCCTTTCCATGACAGCTTCTCCCTGTCGGCCCCTCCTTCTCCTGCCCAGTGCATGGAGGTGCTCACGGCTTAAGTTGTCATGGTAGCCACTGGCTACAGTTCCTGCTGGGGGTTACACATTTTTGCTGAGACATTCTGAGTAAACTCTTTTTTTGGCAGGGGCAGTGGGGTCCATAGACCTGTAGTCATGAGACATAAAACCCCTCTGTTACTGTGAACTTGAAGGTCCTCTAAGCCTGGCTTCAGAGAAGCCCCAGAGGGGAGCCAGGAGGAAGTGTTAACCTGAAGGCATTTACTAAAGCACAAAGACATTAAAAGAAAAAAAAAAAAAAAAAGCAAAGCAACTCAAATGCAAAGTCTTAACATAATTTTTTTGTTTTGTAGGAACAGCTACAGAATTGTTGGGCCAGCCACTTCTCAGAGAAGGGGGTTTGGGCTAAATACACATTTAAGGAAAAATGGCAGAAAAACAATTGTTGAAAACTCTATTTCAAACAAATGTTTTTACCTCTATTGTGTTGTGTTAATTCAATAACAGCAGATCGAGAGTAGGAGAGTAGGGGAGAGCCTCAACCTTTCCTATGTTGAGAGGCTATTTCTGGTATTTCTAATTGATTTCTCACCTTGGATACAATATTTTCACTAAATCACAAACTAATGCTTAATGATAGCGTGGCTGAGCTATCCTACTATTGAGGCTGTCTGGATTTTAATTTGCTGTGACAATGTTTGTTGCCTTTAAAAAAAATCCTAATTAACAACAACAACAAAAATGGGTCGACAAACCAGTAAATATTTAAATAAGTGTCGTGTTTTATTTGAAACGTTGTCTAGAGATGGCTGACACTTTATGAATAAATTACAGATATACCCTCTCCCATTCTGGGACTTCCGGTGTTCATCAGTGATCCCAGCCTCTCTGGAATACAGGCTCCGTGATTTGATTTCATTCTACCCCAGACTATCCCCTTCTTCTAAAAGTGGTGTGCAGCAAGGAATTTCTTTTATTCAAGTAAAATGAATTTGCGTCCCTTATTTTATTAAACTTGAGAACAGCCTCAGAAGAACTCTGCTCCTTCTGCAAGTGGAGGCTTTCGGGTGTTGCAAACCCAGGAACGGTCACCTCTGGTTTAGAGCACCAGGAGGGCCTTTATGATAAAAGGAAGTCTGATGTTTAGTTTGTTATTCCATTTTTTACATGCAAAAGGAAAATGTGAATGTGTTGAGACTCTGTTGATAATTGAGTGAAGCTTCCAGGACAACTGAGCCCTGTCGAATGTTTTGTTTTGTTTTGTTTTGTTTTGTTTTGTTTTTTGGTGGCTTTTTGCTTTTAAAACACAACTCAGTTTTTTTTTTTCAACATTTATTTTTGAGAGAGAGAGAGACAGAGTGCGAGTGGGGAGGGGGAGAGAGAGAGACACACACAGAATCCGAAGCAGGCTCCAGGCTCTGAGCTGTCAGCACAGAGCCTGACGTGGGGCTCAAACCCATGAACCATGAGATCATGACCTGAGCCGAAATCGGACACTTAACCGACTGAGCCACCCAGGTGCCCCAAAACATAACTCAGTTTATGCCACACTGTCTCTGAGTTCTCCGGTGGCTTTCCACCTGTCTCCGAATAAAGTCTGAGCATCTGATTGGACTGACCAGGGGCTGTGAGACCTGGTCCCCTGCCCACCTTCTTCCTGGCTCCCCACCTCCACTGTGCAGTCATGAGCGCTCCTTGAACACTGCACCACTTCATTCAGATCACTTGCTCTGGCTGTTCTTGTCTCAAATCCCATCCTCTCTGACCTCTCCTCAAGCCTTCAGAGCTTTGTTCCAATGTTGCCTTATCGGAGAAGCTCCTCCTGGCCATTGCAGTCTTTTCTCGCTCTCTATGCCCCTCCCTGCTTTACAATATTTATAGTACTTATCACTTCCTGAGTCTTATGTATTTATTTGTGTTGTTTATTTTCTGCCTCCACCCGACTGGGATGAGACAGAGACTTTGTTTTACTCATTGATATTCCCCCAGCCCCTCGAGTTGTTCTTAGTACATCGTAAGTAATCAATCAGTAAAAATCATTCATTCATTTGCTAAATGAATGAATGGAAAGTTCCGGCTTTGTGTTGCTACCCCCAGTTCTTGGTCTGGATTGAAGTTGAATATGTAGCACCTGGGGCAGTTCTAGGCAGGGTGTGTGGGCATCAGGAAATGCAGGTTCCTGTCTAGAGGTGAACTAGAGTTCTGTGGGCCCCTGTCTCCAGGGCAGGGGATGTTCTGTGTCTCAGATCCAAGGCTCAGGGAAGTTCTTGGCACAGAGAGGCTGACAATAGACTTAACCTCCCAATCTGAGCTGGGGCAGAAGGAAAGCTGAATGGAGGCTTTCTAAGTCAGAAGCTCCCTGTGAGCACACTTTCTTCAGTGTAGATAGTCCGGCACACAGTTTCTAAGCCCCCATACTCTCAACATTTTGGGCTGGACAATCCTTTGTTGTGGGGCTGTCCTGTGCATTGTAGGACGCTGGGCAGCACATCCGGCCTCTACCCACTAATGACAGTAGCTCCCTCCTCCCCAGTTATGACAGCCAGAAGTGTCTCCAGACATTGCCCAATGTCCCCTGGAGGCCAAAACCAACTCCACTGCGGAACTGCTGGTCGAGTAACTAAGAGCTGCCATTGTAGGCCCCAGGATGAAGCAGGCTTTCCTAAATCGTTCCCATATTCGGGGATAGAGTGGGCAGTACTGACAGAACCGTAGGGTTTAACCGTAGAAATGGCTTTGAAGGTCATCTGACTCAGTGGTTTTGACCTTTTAATTTGGCTTATTGGGTGGAACGATAAAAGTTGGATTCTCTGCTTAAAGTTTGAGGGTATCTGCCCTTCTTCCTTCCCTCCCCCTTTCTCCCTTTCAGCTCACCTTGAGGCACTGCCTCAGAAATTTCACCAACAAGCAAGGTTAAACATTGTTAAAAACACCTCCTTCTTACAGGTGAGGGGAAGAACAAGGCCGCTGAGAGCTCACAGTGGAACAACAAATTAGAGTCTCGGGCCGTCCACGGACTCCTTCCTTCCATCCTGATTTCCAACCCACTTTTCTTTCCAACACACTTGGCAGATCATTTGTTTTCTTGGAGCGTGTGGGGTGCTGTAAATGTTTCAATAGATCCAGAGAGAGCTTGGAATCAAGCAGAAAAATGCCTGGAATGATTAATCTGCATGTGCCATTAGACCCAGGATGATGGGATGTGGGGACTGGCCACTCGTGGTTGGCTAGGCCAAGGCCTGACCTGCTGGGCTGGAATGGACAAGGCCCCAGCAGTGGGTGATGGGGAGAAGACAGACAAAGGGAAAAGGAACCACTGGGTCCACACAGCAAAGGTGCTGGCTGTCATTGTCCCACGACCCAGCTAGGAGCCACTGCTGTAAGAAGCTTCTTTGGCGTGCAGCCAGCATCTTGAACTTACCGCTTCTCTTCCTCTGGACTCTTCATTTTCCTTCCTTCGAATGGCACCTCAGGAGAATCTTCATCCAGCAGCTGATGATAGACAGCTTCTGCACAGGGTTTTGTTACTTGATAGAGGAGAGGGGCTGCCTGGAAATATATTCCATCCGATATTAAAGAATGTATTTTCCTGATTTATAGTCAGGCTAGGCAAGGTTGTCTGAGAGGCAAGGAACCAATGGGAATGTCCATTTTGACTAATGATTAATTATTACATCTAAAGTGATGTTTTCCCATCAACTGATAGGCTGGAAAAATAGACTACAGCTTGCTAGGTTAGCGCCAAGGGTCACAGATGTTGCCTCTGCATTTTCAGATTATATTATCCATTACAGACAGTACCTTCTCATTTAGAAACATAATTTGTTGTTCTCTCAGACCAAAAAAAAGAAAAGAGAAGAAAAAAAAAGGCTGACATTTCACATGCAAGCCAAAGATTAGAATCACTGCACAGGACGGCATATGGAAGTACATTAGGATGTGGTGTCCCTGAATCAAGGACACAAGGCGGCTTGTGCGGAGAGAGATGTAGAAGGCAGTGACTTCTGATCTTTATTATGCAAATGTGCAGCCCCGAGAGCCAGGCTGTTTAACCTCATCAGGGGAAATGTCACTGATCATTTCAAGCTCCAAATGTAGCACAAGCATTAGTACTATTATGTTATTATTATTATTATTTGCAGGGCATTATGTAAGCCCGAGCCCTCTGATTAAGCAGAGCCCGTACTTGCCCAGACCCTCGGGGGTTGCAAATCAACTCCTCCAGGTATTAAAAAACAAACAAGCAAGTAGATCAGTTTTGTTCTCTCTCTTTAATGTTTGTGGATGGGACGCTTTGCAGATCGGGTGATGGCCAGGCATGGGTGGAGATAGGGAGGATCCCAACGGCCAGTTTCCACCCCCGGATGCTTAATGAGAGGCTGCCTCCTGTTTCCCGCAGGTCTCGTGCACCAGTGGCAGAGAGGTCAAGAAAAAGCTTAAATAAAGCGTGGCACTGGGGCAGGAGAAGGGCTAGATCAGGGGGTGGATGTGGTGAGGAGGACTGGATAGAGAGAAAGACTCTGCAGAGATTAGAAAAGGAGGGACCCTGATGGGGGTGGGGGAGAGACTCCTCTACCCCAGCTCAGACACCACTGCTACCTTCCAGAGCCATAAAGAAAACTGAAGGCGACCGGATCTAAGAGGTGGAGACAAAAAGAGCTTGGAGTCAAGCAACAAAGAAAAGGAAGTGGAGGAGAAGAGAAAAAGCGGCGGCAGTGATTAGTGGCCCAGGGCGACAGAAGGCAGAGACTGAACCTCTCTGACCTCCAGGTGTCAGGACCTGAGCTGGCAAAGCCTCCAATTCCAGAAGACATTCAGCAACAGACATACGGCGGGCGGTAGTGAAATTCTGGAGGAAACAAATGGGCGGTTGTGCGTTTCCCCTTTTCCTCCCACAGCCTGGTACCAGGGGAAAGGTCCAGCTTTAATAAGTCAATATTAATAAGTAACTTTAATAAGTAATAAGGAAGGAGACTGGCTCATTGCATAATTGGAAAGACTAGAAGCTTCTCCACAGATCTTTAGAGTTCCTCTCATCTAGCCCCAGATCCTTTAGATATGAACTCTGCTATCAGGATCCCAGTCCAATTAAATCAGACTTCTTGGGAGTGGGCCCACGTCCATATTTATTAAAGATTTCTAGGTGTTTCGAATGTGCTGCCCTGGCTGAGAGCTGCTGCTTTAGGTTTTGATGAGTATAAATTCCATAAAGGCAGGGATTCTTGTGTGTTTATTCTCGGCTATGTAACCTAGCATTTAGCACAACGCCTGGCACACAGCAGAACTTGCATATAGATTCCCTACGTGAAAGGGTTGTGGGCGAAACAAGGCATTTCTGCAGCAGAAACAAGTCTGTATATAGTAGGCCCTTCAAGGCATCTGTGGAGGGAGTTACCTCCCAGGCCGCCAAGAGCCACGCTCTCAGGATCATGTCTGTCCCTCACTGTGTGAGTAGACATGCAGCATGCTTCCAGTTCTTCCGGAGAGTAAAGCAGAAGTTGTACTCATGGGACCAGCAGTCATCTTTATAGAATAGCTCTGGGGAGGCAGCAGGGGCCCCCTTCCATGGGCGATGCTTCCTGAAGTCTTTCCCTTGTGTTCTGGAGGAAAGCCTCTTGTCTGTTGTCCAGCCGTCTCTGGGGTTGGTCACCACTGAGTAGGAAGATGAGAGGTTGAACATAAAAAGGGAGGGCTCCTAAGTTGGAGACTTCATTGGAGCCCGAACTAATTCAGATTCATTAATTCAGATCACTTAGGCAAACACTGAGCACCTGCCATGTGGCAGGATCTGCGTTGGAGGGGGTGGGCACAAGGGGAAGTCTGGTGTGGTCCCTGCCTCTAAGGAGTGGCCAATGGCAGGGTGGCAATATATTCTGATATCCAAGCTGGGCCCTAGACCCAACACCAAGCTGGAGGTTATTACACCCAGCCCCTGACCCCAATCCACCCCTTCCCTCTGTATCAAGCTTAAGAAGTCCTTTTTCAAAGGGAATCTGCCCCTAATGGAAGCCTAATATGTAGATGGGATCAAAGCACAGCTACCCTGGGGGAAGAGAAGTCAGCTCTCCCATCTCCTTTGCTTGTCCTTCTGTCCCTCTTCCTCAAAATACTTCCCGTAAGGCCTTGGGGTTGAGAACTCAGTCTGAACTTGACTGCTGTAAGAACCCTGTTTCCTAGATCGAGCAAGAGTCCTTCAGTCAGATGTTAGGAGACAAGGGAGAGTGGGCAGTGTCCTCTTAACCCACGTGAGACGGTGCCGTGTGCCCATATGAAACCTTTGAGCTGAGAGACACTTTGGGATCTCACTGTTCATCCCCATTTCCACCAAGCAACATGGCATACGCAAGAAAAAAAAGAAAATATTTGGGAGTAAGAAGGGCCTTAATTCAAACTCGACAGCGTGACTGATGGGCTCTACTCTGGAAAGTCCTCCCATGTCTCATAGCTCAGTTTCTACATCTACAAAAGGGGGACTGCATGAATTACTTAGCAGATTTATTGTGAGGGATAGACCTTAGGGCTATTTTGAAATCCTGTTGTTTGAATCCTACGAAGTTATCATTTCACCGTGGGACTCAACTTTTCAAAGGTACCGGAAGCATTTTCTTTATCTTTGTATTCTCGATCTCTGACACGGTAAATAGCTGGCACGTGATAGATGCTTCTCAGAGACGTCTGCCCGAAGACTTCATCCAGGTAGGGATATCCCCTCATTATTCATTGCACTCAAACCGTCATCACACTACCATCTGCGTGTAGGCTGATTGGGTTATTATCTTTCCCTCCAGCAGCTGAGGAGTAGTCAGTGGTCACGTCTGGTGGTATTTTCTTCCTTCCTGCTCCTGCTCGGGTTCCGGTCAGTGATGAATTTTGCACAAGTGGAGGGGGATCTAGTCACAGAGTCAGGAGACCCGTCCCTTCGGCTGTAGGATGAGAGGGGCCGCATGAAGGGAAGCTGAGGAGGAACACTAGGTGTGGGCTTAGCTCTGAGTTGGTTTGTTGGGGGAGCATCTGATCAGCATCTCTTCAGGACAAAGGCCAGACTGTAGCACTGTCAAGAGCTGGCGAAACAACACATTCAGTGGGAGGTGTAATCAGTGTGCCATCTCAGTCCTTTGCTGCTCGCTCAACTTTTAGTTTCCTTCAAAGCCTCAACGTGATATTTCGTGTGTCATCTATCTCCACACTGGACCGTAATTCCCATGAGATCGGGGCCTTGTCTGTCTTGGTGGTCAGAGTCTCGAACATGCCTGGTACAGAGGTGGTGCTCGAAATACATTCGTGGAATGGAGAAATAAATGAATGGCAGCTGTTTTATTACTACTAGTAGAAGCAGTGGTTACGAGATGAATCGGAATCAACCCAAGCAGATAAAAGTGAATCATCTTTGGAAAGCTCACCAGCCAGGGTAAGAAGGGTCAGAAGCCATTTGAGTTAGCTTCTCGCCGAATTTGGCCTGGGAACCTTTCTTTAGGACTGATGATTTCCTCAGGCCTCCACCAGGAGGCCCTTCATGCTAAACTGAGCAGAGTGAGTGAGGTTTTATGATTGGACAAGGGCTGCCCGGGAGCCTGTGCTGGGGCCCTCGCGGGGAGCGCGGTGGGGGTGCACCGTCTCCCTGGGCTCTGCACCATTCAGAGGCTCCAGACGGCTCGGGCTCTGAGCCAAGCCGCTCGGTTCCAGTGGGAAAGCTGACCTTGGCCAGGAAGAATCAGGAAGAGGCACAAATGACTCATTGTCCCACATCCTCCAAGGTAAAAACCCAGCAGTGTGTGTGGCCTTTGGTGCTGGACGTTATTGCAGGCTTGGCTTCCTCCACAGCCAAAATAAAAGCACTCAGCCAGCCAACAACACATGCGCAGCCTAGGAATACGACCAACGGATCTTTTTCGTTGTCCTGTTCCACATATTTCTCTGCACTTAGAGTTTCAAAATACTGAGCATATAACAGGATGGTCTCCACTTCCAAAAGTAGAGCACGATTTCCTTTCAGAGACTTCAGACAGCCTTCATTTCCAATCAAGGCCATGTGACATTTCATGGCCTTGTGGGAGAAATTTGATATGTTTGCAGGTCACGTGTGAAGGAGGTCTCGTTTGAATGTGCTTTATTTTTATTCAGGAGTTTGGGATCCAAGTCACTTATTTGTAAGACCTGCTCCTGCCACCAAATTTCCACTAGAGGGCACTCTTGGAAAATATTTATCGATATTTTTTTTATTGCTCTAAGAAACGCTGTTTTTTAAAAAGAAGAAGAAAAATCAGTCCGTCTAAATTTCAGACCCAGCCCTTTGCCTTCCTTGGAACTATTCCTAATTCTCCCAGAAGCGCAGCCAGAGAGAGAAGTTGGGGAGAGGACAGGCCGCTGCTTCCCTTCACCTGTCCTTTTGTCCACAGGGGATACAGCTGGCCAAGCCGCTAAGCTGGCCCACGGGCCAGCACCCAAATCCCCTCTGCTCCGCAGGGGGCCCATCCCAGCAGACCAGGAATCACCTTGGAAAGGGGCTGTGAGAGTCGAATTTCGGGGCCTCTGGTTGAGTTCAGCCTTTGCTGAGCTCCTGTCCGAGGAGTCTATCTGCTGCCCTGCCCTGCAAGCTAGCAGTGGCAGGAAATTCTCAGAAAAGCGCCAGGAAGGGTCGGGGGCAGCTGGGTGGCCAACAATTAAAAATAGGGCTTCCGGGCAGGCAGCCATGGAGATCTCGCTCGATATGTAAATAAGTGTAAATAAGACCGAGTCTTGGTGATGGAAGGGTGCTGTGCATATTTTGTGCAACCAGGGCTGTCCAGGGCAGTGATGAGTAGTTTTTTTTTTTTTTTTTCCGCACAGCCCATGTTAGAAAAGTAAAATTTTTTTCCCACCCAAAAAGAAACGGCTCCATTGAGTTCCACTGGTACAGGTGGGGGAGAGATTATTACACTTTTCTTACTCGATGAGTAGAAAAATGACAATGGGTACATGAGAGTGGCTTTTAGCCACTAAAACCTCAATTCTGGGGCATATCTGATACCCATCTCTGACATTTATGTCACCCTTTCAAGTTCAGGTCATTCACTTGAGTGACCTCATTTTATCCTGGAAACGGCTCCGTAAGGTGGGTATTCCCATCGTCATCCCCATTTCAGAGAAGGAAACCAGACTCGAGGAGGAGCAGTGTTTTGAAGAAGGACACACGCAGTGGTTGGAGCTGGGGTAGAAGTGGTTCACTTTCTTCCATGTAACGTTTCACTGAGCTCCTGCCATGCGCCTGGCTCAGTGCTAGCTCTGAATAGGATGCTGCTGCTTCCTTTCTCAAAGACAGGCTCTCTAAACGTCAAGGCGAGCCCTTGGCCTTCACTTGCAAATATTCCTCATTCTTCCAGAAGCACAGCTAGAGAAGGAGGCCAGAGAACACAAAAGCACTTGCTTCTTTTTGTGTACATGGGTGTCTCCCAGGGTGGAAAGAGCTTCGCACAGCTTGGGCTGGGTCAGCAGGGAGTGTCCTTCCCTGGGGTGTCTCATTTACTGGAAGATCAGGGCTGGTCCAGGTGCCCAAGACCACAGCTTGCTTCAGGCCCAGCCTGGCAGGCAGGTGTCCCTCCCGCTCCTTTTGGGAGCCATTCCCTTCCACTGACCTTGGCCCCTCTGTGCACTCCCACATGTGAGCAGACAAGCACTCGTCAAAAGGCTTCTCCCTGTCCAGGGGTTTTGTGCTGCAGGCTTCTTGTTCCATTTCCTCTTTGTGGAGGGGAGCTGAAAGGCCACCTTTGAAAGTGGTCCGGATGGCTCTGGGGAGAAGCAAGGCAGCTGTGACTCCTGAAGGGTTGCCCTGTGGTCTCAGGACTGCAGCGGAGGAGAAAGTCGGAAAGGCAATGAGCAGGGGGGCTGTGGGGCAGTGGTGTTCCAAGCATGCTCTGCAGACCCAGCTTTCGCTGTACTCCATTCGATTTTTTTTCCATGAGCACGTATGACTTTATAACTAAAACCATGGGTGTGCGTGAACACACACGTGCACACAGCTTTAAAACCCAGCTTCTGTCCAGCTTGTCAGGGAAAGTAACGCCATATGCTGTAACAGTGACTGCACATATGGATACAGCCCTCACAGAAATTCAGATGCGGCAGGGAATCTATATTAAAACTGCTGGTATATGTGAGCAGCAACAGATACAATAGGGGGTCATCTCTATTTGATAATAATACCAGTGTGTCCAACAGAGAGTGGGAACAGGATGCACAATGCAAATTGGGTGTTCTAGGGCTTCTTTCTGTTTCAGAAATCTCTGAGGAGAGGAAAAGAAGGCTGAGAAGTGAGAAAGGCAGATGCCACGGTGGTCCTGAGCCCTGTGCTTTTCTCTGTGCTATCGTCTCTTTTCCCCAATTCAACTAAACAAGGGGTAAAGTCAAGCTTAGGTCTGGGGACCCCAGGCTCTGGTCCTAATAAGCAAGGCTGGAGGGACACAGGGAAAGAAGGGGAAGTGGGTTTCCCAGGGACAGAAATGTGGCTGTGGGTTCCCTGGTTCTTTGCTCTTAGAGACAGCTCAGAAGGTCCCTTCACACACGGTGGTCAGGTTGCCACAAGCCAGGTGAACTCTAGAGTAGTGGGACCCACTGCTTACACTCTGGAGGGTCAACAGAGGGGACCATGCAGTCTGCCTCATGCTGGCCAAATGAATCCCTGGCAGCAAACTTGCTGAGGAGGCACCCAAAAAACTGAGTGGGCTCCTTCTGTTCATTGCCAGAGAGTCTTAGGAGGACTGGAGCTTCTTGGATGACCCAGGAGGGGTGTGACTCTGTGGATCTCCCAGAAAGAGTTAAAAAGAAGAGCTCCTGTGATGATGAAATTCTCCAAGGATGGCCCTGGAGTGGTATTGCACTGACGGGGTTCATGGCCATAGAGGGGAGGGGGCTTGCAAGTATGCAGCCAAGTCAGACCATGTTCTGCATTTGTCAGAGCCATCCAGGGGTGTGGTGTGAGTTCCTCCTACTTGGCTGTGGTGAGGAAAGCCCAGGCTGTGGGTATTTGGTAGACACCCTTCTGAAGGTTGGGCGGGGCCTGTTTATGCACAGGAAGGGAAGAAAGATTTTTCTAAGCTTGAAATGCCTTCAGACCAGTGGCTTCAATGTTTTCATGAGGGAAAAAGAGATGAAAATTAAATGTCCTGGAGGGAACTGTCTCCCACCACCCCTTATCTAGGCACTTTGGGGTGGAGCTGTGGTGCCAGCTTACCCTGTTCAGCAGACCCACACTTTCCACTGGACATACTCAGCAGCCCAGGGGTCCCAGCCCAGCCTGGCCCAGCTGAGCCAAGGAGAAAAATGCCTCTTTAGACAGTGTTCTGTTATGATTTGGTCGCTCATTTCTCGATGCTGCAGAATGAGATTTTCTCAGCTGTTCCATTACTTCAAACGACTTGTTAAACAATGTCTTCAGACAAAAAAACACAAGCAGATTAATAAAGTGCTCATGAAAGGGCTGAGACAAGGAGGCTGTCAGACCCACATGCAGAGAACACTGAAATGCAGGCTTGCCTGACCTCAGGGACCTGCCTGACACAAGGGCGGCTGTCGCCTGACTTCTACTCTGTCTCCACAGGGTTGAGAGCTGCTTAGTGCCAAGTGTGATGTGGACACTTGCCTGCTGGACGGAGACAGAAACTCATTTTCCATCTGTCAAGCAACCTGACACAGAGTTGGTAATGATTTTCTGTCAGCCGAGGCCTGGCTGGATTTGAACCAGTGACCCAGAGGTAAAAGGCCCTGATGTAGGGCTCCCTTTACAATAACTGGCCTGCCTGGCCTCGTTATGCCTGGCCCAGTGCTCTCTCTTGCATCTGCCCATGCACTCTCTTTAGCTAGTTGAGTTTTGGTTAGATCCTAACTTAGCATTTGGGGCTGAGTGGTTAAAGTCTCAGGAGGGCAAGCAGGGATGCATGTGTGTCTTGGGAGAATGAGAAACAGAAAGCAGATGAAGGGCACAGAGGCAGGGGCTGTTTGATTAGCCCTGGGCCGAAAGCTACATGCTTCTCCCCGGCTGGATGTCTCATTCTGACCTCAGGACCCTTGCACACATAGCGGCCAGACAGATGGCTCCCACAGCAAATGGTGAAACAAGGAATGCACATTGGGAGAGATACTGAAATCTAGATACTCTGGCCTTGAAACTGTCATCATTATTTTTATTGATTGTTCTCAGGGGAAAAAAAAAGTCCTTTCAGAAACATTTGTAGATTGGTTAATATGATGCTTTCCATTCACCGAATGATAATTGATTCACATGCCACTCTCCAAAAATAGTGTTTCCTAATCTGAAGACATCTGTCCCCCAGAATCAAAAAAGCAAGCTGGAGGGCCTTACAAGTTAACTCATTATTCAACAAGCATTTATTGAGGTTCCTATCATCAGGCAAGCATTCTGCTGGTTATCAGGGTTACAGAGATAAACAAAACAAGGTCCCCATCGAAAAAATGAATTATTTAGAGGGAGAGAGAGATATGTGGACAAGGGTAATTTGGCACAAACCTGACGAGTGGTAGCATAGCAAGTGAAGAGATTCAGTAGGCAACTGGTAACCGATCCTTGTGTCTCATGGTGGTGGGGGCTGTGGTGGAATCCTAAAAATGGGGAGTCATTAGTGCTGAGGTACCGGCCATGTCAGCAACCCGGGTGGAAATCCAGGGTTCCTAATCTGTAAAATGGGAACAATTAGATCAATGTCAGAACTGTCATAAAGATTAAATGGGGTAATCCATGTGAAGCATTTAGCAGAGCACTCAGCACATGATAGGTGATTGATAAGTGTCAGCAGAGAGTGCCGTGGATCGGAGAAAGGTACTCCAGGAGGGGGAAAAAAACCCCAACATTTAAAAAGGTATTTTAAGACAGTGGCAGTGGGATGAAGAAGGCGGAGATGAAGGAGAGGATTCGTAATAGAATTAATAGTCTGTAATAGAATTCAGACCTACCAGACTACTGAATATGAAAAGTGCAGGTAAAGGTGGAGGGGAAGTCTCCAGGCCTGGTTGCTGTGCCAACATAGGAGGCTGGCTTGGGGAGGACTGAGTGTGGAGAAAGGAAGAGGTGGCTGGCCTTTGCTTCAGGGCATAGGGGGTTAGAGGTGCCTTGAGGACACCCAAGTGTGAACGTCTGAATGTTGTCAGACGTGCACTCAGGGCTACAGATCTGGGAGCTCTTGCTGGTTTACAGAAGGTGGCTGATGCTGTGACAGTGGCCCAAAAGTTCCCACTGGAAAAGGCAGGAGGGTGGGAGGGTGGAAAGAAAAATCGGAGACCAGAATTCCTGGAAATGGTTAACCTCAAGGGGGTGAGTGCAAAGGGGGCATGTGAAAGGGACAGCCAGCCTTTCCAGGGCCATGGTGGCACCCAACCGAGTGGAAAGGGAACATTTCAGCCTGGATGCAGTAAGCTTAAGGAAAGGCCCTCTGAGAAAGCTTTGGCCACCGTGCCTGCTCTGGGAGCAGCTCCCAGTTCAGAACTCATCCCAGGCAGGCATTAGTCAATGCGAATCAATATGGAGGCAGTTCTGTCTGTCAACTGCTTTATCCGATGGTTCTTAGCCAGACTCAGGGTTTTTGGGGAAGTTGGGCAAAATTTCTCCTTGGAGTTCTTTGGAGAAGGCAGAAAAAGGCAAGACCTGGACGGCAGTGATGGGCAGGGAGGGCCTTTCAATCCTTGCCAGAAGCCGGGGATTGCAGCAACCATGTTAAAATTCAGAATCAGGTACCCTCATTAACTGATGAAGTAAGACTCGTGCCCTGGTCACTTCCTGACTTGATTAGTGACATTTAATGGACTTTGTAATAGGTCTTTTGCATAATTAGAAGTCATGCAGAATCGAGCCCGACGCCTGACTCTACACGACCAGTGCGGTTTACCCAGGTCCCATCCGCTGTTTCGCAATAATAGCTGCCACTTAACTGAGTTCCTGCCAAGTGGCAGGCGCTGTGACAAGCTGTTTGCGGGGATTATCTCATTTGATCCTAGCAACAAACCTAGGATGTCACACAATTCTCTTTGGCTTCATGAGCAGAGAGGTGAGCTGTACAAATGGTATTTTGCCCCATGGTCAACATGCGTGGGACTTCTCAGGTAGGGCTGTGGGGGCGGCGGCTGAGGGGGAGGGGCACCATCAGAATACACCGCACGTGAGAAGCTAACGGCAGTGGGGACCAGGGCAGGAAGTCGTGGGAAACATGAACTGGTGGAAAAGATACAGGATGAGTTTTGAGCACGTTGGCAAAACCAGCCCAGGGCACCACACCAACAGCACTGTGAACATCTGGAGTCAGAGTCTAGAACTTCAGCAGTGCGCACAAATCGATACGGTTGCAAGGATTTCACATTTGGAACAGTGGGCAACGAGGGAATGATTAATGTCCATGGCTGTGGCCAGGATCGATCTCTTCGGTGTGTTGCCTTTTCCTATCAGCAGACTCTGAGGCCTGGTCTCACAATTTCTGAGTTGTTGAAATCATGGGGGGGACCATCTATGACTCAGCGTGGTTCTGTGATTTCAGCGGTCTCATCTGCACCCATGTTCACAAGCACATGGGTGCTGATGGATCCTTAGTGATCGTCATTTACTTTTTTTTTTTAATTTTTAAAAAATGTTTATTTATTTTTGAGAGAGACAGACCATAAGCAGGGGAGGGCAGAGAGGGAGACACAGAATCCGAAGCAGCTCCAGGCTCTGAGCTGTCAGCACAGAGCCCCCCGTGGGGCTTGAAGTCACAGACTGTGAGATCATGACCTGAGCAAAGTCGGACGCTCAACCGACTGAGCCACCCAGGTGCCCCAATGATGGTCATTTACCATTTAATGCAGTTTCTCATAATGGGCTCTGTAGACAAATTTTCCAGGGTGTATGAGAAACTTTTTTCCCTTTTAAATGAGGTTATGTTTAACTCACATTTGAGAAACTGTCATATCTTGTAAATAAGATTAGTTGCCTTACTAGAGAGAATAAAGTCTTGTAAGACCTTTTTGTTTATGTCTATATACAAACCAATGATAGGATAATAATCATACTAATCTGTATCTAGTCTTTATAGTATGTTAACACTTCTATAAGGAAAACTATTTTTTATGCATATAAAGTATTCACTAATTCAGATCGACCCAACCTGATTTAGCCTGAATTATTGAGGGCTTACTGTTCTGTCAAAGCATAGAAGATGAAAGTTGTTTGCTTATCACATCTGCAATGTCACCTTGGAGAGTTAATATTTACACAGCTATGAAGTAGTGTATTTCTCTGAGTAGCTCGATGTAGCTCCACAGTTTTATTCAGGATCGGAACAGCAATAAAAAAGTCAGTTTTTCCTGTAAATTAGTAATGATCTAAATGTAGGGACGAGCTCTCTCATAATTTTGAAGCTTCATGTCCTACCCATTAAGATAACAATCGAGAAAGTCAACATGTATATTCTAGACACTATTCTGAGCCAGGCACTGTGCTAGGCACTGTAGAGAAACAGAAATGAAGGCCTCACTGCAGGAGACAAATGAAAGTAATGACTAGACAACGCAAAGGTTTCAGAAGGCTTGAGGGACAGGTTCTAAGGGCATGTTACAGGGAGCAAGTCTAGCACTGGCTGGGGAGGCGGGAAAGCCTCATGGAGGGGGTGGCATTTACAACAGCCTGCCAGGGCAAAGAGGATTGTTAAGCCAAGGAGGCAGCCAAAGAAGAACAAAAAAATATGGAATTCTACACAAGGTAAGGCGCTCATAAAGACACACTGCGTTTGGAAAGAGCATTCCAATGTTTCATCTTTTCTATCCCTTGAGAAGATGACAAGGGGGCCTGAAATTCGAACTGCTTAAATTTGGTCCCTTCTCTTGAGTATGTTTGTCTTTCGGTCCTCACTCCTGTTGCAGAGAAAACAATGCTAACAAAAGAAGCAAGGGCTAATTTTGGATGTTAACATTATGCTGCGGTGGAGGTATTGATATGGGTACCTGGGAAGATTATGAAGCTTATGTGTATTTAACCACAAATGATGTAATAATACTGGAATGAATCAAGAGAAATCTAGAGAGACTTAGAAGGCCATAGCAGTGTATCTGAAATCAGGTTAAAAATAAGCCACAGGTTCTCTTGTGATTTTGGAAACATCTCTGTTTAATCATAGAATTATTTGCATCTTCCATTCATCATAAATAACCCACTTCATTAACTTCACCAATCCTTTTGTAAAAATTTGGTATTTAGCATAAACAAACACTGAACATTAGCCAGAGGTGTGTTAAACAAAATAGGGAAGAATTTTTTAAAAATACAAAACTGAGAAAAGGACACATGAAAAGATTAACAGTATCACCCATTAAAAAAATCAAATTTCATAACAACCATTAAAAAAAAACAGGTGGAAAAACGAGTAAACATAAATACAATGTATTTCCTTCATAAACACATTTAGATAAAAGAATGCATAAATGGATAGCCTGACAGTGCATAACACAGAGCAAAATATTTTGAGATGAATAATTAAATCCCAATAAGCATGAATTAAAAATAAATTTTGATTTTATTTTTTATTCTTTATGGAAAAATATGCCACGGTATTTGTGTAAAAAAAGAAATGGGCATAAACCTATCACTAAAGCCACCAAAATGCACTATGTAGAGATTATTTGAAAACAAAACATTTTTTAAAGCAAAAGATAAAATGTTATAGCATTTTCAGTTGAACCTTATCCCATTAATCACACCTACTATAGGTGTTAGATAATAGAGGTAGATAAGTTGGGGCAAAAAAAAAAAATCAGTATTCTAATCTAGAGAGAAAGATTTTTATAGCTCAGATGGACAGACAGACAAGTCCATCTCCTCTGAAATTCAAAGAAGCTTGAGGGAACAAAACATGAAAATCTTCCTGTGCTCCATATGTAAGCATCAAAGGTATCGAGCAAAATTACTGGAGTTTTAGATATAGGGACATTCTTGGCAAATAGCCTGTTGAACAAGGATTTTTGCAGAGTCTGGCACTAGCCTTAAAATTTACAGTGAGGATAACTCTCGTGAAACTTACGAGGTTCAATAGTATTGAAATGGTCAGAAGTTACAGAGATGAGAGCTGGTCGAGACAATAATATAAATTTACAGTACTGATAAAGCCGGTAAGTTTCTATGGAATGATTTTTGTGTTGCTGACCAGATAACAACTAAACAGCTGTTGAGGACAGAGTCAGCCTCTGTGAGACCCAGGATGCCAATACCGTCTATCAGATCAAGGAAGGACACGCAGAGAGGATGTGACAGAATGCTGTGCAGGAAGCAGAAGAAAATGTTCCCCTAATTGTATATATTACTTTCTTCTCTAGTTGGGTCCAGTAAAAGTTTGCTCAGCCACAGTAGAAGCAAACATGAACACTCTTTTGAAAGCCGATGCCCAATTGGGACATCATTTTATTTGGTATTTTGGTTAATGAATGTTTTTGCATTTTCTGTGCCCAGTTTTCTTTCCGTATGTGTATATGTAACATTTGCTTGTATCCATGACCTTTATATTTTTATTTATTCATAAGAGCAATATGGTTTAATTCTAAAAAATTGTTGCAAACGTTTGTCAAATCTGCCAAGGAAATTTTCGTCAATAACTTGTCTCAAGTGCCTTACGTGTGCTTAATTCAAGGATGTAACAGGCTGCTTCCGGCTAAAAGGGGCAATTTGTGCTCAGACATCTGTGTAACAAGAATAAATTCTGGTCTCAGTTGTGGAATGTGAATATAATCTACCATTAATTGTTGCTGTTCTCCAACTGACGGTAACATTTTTGTGTCTTACATTTGCTGTTACGAGTTTGGGAGTGTGCTGGAAAACAGGTAAGAAAGAAATTATGGCAGAAGAAGGGAAAATATGTGAAATATAATTGTAAAAATCCTGAAAACTGAGTCCTGTAGTTTACCTCAAAACTTCCCTTACTTACAACTCAAACATCAGGCTCTTTCTTTGAAGCAGCTTATAATAAATTTAAGACATATAACACCGCCATCTCTTATAATGGGACTGAGGAGTTTCTGTGTGGAAACTATTTGAAGGAATGTCTAAAAAATGATGTCAAGAAATGCAGATAACTTATGCTTTTCAGCATCTATTCAATCTATGACCCCTGCTGAGTTGATAAGGAAGAGGCATGTCACAGTTGTAGAAAAAAAGAATCACACAGTAAATCAAAGTATTCATGAATAAGACTTTGGAAATTTTCACTGTCATCAGGAGGGCATCTTCCTGATGGGGTGACCTCATTTCAAACAGCACAGTAACTAGAACAGAGTTGTATTGCACCAAAGGTGGCACAAGGAAAGCATGTTTGCTTTTTGTCACGGTGACAGTTTCCTGTGGTAGGAAAAATAAATAAATAAACCACTCCAAAATACAGCACCACCCCTGGCAGTAACCAACGAAGTAGGTTTTGGAAATAACGCTCCTGTCAAATACATTTTAAGGCACTTAAACTGTTATATCATATTTTTGTGTAGAAAAATAAAATATGCATCGAAGCAACATTCACAAGTACGTGTCTTCGGAACTGTTTGTGTGTACAATCCTGTACATATATACATCGCTACACGAAGGGCGC
Source organism: Panthera leo (assembly GCF_018350215.1). Taxonomy (NCBI): domain Eukaryota; kingdom Metazoa; phylum Chordata; class Mammalia; order Carnivora; family Felidae; genus Panthera; species Panthera leo. The sequence goes on along the minus strand of NC_056682.1, from coordinate 80,820,120 downwards.
CGTCTTCATTATACTGTTGGCCTCGTCAACTTCACTCCCTGTAAGAAAGGACAACGTGATGTTCAGAATTGGACAGTATCTATGAACAAAATGAAAGCATCAATCAACAGCAGATAATTTATGCTACTAGAAGGAAGAAGCAGCCCACCCCGACAGCCTCACATAACCAGTGATCCAAACCTCCAGACACAAACAGACCCATCTGCCCACCTCACCGGCCGGCAGACTTTGTCATCTCCCCAGCCTGACCTGGCTACTCACACTGTCCCACCAAACATAGATGGTCGCCATGCGTCTCAATCACTATTATTTGTAAAGCAGAGGAGACACTCATGGATATGATTGACAGTTTGTATTTATTTTGTGGTCAAATGGGATGGGTAAATATTCCAAGCCTTCTGGATTATTCTAAGGTAGCCGATACCTCCCTTGTTTGGAGGAGTTCCCGTGCAAAAGGAAAATGAGCAGCGTTGTCCAATTTTGCCTCCCTTTTGGAAATGCTTCAGTTACTCTGCAGAATAAATCCCGGAGCTTTAAAACAATTTTCTGTTCACTACAACTACATGTTTTTGATAGAATATTAGGATTTTCAAATAACTGTCTTCATTCTTTGTCAAAATGTATGTGTATGGATTCTGACCAACAGCGCACATACACATCGATAAATATAAATGGAAGTTTTCAAGAGGGATAAATAGTAAAAGAAATAAAAAGGTACTAAACCGCTCCTCTACCAACTCAGAGTGGGCAGATCGGAGCCCATAGTGGCACCCAGTACAGAATGGGAATGGCTAACGTTCTGGTAAATGACAGAATAAATGAAGGTGCTGGGTGGGCTAGCTTTTTCAAGTAGGATCCTGGGGACCTAGGGCGCTTCGTATAAAAGCGATGTTCTATTTTTGTCTGGGAGGTTCTTGTGGTATTGGGGCAAGATTCTGGAGGCCAAATAGACCAGGGTTCTAGTCCTCACTCTAGCACTGACGAAGCCACCCATGTAGCCTTGGGCAAGTTGCTCAGCTCCCCAAGCCTACTTCCTAACCTGTACAGTGAGACAACAGAGCTCGCCGCCAAAGGTGTTGTACATAGTAATGGGCAGCGATGACAATAAGGATGCTTACAGCCGCTAGCTTTTATCAAACACCTGCCATTTAACCCTCTGTAACTCTAAAGAGTAGATATTATCATTAGTCTCAGAGTGGCAGAAACTGAGGTACAGAGAAGTGAAGTACGTGCCCGAGGTCACCCAGAAAGGAGGTAGCACAGCCCGTAGGCTTTTCAAGGTCCACACTCCGAACCAGGTAAATGTTGGGATGCGCTTGGCACACAGAGCTCAACGGGTGTCGTGTGGCTCTTCCATTTTCATGACGCTAATGACACAACATAGGGCACTCCCCTGCCACTGGATGTCTCTTTTTGCCTATGCTTCTCCTGATAACAGTTGCCATGCTGTGTATAGGCTCAGAGAAGTCCTGTAAGGTCTGAGCTGCTGGGAAGGAGACAACTCTGTGGATGCTTCGATGGTATATTGCAGCAACTAAACTTTGTGTGAATCACCTGGCCGATTTTATTTGGGCTGATAATTTAGGAAATAAAATCTACAGATATCAAATAAGTAACAAGACTCTGAGCTAAGTGTAGTGAAGTTGACATTGTGTTTATTTTGTTAATTAAATTATTTAAATGCCCAAACACATAGTTTTGCTGTGCAAAGAAGTTATTAGGTGTCTAGAATATTAAAAAAATAGACATTTTAGATAAACCCAGGTGCTGTCACATTTATTTATTTAATTTTTTTAAAGTTTCATTCATCTATTTTGAGAGAGAGAGAGGGAGAACACGAGCAGGGAAGGGGCAGAGAGAGCGGGAGAGAAAGAATCCCAAGCAGGTTCATGCTGTCAGCATGGAGCCCGATGCAGGGCTCGAACTCATGAATCATGAGATCATGACCTGAACCAAAATCAAGAATGGACACTTAACTGACTGAGCCACCCAGGTGCCCCAGGGGCTATCATATTTAGAAAGGCATGTGAAATCAGGACACATATGAAAAAGACAGGGTGGGGGAAAGATGGTGAACACCTGAGAGGAGGGGTACAGATATTTTGAGTATATTCACCTTTACCCATTGCAATTTGCCCTTCAATTAACCCTCAGTCTTCCTTTTCAAATAAAATGGATCAATGCATCATTATTATTACTGTGATTAGTTAAGAAAATATGTACTTGAGAATGAGAATATGCTAGCAAAACTTAAAGAATATGAACAGCTAAGATTCAGAAATAGCATTTCAATCTAATTTGGATTTAAATGAGATCTTGCCAGAGTCTTACCTTCTGCCTTGACACCATCCAAGACTTTATCGTTGGCACTAACACACTTCCCAGAAGGATCTGAACTGGGTGGTATATGAGCAAGGGCACGGATATTAGAGAGAGGTGCTCATGGCCTGCGAACACTATCTTCAGCATTGGAATTCCTGATGGACAAAGAAGACAGAAAATCTAGAGGCAAATTCAGTCTGTCATCAAACTAAAGACACACTCCAATAAAACCGGAACTTTGTACGGGGTCATTATCATCTTTCCCCCCGAATGTATTCATAGGGAATGTCTCAAACACGTAATCAAATCTTTCCATCTTCCTTTCACTACATAGCTCTTCCCAGAACAGATTAAAGCTGAAAAGGTGATCAGTGTTCAACGGCACCAGTAATTCCCACTGCAAATTAGCAGCCTGCCTACCGAGGAGAGGGGAGAAGAGTTGCTTCTCAGAAGGCTGAAAAATAATAGTAAGGCAGAGGTCCAAAATGGATCCTTCCGTGCTTAGTAGTGAAATAGACTGCTGGTGTTTAGGAGGGAGGCCTGCTTGACACCATTTCAAAGTCCCAAAAGTTCACTCTTGAGAATCAAAAGGATATGGTAAGATAACATACGATATATATCGTTATAAGTAGGAGGATACTTTTGCCAAGTGAATGTTAATGAAGTCTTTGCCCCTTCTCCTTTGGCCAAGGATCCCAAAGCTCTTTACGAGCTACTGTGTACGGCAAGTGAATTCCAGAATGAGTGCTGAACGTTTAAGCCCCACAGTGAAAGTCTTAATGGAGCTCAGGTAAATGAACACAGCTTTGTGAACCTACCACTCTATAATACCAAGGGCAAAGTCTGCAGATTTTGTAAACAGCTGCCTATGTGTGTACCTATTAGGCTTTTATAACAGAAATCAGACACCGGCAATTTGACTATTATTACCAATTGTTTCAATATGGCCCAGTTGTCAGAATTACTGTGTATGTATGTCTGCTTTTTCAACGGAATGGCTTTAATAGCTTAGCTTCCTTCTTGTTTCTTTGAGAACAGCCTCTGGAAAGGACTCAAGGTCCTAAACATGCACAATGATGGCACATAAATAACTTTTTATTATAACCCACTGAGGAAAGCTCTGCTTTTTCAATTATTTTTACCTTCTAATAAATTTCAAACCTTTATGCAAAAATGTATTTCATAGCTGCTTTCTTTTTCATAGCCTCACAAATCATTGCCGTAAACTGAAGACACTTAACTCATCCCCAACGATCTCTCTCTCACAGCTCTGAAAGGACATGCTTAGATTTTTTGTAGTTTCTGTCTTCTCACTAATAGAAAAAAAACAATAGAGCTTTCTTTTTAAAAATATATACTTCATCAGGGGCACCTGGGCGGCTCAGTCGGTTGGGCTCCGACTTCAGCTCAGGTCATGATCTTGCGGTTCATGAGTTTGAGCCCTGCATCGCGCTCTGTACTCGGAGCCTAGAGCCTGCTTTGGATTCTGTGTCTCCCTCTCTCCTCTGCCCCTCCCATGTTCGCACTCTGTCTCTCTCTCAAAAATAAATAAACATTAAAAAAATTTAAAAAAAATATACTTAATCAACTGACAGTTGAAAAGCAGCATCTGATATTACAGTCCTGGGAAGTTCTTGCGATGAGAAAAGACCGGAACATTCTCCTCCTGTTTCCAGGAGAGATTATTTGGCCCAAAGGGATGATGTTAAGTAGCCGGTGGGTGCAGGTGGAGTCAAAGTAGGGCTGAAGGGAACGAATAGAAATACAGAGACATTTGTCCCCGTAAATGATCAGAGCAAAGACTCTGACCCAAAGTTCGAGGACCATGGCTGCTGGGCTAAATCACCTGAGTTACCCTTTTTTGGCAAAGACTCAGGCTCCGTGTCTTTCTTCGGCAAGCTTAAGTAGGCTCTGAAGGGAAGCCAGAGATACAGTCACGGGGCTGCTGCTGCAATAAATAAACAAATAATCGCTGCAAGGAGGCATCTCCTCAGGCCTTGCCTGAGATAGGAGGCATCTCAGGGCAAGCCACATCAGAGGTTCACCTTAGTGTGAGGAATTAGGTACAGAGATGTGGCAGTAATGACGATGAGAATTGTTGTTATGCAATGAGTGCTTACTACATGTCACGTGCTGCCAAAGTGCTCTCCCATATTAATGGAATTAAGCCTCCCAATAACCCTGGGAGGCTGATGAAAACTATTGTTTGCACTATTTTACTGATGAGGAAAGAGACACCTTGTGGTCAGGAAGCTTTCCCAGGTGGGGGGGGTCTGAACTGCAACCCTGGCAATCTTGCGTTCCAGTTCTCTGGGCTAGGTAAGGGTCAAGGCCTCCGAGGTCTTCAGTTCAAGATGCCATGGGGACAGCAGCTTCGTTAGGCAGAAATGGAACTTTTTGGTATGTAAACGCTTTCTAGTCCAGAAGTTCTTTTGGAATTCATTCCCCTTGGATGCTTCCCAGAAGCAGAAGACGTCATCAAACTCCCCTGCCACCCATACCGGATGTTCCCGTGATTTCACATGCTCGAGGAGCTAGGTGATGGCTAGGACAACCCCAGTAGTGTCAAGGGCACACGGACAGAAAGATGGAGCCAAGCCTTTACTCGCAGGAAGCTTCCAGTGTACAAGTGACCTTCTACCTTCACACCATTTGTGTGAAGTTCTCTTCTGGGCCGGTTCTTCAGCTCCTAGATCTAATCTTCAAACACACCCTTCTGTACACTGCTCCAGGATGGGGCTGGGACTCTGCAAACATCACCCGTCCTTGGCAGCTGACTCCGTGGATGGTTCTGCCAACCGGGGCACTAGAGGAAGGCTGGAGGAGGAGGAGCTTGGGGTTCCTGATGGCCACAGCGCCTTCAGGGAGCGGCAGTGGTTGGCTCCAGCAGATAGGTCCTTGTGCCCCTCCTAAGAGGCCTCAGCCCCCGTTTCCTCCTCTAAGCTTCTAGGCTCTGACAACCCCCACTTCTTCCCTTTGTTCACCCAGCTCCCGCTGCTACCTGTGGTTATTACTCCTTTTTTGTCTGCACGGTCCCCTTTCCCCCTTTCGCGTTTCCCCACACTGTTTACTCTTTCCTACGTGAAAGAGTGTTTTCCCTTTTTCCTGATGGACCTGGTGGTACAGACGCTTTTCTTACGCTGCCTAGTAGTGCACATATTCACTCCTCACGAAGAGAAGGGGTCCGTGATGACTAGCAGCTGCCACGGACATGTGTCGGGTTAAACGGGGATTTCTTCTCACTTTATGTGCCTGCAATACCCCCTTGTTAATCATTAATCACATTTCCTATCACTATCACTCGAAGTGACTAATGTTAAAAATATGATTGAACATGACGTAATAGAGGAAAAAAACTTAGCTTCCAGAGATCAGGACCCAAGTCCCTTTCACATGTCCTTGCTTACTCTCCTATGGCGGATGTGCAGCTCCGTCTCTTGGTGAGGGGAGGGGGACCCCAGCAATTCAGGTCATATGTTATTCATTTCCGAAATCTTCATTTTCTTTCAGTCTCTCTCTTTTTTTTTAATGTTTATTTCTGAGAGAGAGAGAGAGAGAGAGAGCGCGTGCGAGCAAGCGAATGGGGGAGGGGCAAAGAGAGAGAGGGATACAGAGGATCCAAAGAGGGCTCTCCGAGCTGACAACAGCGAGCTGGATGTGGGGCTCGAACTCACGAACCAGGAGACCATGGCCGGACCAAAGTCAGAGGCTCAAATGACTAAGCCACCCAGATGCTCTCTTTCCTTCAGTCTTAAAATCCACCTTACTTTTCAATCATTTGATTACTACTTTCCTTTTCAATTATTTCAATTATTCGAGTTTTTTCTCCAATCTCTTATTTATCTCCATCTTTCCATCTCTCTTTTTCCCTACTGTTCTTTCAGCCTCCCGCCCAACTCTAGTAGACCCTTCACTCTGCATTTTCATTGCCTCGAAGGTCAGTGTAGAAAGAAATTGGGAGAAGCAGAGCGAGGGTTCACTTTTGCATGTTGGAGTGTCTCATGCTATGGTGGCCATCGCTTGGAAGCAGTGAGTTCAGTACGTCAGTTCCAGGGCATCTGTGTCACGTTGCCGGCACTATTAGGATGGCAACGCAAAATTCAACAGAGACGTAAGGAACCTGTAAGAGCCACGATTTCCGTCAGTTGGTCACGAACCTGGCAGAACGCAATCTTCAAGCCAAATCAGAACACCAGCAGTGGCTCTTGTTCCAGAAACCTATGTCGCGCACCACCTTCCACCCTCTTTACTCACTTGTTTAATAACTCGCTCGATCATTCGTTCGTTCAGTTAGCACTCATGGAACTGATTAACTGCTCTGTGAAAGAGCGAGGAATGCCGGGAATGGAATGTGACATAACCCGCACTGAGTGGCTTCCCAGGCACCCCTGTGACCGCTCACACCTCCTCCCCATAAACTTCCTTCAGGGCAATCGGTTCTCCACTGCATTCCCACACTATGTCTCACAACCACACGAAGGTCTCTCTGACTTGAGGTCTGTTCTGTCGAAGCTATTTTCCGCTCTGTGGCCAGAGTGAGCACAAAATCGGGTTACATCAAATCCCTCGGGAGTTTGTCACACAGGGGAGACTCCTAGGTGTGGTGCACAAGGACCCTCATGACCTGGCCCCTGCCCGTCCCTGTGTGTCTCACACTCCCCCCACTCCTCACTCTGTGCTCCAGCCGGGAAGAGCTCCGCGCTGCCCTCCTCGCCCTCCCTGCCACGTGCCCAGGCCCCAGCGCTGTCCCCCAGGCTTTGCGCTCGAGCTCCTTTTGCCTGGAATGCCCTTCACCCACTTCTCGAGCCCTCTCCTCCAGTGGCCCTCAGTTCTTAAGTCGCCTCCTCTGGGATGCCGTCTTCAAAGCCGCTCACTGGCCTTCAGGTCCTCTCCACTCTGTGCTCGCCTGACCCGCAGCACATTCCAGCCTCGTGCTCACCGCGAGTACTACCACTGTGGGTCCTTAGGAGCTGCCCTCACTAAGGTGGCAGCTGAGGGTCAGCAGCTGTTTCCTCTTCATCTCTGAGCACACAGTGGGTGCCCAAAAGGAGTGTGTCGAGTGAGTGGATTTCTATTTTTCCAGATCCCACCATAAATTTATCGTGCAGACTATCACTCCGTTTTCATTATCTTCTTTAAGTAGGGGGAAAAAATGGCAATAATTAAAAAAAAACAAAAAACAAAAAACAAACTTACTAGAAAGAGTTTTCTTTTTAAAGTAAAATTTAAATATAGGACTCTTTTCATCTTGCTATCACTGCAGTAATATAAATGAAGCAAATTAATTTTAATGCTCCCAGGTACTGATTCTGTGTCACCATGGTTGACAGGATCCAACTAGACTTTATGAGATGGCATTTGACTTTATGGAAGCGAACACTATGCCTGCATTTACAATTTTACGGGGGCTTTAAGCTGTCATGCTGAAAAATGTTTATAAAACATTAATCAAAAAATGCCTCTTTAATACAATGCATTGTCTGAAAGATGTTAGAAGGCGCATATTGTAAATGGATTCTTTTTCTGACTAAAGTAATTTCCACCAAAAGCATTTTCCCATTGCTCTACAAGTACACTGTGTGGATAGATAAAGAGCACTTTCCCAGCACATTACTACCTGCTCCAAACACTTGGGAAATCAGTAATGTACAGCATGCCATATTTCCATGTCACACATGACACATTCGTCTAAAATTATCCAACAGAGTTTGACACTGCGGCACATTCCATAAGCAGGGCTTTCAACTGACATCTGCCAAGTAGGAACTTCAAGTGAGGGCTTTCTTCTTCTAACAAGCGAGTAAGGGGTTTCTTTTATCCTATACCCAGGATGGAAAGGATAAAACAATACGTACAAGAACAAGTTTTTTTTTCCTTCCTATTTTAAATATGTTTATTTTATGTTCTCTGAATTAGAAAATTCCCTTTGTATTAGTGTTCAAGCTTCAACAGTTTCTATGTTCTATTGGATGGGCAGTTTTTAATTGTTCCTTGGGAAACATTTATCTTTCCAGATTAAACACGGACTTTGATTTAGCCCACACTGAAGGCAGAAGGCTGCTCTATTGTTTGCGACATAAAAACTATCTACTTCATATCATAGTTCAGTTTACTTACCTGTAGGTGCACAATGTTCTCACCATCCGTCCATCCACCCATCCATCCATTCCTTCGTTAAAATATACTTTTTGGGCCTCTGCCCTGTGTGAGTCACTGTTCTAGGTGCTGACCGTATAAGGTCAGTAGCACCGCCAAGGCCTCTGCCTTCCTGGGGCTCACCTTCCTGTAGCTCTTGCCCTGATACCTCAGCTTTCCTCCACCAGAGGGACAAATGTCAGCATGGTGAGTGTAACCCGTTCTGTCACTGGCTTCCCCAGTTTCTACAACTCAAAGTTTGGGAATTATCTTCGACCAACCCCATTTCTCTTCTTACCCCTAGATCAAGCCACCGAAATCTGTAGATTCTTTCCTCCGCCTGCCACTCCCCTTCCCCCTCGGTTTTTACTGCCACCTTCCTAATTCCGTACCTCATAAAGGCAAGCTGAGATTACTCTTATAGCCTCCTGACATAACCCATCTTCAGAGTCTTCCCTTCATCAATCCTCCAAACCACGGCCAGATTAATCTTCCTACAACCCACATTAATTAAAGCCAATACCCTGCTCAAGAATTACAATGACTGTCCAGTGCCCATTCATCACGTTCTCTACCTATTCAACTTCAGTGAAAAACAGTTACTACCAGCACCATTTTGTAAGTGCTTACCGCGTGCGAAGTGCTTTGCCTGCATTATCTCATTTAATCCTTGCAACAGCCCTATGGAGTGGGGGCAATTTTCCCATTTAGGCATGAGGGAACTGAGGTTGAGAGCAGTTAAGTGGCTTGCCTGACATCATGCATCATGCATTTCAGTAGAGGCGGAATTGGACCTCAGTCTATTTACTTGTAATCACTGAGCTATGCCAACTCCATTAAACCAAACTTTCAGTTGTCAATTGTAGTTCTCAGCTCAGGTCTAGCACTTTCTTGTCTTTGTGAAAGCCCAGCCTCTGCTGGATCTTGCCCTTTCTCTCTATGCACCTAAATCCTATGGGTTCATCCAGGCTCAGCTTTATATTTCCTCTACCGTGAAGGTGGCCTCCCTACTGATTTCTTCGTCTTTTGAGGCAAGAAGATGCTCTTCCTCCTGCATCAGATAAACTAGCATTTGCTTATGTTGCCATTATTTTCTTTGGTGTAGGTTTTGTTTTCCCCTGACCATAGGCAGAGTATAGCATTCTTCTTTTAAACTCCTGCAGTATTTAAGCACAGGACTGGTACTTAATAAATGATTGATTACTTAAGAATAGATACTAAAGTAATGTTTCCTATTTAAGAAGACAGGATATGGAACAAATAAATACTAGCTGCTTTGCTAGATTGCAAAGAGAGTGCATTCACACACTCCTTGGGGAGAGGACTGTATTTCCTAGGACAAAATACACTTGCTATTGCAGGAAGGAAAGAAACTGGACTGACTGAGGAACACGAAATTTGAAATGAGTACTAAATTGTGGAGTAGGAGAGGAAGTATGTTGGAAAACAGCCTCTGCGTCCCTCGAAGTCTAATATGACACTCACATTCCCACTTAGCAAAGATAGCGTGTATTCCAATCACCTGGATCACTTCCTGTCTTTCAGGGGTTCATTCGCCTGAATTCACATGACTTGTTTTCCATTTAAATGCTTTCTCAGACTTTTCACTGAGGTTTGGAGAAAGCTGCTGGCAAATCTGGAATCCAGTTGCTTCTCTCTTCCGTCGTCATGGTGATTTCCCACTTTTGTTTAGTCTGTTCTTAGTTAGAAACATCCATAAGTTTACTATCTAAATGTCCTACACATTGTTATTGAATTCTATCTCTTCCTCAGTGAATCTCTCAGAAAAGCCCATGTTTGCCTTTAAAAGTCATTGGGATAGATGGTCTCCCCAGTCATAATGTAACCCAGGAACGCAGTCGCTGTTTAAGACACTCTTCTCCCACATCACTAAATGCCAATCTCTGTGTTCCCTTCTCACACACGCGTGCACACACACACACACACACACACACATCTTTCTCTTTAGAGACAAGTACTCACAAAACGTCAAACTCACTGGCACTAATTTATCTCAATTACTAAACAAGGGAGCAATTACATGCCATTTCTAGAGCACAAAATGATACCATGATAAAGTGCAACAAGTTTTAGAATTTGGTTAGAAAAGGCTTTCAGGTGAGATTTACCTAAAGCGAGCTAATTTTCAGTAATATAGCTGTCATTTTCATGCAGCCATTTATAATTTATTATATCCAGTAACCTACGTGAGGCAGGTCAGTGTAGGAGTTAAGAAGCCTGACACAGAAGTCAAAGAGCCCTGGGTCAGCACGTGCACCACTTACCACCTGTGTGGCCTTGGTTGGGCAAGTTATTTAGCCTCAGTTTTCACATCTGTAAAGTGTACCTACTCTGTAGGTTTGGGGCTTTTGTCTTTTTTAATAGACAGTAAGTGAAACAATGTACAAAGTCCATTACGTGTCAGACAATCTTCCAGGTGCAGGGAATAAATGGGCAATCGCCCCCTTCCACTGCCTTCAAGGAGTGTATGCTGTTACTCATTTAATAGGGAGAGAAGATAGAGGACACCAGGCCAAATCAAGGCAAAGAGCAAATTCCACGCAGTCACAAAATCATGACACACGGCAGCGAGAAAATGCAGCACTGCTGTCTAGGGAAACAGTTGTTAGGCAAATGGATTCAGTGAACATTTGTGTTATTCCGATTTTTGTCTCTGGTTTGGAGGGGGTAAAACGAAAGGCCATCTGCTTCGAGGTTGAATGGTTATGGCTTGGCTTGTTAGAGGCCTGCTAGGTCCGTCAAGAGCTACCCTAAGGTGTGGCCTTTTGGAGCAGCTGCTATTTAGTCTGCACAGCCCCCAGAATTCTATTCTGCTTACAATCCTGGCTATTCTAGAACTCCTCCCCCAATCCCCTCCCCCCAGCCTTCCAAACCCATCTGGAATGTTCTGAAGGCTGGCAAGTCAACTTCCTGCAGATTCCCTCAGGACTGCGGACAGGATGTCACAGATCTTCTCCTCACTCCCATCTAAATAACTGGTCTTTTGTGCAAATTCTCCAAGGTACTTTAATATGCAGATTACACTGCCTCACCCTTGCCAATGATTTACATTTCACTTTCCTCCCTGGTCTTTTTGTGTCATTCCATCCTTAACTGCAATCTCCTGCCCTATTATCTTTGGCGTTACCCCACTACAGCATCAGAAAGCCTACTGCTGCTTTATGACACACAGAAGAAGACATTTGTGTCCTTTTTATACAAAGAGGCATCCAAAATGAGGTACGACTAAATAACATATGCAGATAGGAGCTCTCGCACTTTCCCTACTGCCCCAGTGGGTTCACGGAACCCACACAGATGTTGAACATTTCCAAACTGCTCAATACAAAGGCAACAACAGCAGCTCCGGGATCTCTGACGAACCCCCTTGGCTAGGCCTCTGGCAGAAAAACACGGCAATCCTGCACCAGTTTAACAGATATCTACTAATGGAATTTTAATTTCTAACCTCCGAAGCCCAAAATATGTCATAGGGTTATCTCTGTAGCTGGCGTATGAGAGGGGAAGGGACACTTTACAATCCACACAGGAGACGTCAGCAAACGTGCGTCACAAACTGGCCTCAAACACCCCCTCTGCTTTCCTCTCAGGGGCTCACGCTGCTCTCCGGCCACCCTCCCCTCCACACTTAGGAAGACTTTAAATGTCAGATGTCTTTTCTGATGTGAAACTTTAGACATTTATCCTTCATCTTTCAAAACCGTAATTCAAGAATATATATTTTTTTAATCCAAAAGGGAGAATTAGGTCTGCAAGAGCAGGACAATTAACAAATACAAGGTTACAAACTACACATCTAAGGCCATTATTAAGAAAAAGGAACCACCTTTCCAGTAATCAAAAGCTTTAGAAAAGAGAGAGCAGTACCATGTTTCAGTCTTTCAACAATCCCACCTCGTACAGAACTTCAGAAGTCATATCTGGAGTTCATAGATTTTTTTTTTTAAGTTTATTTATTTATTTATTTTAAGAGAGAGAGAACGCGCATACCAGCAGGGGAGGGGTAGAGAGAGAGGGAGAGAGAGCATCCCAAGCAGGCTCCACACTGTCAGCGCGGCTCGAACTCACGAACAGTGAGATCATGACCTGAACTGAAATCAAGAATCGGATGTTTAACCGACTGAGCCACCCAGGTGCCCCATTGAGTTCATGGACGTTTTTGACCTTCATTTGTGTGTTGGAAAGGCACTACAGGGTACAGAAGATAATTACACAGGTTACTATGTGTCAGGTACCATTCTGAGAGGGTGCAAACATCAGTTCATTCACTCCTCATGTTTCCGGTGTGAGTAAAGCTACCATTCTTGTCTCCACTTTTCAGATGAGGAAACCGAGGTCGCAATCAGTACAAATTTCCCCAAGGCCACGCACAGCTAGTGACCGGACGTAGCTGGGATGTGAATACACACAGACTGGCTCCAGCGTCTGTGGTCTTCAACCATACTCTGTGCTTGCAATGCCTGAAATGCTTATTTGTTGGGGTACTTAGGAACCCCAGAGAAAAGAGATGCTTGATAATATTAACATCGAAAACAGAGGGTGAAACCTAAGAAAAATAATATTTACACAAGAGAAGTCTGAAAGGAAAAGAGAGGTACGCCTTTCAACAAAGGTGCCTATGTGACCGGCCTTTTACTTGCTTCAAATAAAAGGTGGCTTATGATCATTTTGGCCCTTTAGGAAAATAATAGATTGTGTTTTAGTCTTCAGTTACCTGGGCTGTAATCCCATCGCTTTGCTGAAAGTTTTATGTAAATAAAGATGCAAGAAAAGACCAAAATGAGCAGCTGGTGTTATTTCTGTTCTGAAACAGGTACGTTCTGATTGGAAAAGACGTTTAATGAATGGCCTGAGCCGACTCACCAGATGCTGACAATGAAACATTTAACTCTACCAATTGAAGGTTTCTGCCTCGGAAGATTAGGTACACCTTCACCTGTCTGACAGCGTTGTAGGAGTAATTAGCAAGCAGGGAATTCAAGAATGAATTAAAGAACTGAGCCAGGGAGGCTTCATTCAAACGCCGGCTGTGTCTTCCAGGATGGGGTCACCATATTTATGGAGACAAGGTGGGCAGGAAGTAGATGGACATGACTTTTTTTTCCTTTTCTAGGCTGTGAAGGAAGAGTCTTTTGTCTTCTTACGAGAAAATCTGGCTAATATTCATGCTCACAGGACATGAAAACATCAAAAATAGATTGAGACTTTCGTATGACAAAAATAACACAAGGTCATCAGAATATATTTAACATGATCACCAATACAGAAGTGGCCCCTGGTTCAGAACAGAACTCACCGAACTCCGGCTCTGGAAAGGCTTGTTTAATTTTACAGAAGTTTTTAGATGTGTTTTTATATAAATGAAGAAAAACACTCCAATCTTTTCAGTCCGAGGCACATCAGAGAAGCAGATGGATGTGACACGTGCTTTCGTGGATTCTGACACAGCCCCCACCCTCTAAACTTAGTGCTCCCTAAAATTTTGCACTGATAATGCTCTTAACAGTGGACGGTGGAACTTCTGGAAGGCTTTCAAGTCTTAGTTAAGTGGTATATGTGATCAGCTGTGACCCAAATGCACATTATTTTTTTAAGATACATTCTTTCTTTTGTCAACATGGCTGTTAATCACCCTCTGGCAGTAATTTTCTTCTTGGTGATACAATGTTTATGATGAACATCAACATCAGAAGAGATGTCTTCTGACACAAAAGAATTAAAGAACTGACACAAAACAAGGCAGTTTTGATTTGGGGATTAGAAATTAGCATTATTTATCTTTAAATCCAACTGTTTTAAAAATGTTCACTCAGGTTTCTGTGGTTTAATTTAGCTAGGTGATGTCCTACTAACCTCCTCCTGCTCTTTATCTATTCTGAATATATAAAAATTGGAGAGTTAAGGCCTCATTTAGAAGGCTTTTAGGCAGAGGAAGAAATTAAGAAAGCCCTTGGAGCCATTTCTGGAAATAATGATGTTTGTCTAATCCCCTCAGTTCTCCTTAACCTCTGAGTACTTCACACATCTAAGAGAATTGTGGTTTTCACAAGTCAGTACAGACAAATGGCCACTTTTATCAACAAATCAGTAGGGATAATCTTAAATTGCAGTCTTTAAAAAAAAATTTTTTTAATGTTTATTTATTTTTGAGACAGAGCACGAGCAGGGAAAGGGCTGAGAGGGAGACACAGAATCCAAAGCAGGCTCCAGGCTCTGAGCTGTCAGCGCAGGGCTTGAACTCAGAAACCGCGAGATCGTGACCTGAGCTGAAGTCGGACGCTTAACTGACTGAGTCACCCAGGCGCCCTCTAAATTGCAGTCTTTTTGAAACACAGTAGTGCATAAATGCACATAGACGCAGAAAGTAGTCTGATGCGGTAGTTCTCAGCCCCTGCTACACATTAGAATCACCTGGGTGGCTGTCAGGAACTATGATGCTGGGTCCATCCTGAGAGATTCAGAAGTAATCGCTGTGGGGCGAGGTCAGGGCATCACGGTTATTGGACAGCTCCCAGATGATTCTAATGTGAGCTGGGCTGAGAAGCCAGGTCTGGTAGAAGGGGGGAGCAAGAGGACTCTGGAGGATGCTGGAGGCACAGATGGGCCTGTATGCTGTAGGCTCTGCTCTTTAGTCACTATGTGGATTGGGGTAAATATCTGACCTCACTGAAGCAGAACTTTCTACCTTGGACAGTGTGCTCAATAATACCTACTGTGCAGGGCTACTGTGAAGCTTACATGAGATAAAGGCAACTTATGTGCCTAATACAGTGCCTAGCATTAGCAGATAAACAGCGGAGCCTTCTCCCTTTAATGTTTCAAAGTGTCTTCATATCTACTTTCTGATTTAATGTTCCCCTCAGCCTTATAAGGCAGAAGAAAACAGGCCTGCAAGTTTGGATGTCAATATGTTTGGCTGATTTAGAATTTCAGATCATTTTATTATCAAAATAATTTCATATCCTCTTTAACCTCTGGAGTGCCTCAGGGCTCAGTCCTCCGAGCTCCTTTCTCCTCTATCTCCATAGTCCTTAGTGACCTCATCCAGTCTGAGAGCTTAAAATAACCTCTATGTGATGAAAGCCCCACACTTACAAGGCCAACTCTCCATTGGATGTTAAGAGATCTCAAACTTAACATGTTCAAAATGGAACTCTTGACTTGCCCCCACATCCCTCTTCAGCCACCAAAATCTGTTCCTTTGCCATCTTCCCGAATCCAGTAAATGGCAACTCCATCCTTCCAGACCCTCAGGCCAAACACCTTAGAATATCTTTAATTCTCCTTTCTCTTATAAGCATATCTAGTTTATAGGAAGCCCTATAGGCTCTGTGTTCAGAATATGTCCAAAATCCAATACCACTCCCACCTTTGAATTGCCTTTGACCTTAAACTCCTATCTGGATTAAAGCTTCTTAATTGGCCTTCCTGTTTCTCACTATTGTACCCTTCCATCCATCCAACCCCAGGCTTTTATTAACACAGCAGCCAAAGGGATCCTTTCAAAGTGGAAGCTGGATCTTGTCTACTCAAGATCTACTAGTGTACTCAAAACCTTCCAATGACTTCCACTCTCATCCTGAGTAAAATGTAGGTCCTTACAGTGGCCAACAAGGTCTTACACAATATCACTCACCCTTCTCCTACCCCTTGTATCATGTCTCCTATAGCTCTCTCCCTCACTCATTCTGTTTCTTGAATACCGGCCCCCTCCTCATCCTCCAACTTGCCAGGCACACAGTGTTGCCCCAGGCCCCACACCCTCACTGCTCCCTCCACTTGGAATCTCCTTCCCCTAAATACCCAGTGACTTGCTCCCTGTTTCCTTTAGGTCTTCGATCCAACACCCTCTTTCAGCCTAAAACCTTCCCATCTCCACCCTGGCACTCCTTATTTTCCTTCCTGGTTTTATTTTTCTGTATAACACTTAACCATCATTGGATATGTTCTATGCTTGAGTGTCTGTTTAATCCCACTAGAAAGGAAGCTAGTAAGGGCAAGAACTTTTTTGTACTTTGTTCACTGCTGCAGCCCACAGGACCTGGAACAGGACCCAACATATAGTAGGCACTAAAAAACACTTGGTGAGTGAATGAACGAATCAAGAAAATTGTGTTTCAAAAGCACCTTTTCATCGGCACCATTGCTTCCTGTTTTTGCACTCACTGCCAGTGTCGAGGGTTTTTTTTTTTTTTCAATATATGAAATTTACTGTCAAAGTGGCTTCCATACAACACCCAGTGCTCATCCCAAAAGGTGCCCTCCTCAATACCCTTCACTCACCCTCCCCTCCCTCCCACCCCCCATCAACCCTCACTTTGTTCTCAGTTTTTAAGAGTCTCTTATGCTTTGGCTCTCTCCCACCCTAACCTCTTTTTTTTTTTTTCTTTTTTCCTTCCCCTCAAGGGGTTTGTTTTTCATTAATATTTAGAACGTCTGCTCTAGCAGTACTAGAGTGCTTGCACCAGAGTAGACCAGTCATAGCACACAGAGAACCAGTACATGGTGGGAACGTGCAGCAGGGGCAGCTCTGAGAAATGTCGCTGCTACAGTATCGTTGCCATGCTCAGCTTCAGGAGAGATGACATTCCAAATGAGCTGGCTTTCTGAGGCCTCGGCCTCTTCTGAGCTGTGTCCAATTTTACGTCTCCTCTTGCCCCCAAGGTAGCTTGTCAAAAACCCCCCTGGTACCCCATGGCTTTAAAAAGTGGGCAGCTAACTCTAACTTCTGGCTGGAGTTGTCTGGATGGGGCTGTAGATGGGGACAAGGAGGCTGTGGGTGTCCCCCTCGTTTTGCAGCTGCAGGCTCGTTTATTCCTCACTGTAAAGGAGCATGGAGCTGGCTGTCATTAAATACACACAAACCGGTTTATAGTGTCTGGCTCAATTAAGGGAACTTCTGGAAGAGACACAACCCAATAAATAATTGGAGAGATGCAACTCTGAAATGACAAATGTTATTCACAGGTCTCTGTTTGCAAGTGGAGATTGAGAGATATGAACTTCAAGTGAATGAGATCTCCTGGGTGAGCGTCTTCACTTCAAACACGGTAAACAGCTGCTGTCCTGTGATGCACATTTTAGGACTGCTACAGGCAAACTTTCTAAATATGAATAATAATAATAGTAAAGACCAAACCCCTCGGCAACTGACAGCGAGTGTAGAGATAGCAGGAAGCACTGGGCCAGGGGCCGCTGTCAGCTCTCCTGGACGGGGCGAAGGCCTCCTCACAAAGGACAAGCTCCAGAACGCCACAGCGTGTTCCCCTCACCTCTCGTGCCATTTCCCTCTCAGAAGCGTGGCGTGTATATGACTGAGGGTGCATGATTTGGTTATTAACGGGTACAATTAATCTCTTTAGAGCTACTTCCATGACTGGTGGTTTTTTACTTGGAAATAAAGAAAACTGGGAATTAAGAGTTTCCACTAACTTAATGCCACTAAGTCGACCTTCAAAGCATGTAAGGTAAGGTATGTAGTTTTCAGTGCCACTGCAAGCCCAGTCCAGCGGCAGTGCAGCTGGTGCAGGTAAACGACGGCTCCTCTTGCTCCCGCCCTGCCACCGAGACTGAACGAGCGGTGGATGGCTGACACACCATTCTCAGGTGTTTCTAGAATCCTGGGTGGCGTGATGGAAGGGACCTGGTCTTTGACATCAGAGACCTGGTTTCAAATCCTGATCATTCCCTCTGCCAGCTATATGATCCCCTCAGTTTCCACATCTGCTGAAAAGGAGGTTAAAACAACTGTCTCAAAGGGAGGCCACCTCAAAGTTGGAGGTTTTAGTGAGGCAGGGCTTGTCAAGTACCTAGTACGGTCATCTGGCATAGAGTCAGCACCACCCAAATGATTGTGATTAGGGTTTCGATTATGGTTAGAAAGAGCACTATGAGATAGTATTGTGGAGCTCAGATTTAGTAGTTTACAGGACTGGGCGGGGAAGGGGCTTGCCACTGAAACACCCAGGGTGATGTCAGAAGCATTCCTACAACTTTTGAGAATGGTAGCTACTGAGGATTGCCACAGGAACTGAAACTTCCAACCTAGGGTGTGGCCAAGACTCCACTGGCCTTCATCTGTCTACGGATTCTGGATAAGGGCTTGTGGTTCTCCTCTCCTCTCCCCCCTCCTCTCCTCTCCTCTCCTCTCCTCTCCTCTCCTCTCCTCTCCTCTCCTCTCCTCTCCTCTCCTCTCCTCCCCTCCCCTCCCCTCCCCTCCCCTCTCCTCCCCTCTTATTTTCTTTTTGAATCTTTCCATGGTATGAATTACACTGTAAGATTTTGGGGGGGAAATTCATATCTATTTTCTTTCATCAAGGGACTTCTATACGGACAACCTTCAACTACCAGGCATGCTGAAATTATTTTCAATATGCTTAAACTTTAAGCTTAAAGAAAGCAAGCCTCACTTCTGGAGGCTTCTGGAGTGAGCACTGGGGGTGTGGCTGCTGAGTGAAGGGTTTTCCTCTGATCAGGCTATGCCTTGTGAAATACTGGCATACTTCCACATCCAAAAGCTGCGCTTTGACCACATTCATACAAAGGGAAATCAAAAGGCCTTTGAAGTTCAGGCAAAAATATAAGTACAGATTGGGAAAACAGGAGCAAGTTTTCATCCTTCTTAGACATAACCACAATATCACACACTGGAGCCATGGAACGAGAAAGTGAGTGGCCTTGAGAAATCAGTGTCCAAGCCTACTGAGTTGTTTGTAAAATTTTATTTTCTTAGAGTACTTGGGAGTATGTCATGAGCATCTGTGTCCTAAGTATCTCCTTTTGGCTAATAATGAAATAAAAAGTATCTACAATTGGGGCACATCATGGCCAGACTAAAGTCAAAAACAAACACAAACAAACAAACAAACAAAAAAACCCAAACAACCCAAACCAACCAAGCCAAGCTGACCCAAACTAGTTTCCATTACCATCAAAAAGCACTTACACAAAATTTGCCTGAATGCTCTACTATGTCAAACACTTCCCTAAAGGTCTGGGCAGGTGAGCCAGCATTCTGGAAACTGAGAGGTGATTCTCGATGCACGTATTATGATGCCTCTTAAACTTTCGTGTGCAAAATACTCTTTTTTGGTGTGTTTCAAAAATCGGACTTCAGGGTCTTATTCTTAAAAATTCTGAATCAGATGAGGTGCAGTAATCTCTTTTTTCTTTCTTCTTCTTCTTCTTCAAAGGAAGTGACTTGCTGTAATTTAGAGGGCCACCCTTGTTGAAATGTTGATCTTAAGGTATCCCTCTGAAGGGCTCAAGATTCTAAAGCTGAGTACCTTTCAAAATCAGAGAATTATTGAATGCTAGAACTAGAAGGGCCCCATAGATCATCTAGCCTAAACTGTTCATAGCTAGTAGCCCACAGGACTGGTACTAGAGCACAATACTCTCTGTAGAACTGTCGTTGCAGCACAGCAAAGCGGCTGAGGGCGAGACCTCGTGTAAGTTCTGGCTCTGCCCCCTGGGTCATGTGACTTGGGCAAGCTGCTGATCACTTAGGAGCCTCACTTTCCTTATCCAGGATGATTGCGGGAGTGATGTGAGTTGGTGTGTGTAAAGGACTATTTGGGAGGTGACCTCCACCAGGTTGGTCACGCATAAGTTCCAGATTCTTTCTGGCAGATAATGTGTAGTGGCCACAGAAATAATTTTTTTTTTAATTTTTTTTTAGACGTTTATTTATTATTGAGAGACAGAGAGAGACAGAGCATGAGCATGGAAGGGGCAGAGAGAAGGGGAGACACAGAATCCGAAGCAGGCTCCAGGCTCCAAGCTGTCAGCACAGAGCCTGAAGCAGGGCCCGAACTCAAACCGCGAGACCATGACCTGAGCCGAAGTCGGACGCTTAACCGACTGAGCCACCCAAGAATTTTAAGAATGGGTGAAGATGAGCTAGGCCCCCACAAGCTTGCCAGCAGGTTTGAATGAAAGTAAGCTGCCACACATACAGGTGTTTTTAACTCAACACATATTCGTAGTCACACATAGAAACAGTTTATACAACCTATCCTGTCAACTCAAGGCCCTGGCTCTGACCTTTCAAGCGCTCTCACTAGCCCCTCTCAAAGCACACACGGCTACGTTCCAGCACAGGATTCCATGACCCTTCCAGTCAGCCTCAGGCAACCACAGATCCTCCTAATAGTAGTGGGGCACAGAACCACGTAGGGATAAGCCTCCAGCACAGCCCAGAGGATTTCATATTCAAGCTACTGGGTTTGCTAGATTCTTTGAGGCAAGTAGGAAGTGTCTCTAAAGTTTTCAGGCAGTATACTTATTAGTCAGAGTGCATTTATAACATTTATCATGCAAAGTAACAAGTCAGTAATTTCATCAATACAAACCCATTTCAGAATTCATTATACTCATTAGCAAAATCTCTGGTTGACAGAGATACAGATCACAAAAGCATGTGTTATAGCTGCCTCTGCAGTATTTCCTTTCTGATAAAATAGTAGCCGAACACTCCGGTGAGAATTTTCCATTAGAGCAACTGGCTGTCCCTAGAGCTGAACTCTGAACTAACTAGTGCCTACATGATCCCACACTGGACACAAAAGTATTTTCAAGTAAATTACTTCATGTAACAAGCACATAGCACAGTGTTTGCCTATTAAGTACTCAAGTACTGTTAGCTGTTATTTTTATTCCCACTACTATTGAAAACATGATGAATAGAGACACAATTAAAAAGTAAACCCAAAAAAAGGTACAGAGACTCTGTAACATAAGCTGGATTAATAAAAATCTAAATGCAGGTGATCTTATATTACCATAAATCAAGAATTATTCTGAGTCTTAATTTAGCTCTGGTCTCCACATGGTATCAGAAATTTGGGTTAAAATTCAACTGAAAAAAGACAGTGGACGCTTAAGCCTATATGGTAACTATTTGAGGAAGGGAATAAAATCTTACCAAAAAGGTATAAGGTAATAGTTTCCAGCCTTGGGTTATGACCCATTAAGGAACTGCAAGTCAATGTAATGGGTTTTATCTACCACTTGGATAGAATATGGAATGCATCATATAAAATAAGAGTGAATGGGGTTTTGTAAAACTTTTTACACACAAGCAATGTGTACTCGATGACACTGTAAAATGTATCTCTAACTGTAGGTTGCTAATTTAACACATTTGACAGTCTCTGGCATAGGAAACGAGGAGGAGGGGAAATGTGGGTAGCAGGGCACTGATCTCCAGGTGAACAGCTCCTGGCACATCATTAAGATTAATGGTACTTGAGGGTCAGGCTAAATAAGACAAAACAACAAAGAAGTTTTACTATTTTTCATTTCATACTTGCCGCCTAGAACCTGGGAACTTCTTAAATCTTTATTACCTAAGTCTAGATGTATTAGCAACGATTTTCAGACACCAAATTCAGAATCAAAAATTCAAAGCAAAACAATCCACAAACCTCTGAGAAACATAAGCATACCACTTTGAGCACTTACATTTCTTTCTTTATATGGATCAAAAAATGGTACAAAATGACAGACACTCCCTCACTTTTCTTCAGCGCAGTAGCAAAATCTACTCTGTCTATAATTTCAGTGGCATCTTTAAGAATCTGTCAAATGCAGAGGTCCCCGAACTGCCTTTCCTTATGGAACTGTAACTCCAGTGGCAAACCACAGGACAGATACATATTTATGGCTACGACCCAGACACAAACTTCTATTTTCTGTCTCTTCTCTGGACTTCTCTTTCCACTTTATAGTTTACTGTCGTACAGCACTGTGGCTCTTAGTTTGCAAGAAAAAGTGCAGACAGTGATGCCTCATGTGAAATGGAGAGGCTGGCTCATCAAGACTCACTTTAAATAGAATATAACCTTTTGTTACTATAGAAGGTAGAAGGAATGAATGCCAGTTTCTGACTGGGCCGCATGGAAATATATGCCTATGGGAACAATTATAGATATTAAGTATTTAAAACTGTTTTATAACTAGCAATGTGATCAGAAGTGATTTTCTTCCTTAAGCAATTAATAAAATAATTCAAATTCACACCGAGAATGCACATTTACAATATTTGGAATCAGTATAGTACTTTTTGGTTTTCCAAGTGCTTTCATATCTTATTATACAATGCAGTTCTGGAAATCAGGAGGCTGGGCATCCAGTCTCTATTAGTTATATGATCTGGGGTTAAGTTTGTAAAAATTTTCCATGCTCTCATTTCTTTGTAGGCAAAATAATGTTACTGACCTGCTAATATTCAAGGTTTTCGGGTCATATGATTTAATGAGCTCAAAGCTTGCTTCCCAATTGTGGGGCAAGTTTTATTAAGATAATAGCCTCTGTTGGGGCGCCTGGGTGTCTCAGTCGGTTGAGCATCTGACCTCAGCTCAGGTCATGATCTTGTGGTCTGTGAGTTTGAACCCCACGTGGGGCTCTATGCTGACAGCTCAGAGCCTAGAACCTGCTTCGGTTCCTGTGTCTCCTTCTCTCTCTGCCCCTCCCCTGCTCACACTCTGTCTCGCTCTCTCTCTCAAAAATAAATAAACATTAAAAAAAAAAAAAGATAATAGTCTCTGTGTGCCAAATAGAATCACAGATAAGCTTTAGGGGAAAAGAATAGCAGAAGTGAAAACTTTTATATTTCAATCCCATTTCCTCTTGAGAAAATAATGCAGATGTTATTAAGTGATCTTTCCAGCCCAAGTTATGGGTAATCCTGTAGCATTCTCCAGTAGCTTCCAAGGAAAACTGAAAATAAGATCCGTTGCAGACTTTGTTTCTCCTATGAAACTCTTTGGAGGGTGAAGGTATTTTTTAACCTCTTTTGGAAGAAGCAAAAGCCGTATTTGGAAGAAGCAAAAGCCGTATTTCTTTTCCTGCAATAATGTAACATTATTTACACAACCGTTCGCGAGCTCTTTTCCCTTTCACACACAGCAGGGCAGTGGTTCTAGAACGGAAACAGTCACTGAGCACAGACTATGGAAACTTAAGCCTGGGAGGAATGTCAGGTATCGTTTTGTCCATCTTCTCATTTTACAGATGAGGAAACTGAGGCCCGCAGCAGTTACATGATTTGTTCCAGCTTTTGGTGAGATCAATGGAACTGGAATCCAGGCTAGAATCAGGTATGTGTTCTCTCCACTCTGCAGAATCCCAGGTCTACCAAAAAGTTATATTCTTTTTGCTTAATGCATAGTTTCTTGTCACAATTCAGCTGTGCAACTGCAACCATAGATTCATATAGTGAAGTCTAAACAGTGTGAGGGAATCCCTGCCTTGATTCGCCCTTGTCCATAGTGTCTATAAACGGTAAGACATATGGTGGGCTTTTAATAAGCATTCATCATGATTCTCTAAACTTTAAATAGCATTCTTCCACTTCAGAAATGCTTCTAGAAATAAATGACTGAGAATCTCACAACTGACTGTCAATAGTCAGTTGACATGCTATGGGAGTATGTGCTTTCATTTTGCTATTTAAAAACATTAAAAACCAATATAAACTTATATGAAACCTCCTGAAACATTCTCTTTTGAGGTGTCTTGAGAATGTTTTTCACATGTATTGGAACTCTAGATAAGCAAAGTGATTTGAATACTCAAGAGAAAAAGATAAAATAAAATAGAAGTAAACTACTAATTCCACAGAGTATCTTGGATCGAATTTCTTTCTGATGAGATCTATTGACTGACTGTGCACTGAGCCGTTGTTAACCAGGGTATATACCGTTCTTCAATCTCTGCTACGTAAAATACCTTGTCATTATTCTACAAATATCAACATCAAACTAGAGGAGAATTTGGGAGAGTTCACAGCTTTTAAGGCAACCCACTGCAAGGGATGCTGTCTTGACAAATATAAAATTACCTCCAACCCTGAGCTAAAACTATAGGAGAGCAGCATGCAAGCCCCGGAGTATTGTTTTAGATGAGGCACAGTGATAGCTCGGTGCTTCCTTCAGGCCTCCTCTTTCTTCCTGAACGAACTCCAGGGAATGGCATCATGTCAGGCTTTCCAGATGGATTATGTGAAGCCATAGCTCAATGTCATTTTCAATAGGAAGCCTCATAATTAAAGGTCAAATAGTCACTTCATCTGCAATCAATCAATAGAAAAAGTACTAATACGAAGAACTAATCAATCAATGGCAAATGCACTAATAAAAGCAATGAATCAAATACAGCATCTGCGTAGATGCAAGTACACTGAAGAGATTGAGACAGGGCAAAAGCAAGAACAATAAAATAAATTGAAAGGGTATGTACAAGAGAATATTTCAGAAGGCTCCTCAAGTGAGGGTTTTCATCTGTGGCTCATTAGTTACCTGGGTACCACTTGGTCTACAATGATTTATTCCTAAATACAAATACTACATATAATAATGAATGGTATTTCATAAGCCTTACTGAATGTATTCTATCTGAGGTGTTAGATGTGTGTGCACATTTGTTGCGTGTGTGTAAAATCACTAGAAGAAATACTTTGGTAGTGATCTCACGAGGGACAGATAAACTTTCTCAGGGCCAAAGAGATATATTATAATCTATTATATTTTATCTTTGTGTGAGAGGTGAGAGATAGTATAATTTTGAGTGATATGATCTGAAATATGTTCCTCGCTTTCCGGAATGTGAATTTTTTCACACTTAGTGTGATGTTCTTCCACTTCCATGGAGAGAAGAAGCTCCCTTAGGATAATTACTATCATTGTCACGGCAGATCCTCTGTAAGTGATGTCAGGTCCCCAATAGAAGGGAATGTGCATTGCATCTTGTGAAAACGGATACAGTAAATTCATAGGCCATTCTAGTGATAATTGAGCCAACACCCTTCTCTACAGGTAAAGACTAGGGTGTTGCTGGAACAAGGGCAATCCATGTCACCCCCCTGAGATAAGGGAAGTAGCAAAGAGGTAAATGCTACCTAGGAGACTTCAGGAAGGCAGCCAGATATGATCAAGCCAGGACAGAATAGTCAGTCAAATTACCTAATCTAAGAGGTAAGGAAACTGAAGCCTGGGCATGCCTCACTGGAAGAGTGAGGATAAGTATTCAGGTCTCACAATTCCAAAAAAGCTTAAGGCCATCATGTTATGAAAGTAACTGAGGATTTAGACTACATGGTTAGTTAGATACCAGCTTGTATCTTATTGTAGTATCTAAGGGTCTACCTCATGGGAGAGCACTGCAAAAACAAAGTGCATATGCAGACATTTTGTCCGAGTTAACCCAACCCTTTTTAGCAAAACAGCTACTTCTGATTAGTGTTCAGAATACCCGTTTGCCTGAAAATCAGGTTTCAGAAAGCATCAGGAACAGAAGAATATGGTGTTGAGATTAAGAAAAATAAAAAGACACACACACAAATATCCAATGGGTAGGTATTTTGCTCATCGAAAAGAAAAGAATACTGGTCAGGCTTCAGTAGGCTCTTTGGGTAGAGTTCTTTGCTCAATACAGCCAGCTCCAGCACAAAAGAACATCGTGGAGAGACAAAAAAAATCCATTTTGGTTTTTCTGACCAAAAAAACCCCAAGGAGTGTATGGGATTTACAAGCCCACTGCAGAAATGCAGAGTGTGTATGGTGCAGCCACAGCTCAGCATCTCCTCTAATCCACTCTACCGGACATGGGCTCATTTGATCTCTGGCTCTGGACATCTGAGGCGTCTGGTGGCCCTGGCCTCTGGACTCCCTACCTACTTTTTAGGAGCCCTGGAACACTAGACATCACAGCGCAATAACAGCGTGGGGAAAGAAGTGCAAGATGATTTCTCTGAAGTCAAAAATTAAACCACACCCATTACATGAAAATCTATAGGACCAGGGGTCAGGGGACTGGAACCGTGGAAATGGTAACATGGTCATAATTAATACAGTTGATAATAACAAACAATAACAGCTCCTGCTTGAAAGAGTGTCTGCTGTGTGCCAGGTAGCGCACCCGGCTCTGTAGGTGGGCTGTAGAATTTCCTCCATAGTGATCTACATACACAGCAATTATGGCACATTCTGCCATGTACTGACTATGGATTATGTACAAGTACTGTGCCAGCTACTTAACAAACTTTAATCTTAATAATAAACTTCATAAACGTGAATATGATTCTGCCCCATTTTACAGATGAGAAAGCAAAGGTTCAGGGAAGTTAAGGGATTTGTCCAGTCACAAATTCAGGATTGGAACGTGACTTCCAAAGTGCTTTCAACTTCAACTCGATAATATTATGAAGAAAACCTAACAGAAATACTGCAACGTATAGACATTAGATACAGTAACCCTTGAACAACATGAGTTTGAACTACAAGGGTCCACTTACATGTGTATTTTTTTTCAAATAAATATGGTATAGTACTGTAAATGTATTTTTCGTTATGATTTTCTCAATAACATTTTCTTTTCTCTAGCTCATTTTATTACAGTATATAATACATATAACATACAAAATACTATGTTAATTGACCGTGTTATTGGTAAGGCCTCTTGTTAACAGTGGGCTATTGGTAGTTAAGTTTTGGGGGAGTCAAAAGTTATGCATGGATTTTTGACTGTGCAGGGGGTTGGTGCCCCTAAGGCCCCTCTCCCTGCATTGTTCAAGAGTTAACTGTA
Source organism: Panthera leo (assembly GCF_018350215.1). Classification (NCBI taxonomy): domain Eukaryota; kingdom Metazoa; phylum Chordata; class Mammalia; order Carnivora; family Felidae; genus Panthera; species Panthera leo. Next base: position 80,793,057 of record NC_056682.1, on the reverse strand, counting down.
TATCACTTCTTCAAATAAGCTGAAGCCCTAGATAGCAACTGTTCCTTAGTTTGTCCAATTTTGAAGTCATTTTCCAAACTTGGCAAGACTGACAATAGATTCTATCAAACAAACGTGCATGGGGTTAGTAACAACATTATGGAACGTCTTTGTTTTCTAACTTACAGACTGAACCTTTTTAACATGAGCATACAGAGAATTGTCATGCTTTTTCACTCTTTTAAGTGACTCTTTTAAGTGAGTCACATGCCAAAATATAAAGAAATTTTTAATACAACTTTTTACCACAATGTGCCTACTACCTCAAGGAGTTTGTGAATGAAGCTGTCAGTAAAGTTCCTGGTTACTTTATGACTTTTAATGACTAAAAACACGGATTCAGTTGCCCGGACAGATTATTGGGATAATGCCAATACACTGGATAAAGCATAGTAGAAAACAGCACTTTTCTTCTTGATCTACTTTTGTCTATTAAATAAATACTTATTTCACTTCAGGCACTAATCAGATTGGGTTAATGATCACCACATTGTGTTTCTTCATGGAAGTAACATTCTGAAATGGACTTTAAACTAATGTCAATACCAGATTAGGATAAGAATATTTCTACCTTCCTCCAATCTTCCAAAAAAGTAAGTTAACTTTTCCAGGGGCAACTCTAGAGCTTTCCAAAGCTAAGTTTTTGCCCATTCCTTTTCAGAAGAAAGTCTTCTCCTTCCCCCATCCCTACTACCTCCTTCCCCGGCTTTTAATGTTAACACACTACTCTGAAAACCTTTTATGAGAATCAAAAACATAATTACAAATTACGTTAAGTCCCACACTATTAAATTTAGGCCTTCAAAAACTGGTCCAATCAGATAATGGTATTTCAGAGCAATGACCCGTCCTCATCTTGCTATTGTTCTTTATCTAACACAGTGTATAATACTCCATTCCAGTTAATTTGAAGAAATGCTTAAATGTTAAAATCGTAAGATGTAACTGAGGGTAATATTGGTTAAAAAGTTGGTTTTCGACTCTGTGAATCACTTACCCAGTGTGAGGGATTTGTGTGTAGAACAGAAAATGATAGCCACAGTGTCTGCTGGTGTGAAACCCGAATTATTCCTAGGGGCAAAAAGAGTATTTTACAAATACATGCGTAAAAAGCCTACTTAAACACATCCCAAATCAGATGTAGTACCTACCTTCATGTTAACATCTTTTGATCAGTCCTGGTGACAGAAGTGATTCTATCCCCAAATGTACAGAAGTGTCTGAATTTGTTTTTAGCGAATCATTCCTGAGTCATTTACCCATGAAAAAAAGGTCTTAAAACTATGTGGGGGACACCACCTCTCCCAGCTCCCCCATGATTCTCTCCCCATCCCTCATGCCTATCCTTTGGCAACCCCAAACTGTTCAAAATTTTTTTCATTTCAAATGTTCTGTATGTGGAATGATATGGTACATAACCTTTTGGGACTGGCTTTTTTCACTCAGCATAATTCCCTAGACATCCATCCAAGTTGTTGTGTGTATCAAGAGTTTGTTCCTGGGGCGCCTGGGTGGTTCGGTCGGTTAAGCATCCGACTTTGGCTCAGGTCATGATCTCGCGGTCCGGCAGTTTCAGCCCCACGTCGGGCACTGTGCTGACAGCTCAGAGCCTGGAGCCTGCTTCGAATTCTGTGTCTCCCTCTCTCTGTGCCACTCCTCCACTAGAGCTCTCTCTCTCTCTCTCAAAAATAAATAAACATTAAAAAAAAAGTTTGTTCCTTTTATTGCTAACTAGTATCCCATGATATGTATGTAGCCTAATTTGTTTAACCATTCACCTATGGAAGGACAGCTGGACTGTATCTAGTTATTGGTTATTAGAAATAGAGTTGCTCTACAAAAATATGTGGCGGAGGTCTCCAAAGATCACATACATAGTCAGGCTGTGGTGCAGGGCTTTGTGAAAATCATGCAGCAGGGAACTCCCTTAGCAAAGTTAAGAGGCTATCACTTGACAGTAATTCCAGTGGCTCGAAAGCATTAATGTATCTCCATAACTGCTTCCCTCAAGAAGGAGCATACCTTTCTGGCAGCAAACATAACCTTTTGATGAATACATGCTATGAACAAAAATGAAACATCATATGTTTTAGCAAAAATAGTAAGTTTTCATTCCTTGAGCAGTGACTGTGTATCAGATATTCCTCTAAGATGTGCACATTTGAAGACAGCTACCCCATAAGGTAGGCGACACAATATCCCACATACAGATGAGAACACTGAGGCACCCAGGAGGTGTGTAGCTTACCCAGGACCCTAGAGCTAGTAAGTGACATGGCCAGGATTTAAATCAAGTCTGGCTTCTGTGCCTATGCTCTTAACGGCCGTGTTCTACTATTGGTATGTAATAGGTCAAGCATTTAAAAATAAATCTCACTTAGCCAAAATCCATTAAATGTTATGGAGGACAGTACTGGTGAATATCAATTTTCAGATTTTCCATTTTAGAATATAAAGATTTAGAGAAAAAAAAAGATTTAGAGAACCAGATGCTAAAAGAAATGTCATTTTACTAATATTATTATTATATTATTATCATTATGCTTGATATGTTAGAAACTACTCCTTCCTGCAGAATCATCAGGATTTGAGGTACAGTAAGTCTATTCATTCCCTGCCCTGAACTGAGACAAATGGAATGAGTTAGCAAATGGAAAATGCTCCAGAACCTGACTTTGTGTGTACAGTTGCAGATCTAACAGTCTATCCAATTTTTAAGGATCTCTAAAGAAAGCAATCTCACCCCTTTCCTTAGTAACCTCATCCTCGCATATAACTTTTGTTGGGAGAAAAATCCTCTCTAAATCCATCCATGTATCCTGATTTCTTTGTTATATACTCACTGGAGGGGAGAAGGGCCTTCTCTTCCTCGTCCCCTGGGCACAGGTTAAGAGAATGTGGAAATGGGCCTTTGGTTTTCTCCCCTCTGAAAAGCCATGCGTGCTCACGCTTCCTAACTAACTAGTCTTACCTCCAGCTCTTTTTGGATAACAACTTTCCAAACTGAGTTTTTGGTGTCTCACCTCAGGGGAGGATTCTCCACAGATGTGTATCACTTGAGTATAATAAGATGACATTACTGTTTCCACATTTTATTTTCATATTTATATTGTGATAACACTCTTATTTTTTAAACATTGAACTACATGGCTGACATATTCCTTGATTTCTTTGTTCATCATGTAGGCCTAATGTGAAAGCAGCTGTGTGAGGTTCTGTCAATGCATGAAGGAAAGGAGCACAGATATACATATGCATATGTATATATATTTAAATTTTTTAAATGTTTATTTTTGAGAGAGAGAGAGACAGAAAGAATGGGGAAGGGGCAGAGAGAGAGGGAGACAGGCTCTAGGCCCTGAGCTGAGCTCAGGACAGAGCCCGACGCAGGGCTCGAACCCACAAACTGTGAGATTATGACCTGAGCTGAAGTTGGATGCTTAACCGACTGAGCCACCCAGGCACCCCTGTATATGTATATTTTAAAGTTTATTTATTTTGAGACAGAGAGAGATATAGGAAGGTCAAAGACACAGAATCCCAAGCAGGCTCTGCACTGTCAGCGCAGAGCCCAATGCAGGGCTCGAACTCACGAACCGTGAGATCATGACATGAGCTGAAACAAAGGGTCAGATGCTTAACAGACTGATCCACCCAAGTGCCTCTATCTATCTATCTATCTATCTATCTATCTATCTATCTATCTTTTTTTTTTTTTAAGAGAGGGGGATTGAGAAAGAGAAAAAGAGGGGGTGGGAGGATTATGGCACCAAAAAAAAAGATTATCTCAAGCTTGGCAGGGAATGGGGGATAATGATGGAGCACACAGAGAACCTTCTTGAAGGAAATTACAATTGAGCTGGGCTTCAAAGGTCAAGTTTAGATACGTGGCGGTGTGTATTTTAGGTAAGGGATAGTGAAACTGAAATCTGGGAGTCCAGGGGCAGCTGGCAAAGAGCAGTCTTCAGGCTGACTTGTATGAAGGGACGATGGCTGTGACCATGAGTGTGGACTTGACAAGACGGGCTAAGGAGATGGGAGGAGTAACCACTCAGTGTGGTATAAGACTGGCAATGATGAGGCTAGGCAGGAAGCAGAAGGCTGTAAGGGCCTGAAGAATCACAGTGACTGCAGAGATGGTGGTAAGAGACATGAAGACAGAAATAAAAGAACTTGTCAAATGTTGACTTCTGTGAAATATTTCCTCCCGGCAGCTTAAAAGCACACACTTTGGGGGCAGACGCACTTGAATTTCAATCCAGACCACCCTTTTCCTTATATATAAAATAGGGATAATACTGCCGGCTCCTGAGGGGAGGATAAATACCAATGTTTGTTAAGAATTTGGCACATCACGAGTGTTTAACACATGCTGGCTGATATTTTTTTTAAGGTTTTCATTTATTTTTGAGAGACAGAGAGAAAGAGAGGGAGAGAGAGAGAGAGAGCGCGTGCGTTCGCGTGCACATGAGTGGGGGAGGGGCAAAGAGAGAGAGGGAGACGTAGAATCCGAAGCAGGCTCCAGGCTCTGAGCTGTCAGCACAGAGCCTGACGCGGGGCTCGAACTCATGAACTATGAGATCATGACCTGAGCCGAAGTCGGACACTTAACCGACTGAGCCACCCAGGTACCTCTGCTAGCTGATATTTTTATTATTACTGTTGCTTTGAGAGAGGAGGAGGAATGAAAGAGAAATGATAAGCTTTCAGCACATAGGACTAAGAGGAACATGAGGGCATTAATGGAAATGGGGAACAGAAGAGGTGGCCCAACGGGGTCTGGGGAGGAGGCCAAGGAGTTGAGTGAACAGAATTTGCATTAGTGACAGGGCACCATGTTCTCAAGAAATCTGGGGAAGAGAAGGAAAAGGTCATGGGAATTTGAACATGACCATGCAGAAAGAGGGATGACATGGTGGGTAGAAACAACTGATGAAACCAGGTCTCCAGAGAGGCCTAAGAGGACCAGGCTGTGGGGCTAGCCTGAGGGGGGCTATTTCCCAGCCCATGAACTGGACACTAAAGAAGACAAGCTGAGCAGGAAATATGGAAAAATTTCTTGTAGAGAATGGGAAAGTGGAGGCAATTTATGTCAGAGATTTCATGTTCTTTGTAAATAAAGCATGAGGCACTTTGCTCATCCAGAGAGTCTGAGCTAATACTGAAGCCTGGGAACCTAAGAAGTCAGAAAAACTTGAAATGGGCAGACTGAGGAGTATGAAATATAGTCAGTTCACAACGAATAGAAACCTTCCACAGGAACAACTGCCCACCTGTGCTTGAGGAACATGTGACACAACAAACCACCTAGTTTGGGGCTGTTCTCCAGCAATGCTTATGGTGTTGGTCATGCTACAAAGGCCTTTTTGGTCTGTTGCTGCCTTTGTTGCCAACCCATTGCTGCTGCATGTGGACTATGCAGTTTGGTTTTTTCCGGGAGAGTCCGGCAATATACTTCTCCTTTAGTGAACTTGGTTCTGCTTCATATCATGCTCTTTTCCAGGCTATCGCACGTTCCCAGTGTGTCAAATCTCTCTGGCCAAGAAGGCTCTGATTTAACCTGGCGTTGGCTGACGTTCGGCAGAGCAACACTTACGGCGTGGCGAGAACTGCTTACTTGTCCTGCTCCGGGTAACGTGGCTGAAGCCAGGCCTGCACAGGGAGGTTTCCGGCCTGATGGGAGATGGAACGCCGCCCTGTCATTCTACGGACACAGGGTGCGTCAGCAGGGAGGGGGTGTCAGCACATAAAAGTGAACCGTTTAAGGGTAAAAACGAATATTCTCCCTAAATACTCTCTCTGGAAAGAAACTGACTGCTCCACATCACGGGTCTTGGGGAAAGCCGACAGAGCAGGTGCTCACTGAAGCCTCCATTCGTGACGAGGAAGACGATGGTGCCCATAAATCACCACAGCGGGAAGCACGGAGCGTTTTCCAGAGCACGTTACTCCCAGTATTTCCATCTTCTCAGAACAGCCTTATAAAGTAGAGGGTGTTATCATCGGATGCTTTTCCGAAAAGGGAATCTGAAGCACAAAGAGGGTAACTAACTTCTCTAGAGTCATACACACCTAGCAAGTAGGCTGCTCCGAATCAGAGACAAGTTCGCTTTCCGCAAAGGAAATTAAAGAAACGAAAACAAAACCCACCACGGAACTTAGTGGATGAGGGCAGCTATCTTGGTCAGTAACCTTCCTTCAGCCACGCCCTGTCAAGGGGCAACTTCATGGCAGAAGACGCCACCCAGGAAAATGAAGCACCCTTAAATAAATGTGCGTTATGTTTAAGTGGTAACGACTACAATTATTTTCGGTGATTAACATCTCTATTGTGTCCGCGCACACTCTTGAAAGGAATCCCATTACTATTTATTTTCTAACTCTACCTTCTCTCTTTTTAATATTGATTTTCTTTTTATCCCGTTTTTATAATTCTTTTGATCACTTCGGCTTCCCTTGAGCTGTTTATTTCCTTTTCTTCCCAATTGGTCTTTTTATTCTCTCTTACAGAGCTTTCAATCAGTGTTTTCCACATAATATTTATCTTGCCTTTCTCTGCAGTACTCACGAAGGAGAACATGTCAGAAGGTTTTACTAGTAGAATCACAGAATGTGGAGCAGAAAAGGTCCTCTGAGGGAGTTCCATGTAAGCCCACTGTGTTTTAGAGGAGGAAACTTCCATGTGAAATACTTTCCTTTGTTAACCTCTGTACTTGTGTTTTATCTTCACTTAATTTTAGGAGAAGACCTCATCTGTCATTAGCTGTGTGCCACTAAACAAGTTACCCAGAGCTCTGTGGCTTAGTGCCTCACGTGTGAAATGGTAAGACTTACTGTTAATACTAATACTTGTCTTCCTTCCCTCCGTCCCTAGCTCCTTCCTACTATACGCTCCGTCCCTACCTCTGTCCCTCCATCCCTCCATCCTGGCTACAATGAGAGGCCGTTTGAGACATCCAATTAAAAATGTACTGATAAGGGTGAAAACACCTATACAAATATTCAAATATTTGCTTCTTTTTCCCCCCTTTCTTTATGGTTTCTTTTGTCACTCTAGTGATACTCTGGGTTTCTGTTACTCTAGTTATCAGCTTTCCAAACTTTTACATATTTTTTTAAAGGCTCATAATTACTGCTTTCTTTTTCCAACCTTTTCAACATTTTTTTACATACTGTGACAGCTTCCCAAAGTTGCAGAAAGCTTAGGGTACTATGGACAGCTGCTATTGGTGTGATGAATCAGCTCTCATTCCCCAGCATCTGTGACAGTGTAATGCCAAAGAGAATGTGTTACAAAGCTAGAAATGCTAATTTCTTCTCTTCCATCGTTAGTTTTTGAAACAGTATAGATAAATTAGTTTGGTACAATAAATATTCGACAGTTGCTAACATTCATTGAACACTTAATGTATGCTAGGAATTAGGATGAGGACTTCGTGAGTGCATTATCCAATTCACCAAATGACCCTACGAGGTAGGCACTAATACTATCCCCATTTATAAATGAGGAATGACAGAAATCACAGAGTTATTAAACAGGATTGGAACTCATGTCTGTCTGATTCCAGAATTGGAATTTTTAATCCTGACATTATTTTGTGGACAGATAAATAAGAACACAGCATAGTAACTCTCAAATGTTCTTTTATTTTATTTTATTTATTTATTTTTCTCAAATTTATTTTAAATACTCAAAGTAGAAGTGTACTTTCCAGACACTAGAATGGTTAACACGTCAGGTCAGTAAATCTAAGAAATGTTAACCAGGTGGGAGGAGTGTTGTAAGAAAGTTGAATTTTCCAGGCTGGGTGTCTCCTGGTTTATGCTAACCTTACATCATCAGGGGTCAGTAGCATGCAGTATACAAAAAAAGACAGACCAGGAGGGTGCCTGGGTGGCTCAGGTGGTGAAATGTCCCACTCTTGATATGGGCTCAGGTCATGATCTCACAGTTCGTGGGATCGAGCTCCGCATTGAGCTCTGAGCTGACAGTGCGGAGCCTGCTTTGAATTCTCTCTCTCCCTCTCTCTCTCTGCTCCTCCCCCCCATATTCTCTCTCTCAAAATAAATAAATACACTTAAGAGAAAAAAAAGACAGACTGACGTCCATGTTGAGATTTTTGTCTCTTGATATCGGGGCTGGTTTTAGATTTAGTAAGTTGGTAAGAAATAGATGAAAAAGAAACCACAGGCTACTTTTACTAATTTTAAGTAGAAATGAATAAAAAGGAGGAAGAGAAAATGAAACTCAATAGAGTATAAACTGGTGGGCCTGAGTTTAAACCTCTGGTGTCTTTGACTAATTTGTTTGTGTGAGTGAACTGGAAGAATCCAGTTAAATACTATCTACCAATTCCCTAACCAAAGCAAGCACTTATGAATTTTAAAAGTAACTGAAGTAGTTTAGTGCAGTGGAAAAAGTATGGGCAAATGGCCAATGGCAATGGATTTCAATTCTACACGTACTATTTGCCATCTTTTATTAAACTACCAAAATCTTGGAGCGCCTGGGTGGCTCAGTTGGTTAAGCACCCGACTCTTGATCTTGGCTCAGGTCATGATCTCATGGTTTTTGAGATCGAGCCCCGTGTCACACTCTGTGCTGACAGTGCGGAGCCTGCTTGGGATTCTCTCTCTTTCCCTCTCTCTGCCCTTCCCCTGCTTGTGCTCTCTCCCTATCAAAATAAATAAACTTTGAAAAAGAAAAAAAAAACTACTAAAATCTGATTTTAGGCAAGTTATTAAACTAAACTACTCTTATGTATGGGGCCTCATCAGCAAAATATCAATAAAAATGTAGAGTATCACAGTCTTTGCTGTCAGACTTACATGAAAGAACATATGCATTGTCCCTAGCACAGTGCCTGGCACAGAGCAGGGCTCAATAACCATTGGTATCTTTCATTCCTCCAATAAAATCCTTAGGCACAATGAAGTCTCCTATAGTGAAGGGGGGGAAAAAAAAAGTAAAAACCATCTTCTAAATTTTGTTCAATTGAAAATTCCCCAAATTCTAATGGAATGCTTTGGGGGTATATAATCATTTTACTGAGGAGCAGGATTACAGCCACTCCCTATTCTGCTGTTTATCAAAGAATGTGCATTCTGACAGTGGGTCAGGCAGGTTCAAAATGCAACAGAACTTCATTGAAGGCAGAAAGAAAGGGTCTTAAAACCCCAAGGCCTTATGAAAATCCAGTCTACTCCACACTGAAAATTCTCAGTTTTAATTCAACCACTTGTCACGCCATTCCCAGCCCCATTCCTCCTTCAGCAATTCCTGTAGTGGCCACTCTGTGCTTTGCAAGATGTTTTCAGTCACTGACAGGATATATGCATCCTCCCCAGTCTGATGGGATAGAATGAATAAGTGCATCTGATTATTACTTCTGCCACAAGGATCAGGAAACAAACAGCTGGGGAAAGGCAAACATCTTTTCTAGGATGACATAACAAATCATTTACAAAAGAACTTTAAAATAGCTCCTACTCCTAGACTTACCCAATTAAGTCCCATTTTCTCGGTGCCTTAATGGCTCCAGGCTTTACTCTTACTTTATAAATCACAACCACAAGCTAGGGAAAATGGTTCAAATTACACCAATCAATAAATTTTTATTGACTGTTTACAATCAGCCAGCCTCATGCTGTACCAAGTGCTGTAAGAGCCAAGTGCCTAATGTGAAGCCTGAACCCTCCACGGCTCTGACACTGTTTCAGGCCTCAAAGACAACCCTTCTCCTCATGGCAACTTACTGCCATCACCTGGCAGTCTGGCCTAAGTCTGACCCTCTAGTTACTATTATTACTTAATCTTTTTTTTTTTTTTTTTTTAGTTTATTTACTTATTTTAAGAGAGAGAGAGAGAGAGAGAGAGAGAAAGGAGAAAGTGCGAGCAGGGTAGGGGCAGAGAGAGAGGGAGAGAGCCCCAAGCAGGATGCACACTGTCAGTGCAGAGCCTAACAAGGGGCTCAATCCCACAAACTGTGAGATCATGACCTGAGCTGAAATCAAGAGTTGGACACTTAACTGACTGAGCCACCCAGGTGCCCCTATTTTTCAGTCTTTTTCTACTCCCATTGTCCCACCGTGTGTGTGTGTGTGTGTGTGTGTGTGTGTGTGTGTGTGTGTCCACATTTGCATTATTGTTTTTTTCCCCACCAAGAACCTCCTCTCTGCATCTTGGTTTGCTGAATACTTAGCCATTCTTTATAACTCATGTCAAATCCCATCTCTTCCATGAAGCCTTGCTCCACCACTCTCGTTGGAAGTGCCTTCTTGAAGTGACTTCAGGATGGCTCACTGTCCATCCACTAAGAGTACGTATATCTAGTCTGCAAACTCATGCAAGATCAGAATCATCTCTTCTTTGTGGTATTCACTATGGTAACTTTCTCATACCGAGGGCTTAAGTAATGTCTGTTGAATATACAATACTAGTGTAAGAAGCTACATTAGAGGTGAGCCTTGAAGAACAAGAAAGATGGGCCAGGACACAGAGACCAATTTAATGAGGATAGCCTAAGCAAAGGACAGAAATGAGAATGCTTGAGGTTCCTCTAAGATACAGCAATGATTTTACCACAACCTGAAGCTTATACAGCATGAATGTTGGTAGTGGTTCACTTAGCTCCCCAAAATGAACTTCATTCTATAGGCACTGGAATCATCGAAGATCTCCGATAAGAGCTATCCTCAGAACTCTGAGTGACTAGAAACAGTACGAAATGCATAAGACAAGTTCACTTTAGAAATGAAGATACCTATAAGATATCCACTGCAATAGTCTAGGGAGAAAAGAGGCAACAAGAGCCTGAATTAGGGAAGTGGCTCTAGGAGCACAAACAATATTACACAGGTAGGATCAAGACATTTAAAAAATAAGGATGCAAAGGATTCCAGTCTGAGAGACTCTGTGGATGGTGATCCCATTAAAAATGAACAAATGAGAGAGAAAGGGGAAGTACTGGGGGGAAAAATTCATTCCATTTAGAATAGCTTGACACTGAGGTCTTGTTAAGACAGGTGAAAATATCTAAACGGTGAGTGATAAATAGTGCTGGAACTGAGGAAAAACATCCAAATGGCAGGTCCCACCTTGAAAACCATCATCAGGAAGCTGACAGCTCGAGCCAGCAGAATGGAGGAGGCTGCCTAAGCACGTGACGTGAATAGATGACACAAGAGCCACCGACAAGCTCTTTGGGAAGGTCTACAACCTGAGGGTGGCAGGAGCAAGCCGGAATGTCCAGAAGGTAGGAGAAAAGCCAGAACAGCAGAGCAGCATAGAAGCCAAGTAAATAGCATTATATGTCACTTAGAAAACCAACAACCACCAGAGATATTGTATCACTTACCTTGTTGAAAAGAGGAAGGTTAAAAGCATAAAACTCAGCTGAATAGAAAATACTGAAGAAGAAAAAAAACAAAAAAGATTGAATCTAAATTAGGGCTATAAAAATATCTGTAGCATATTTACTGGTCTGCTTAGTCTTATCTGAAACTTATGGAAGCTCAACTAGAAAGACAAACATACATTGCTAAACTGATAGAATCATTTAGGTTAGTGGGACTCAACCTGTTCTTCCTGAAGGAACGTATCCACAGATATAAATTATGATGTCTACTACTCTGCAAATCTGAAACCCTCTTTAAGACATGCTGATTTAATTTGTTCGATTTAGAAAGTGCTGGTTTTTGCTATGAGTATTTATAGGAAATGGCATAGCTGCAGTAGTGTATAATATATATTTTGGAATAACTTGTATTGATCTTAATGACAAAAGATTCTTAGGTATTATAATTACAAAAGTTGTCTTTGGTATTACAGGATCAATGGAATAAAAGGTTGATTTTTGATCCTGGCAGTTACTTGCGTTTCATAGTCTGCTGCTTCTGAAAATGACATGATATTACCTTGGGTATATATTTGAATAGAAAAGATGCCATAATATTCACATTTTAACTAATACAGCCAATTATTATACTTAGAAAATAATAGGATCAGATATTATACATCCTACTTGTAACCCACAATGAAGGGCAAGATTAGCTTAAAGTTACAGTAAAATAAATTGGCAAAAGAGTGCTCCATCTAACATTTGAATTTGACAGATATTGTGGCTTCTTTCATCTGGCATCAACTACTCTAAATCAGACACAAAAAACAAAGGGCATTAAGTCATAATCATAAATATATAACTGATGTCTTATTAAAGAACAGATACCTATGATAAAGCCGCTGAGCATATATAATACGAAGCTCAGTATTCCTTGCTAATCAAATTAACACAGATCACTACACTCTGCTTCTGAGAAGCATGAGGGGTTGGCAGGGATATTTCGGCTTCCAACTTACTTATGAACAGTACGAGAAGAAGGCTGAATTTATCCAGGTCAATATTTGGGTTAGAGAATGTGTCACAGAAGGTTGTGTAGATGATCGTGAGGAGCACGCAGCTGCTGACAGCACCAAAAGGCGGCTTCTTTCTTTCGAGCCAATCCTTGATGTACCTTCGGACGATCTGAAACATAGAGATCAACAGGTTGCCTCTTTTCGAAGATGTAGAGAGTTGAACTGGGCATCACAAAGTGATTCTGACAGCAGAAAGACATAAAGGAAAGAGAGTAATTTGGATGATGGCCACAGTGGATTTCAAAGCTTCCCTGCCACATCACCCTTCTTCTGGGGGATTTAACATTTGTAGTGCAACTACCACTGGTGTCCATAATGAGAGTGTATTTTCAACTGCATTCAAATCCATCCTTAATCATGCCAAATGCTCTTTGCTAGCTGTCACTGAGACATGCCCATTAAGCCTCCCCAAAGTTTATCTCCTCTGTTGATCCTAATGGATGTGTGTAATTATCACAGTCCCCTTGGCCTCAACAGACAATTCCAAGTGCAACTTTGGGAATCTTAAAAATCTGACATCTTCAAGAATTTCAAGACAGTAGATAATCGAAAGTGATCCATGGAACATATTAATATTTAAAATGCAAGCAATGCACCAGAAGTTTTTAATTAAATTATAACTCATGCTTGAAAAGCAAAAGTGCATGTGTTGTGGGAGTTTAAATAATTCAAACTCCGAATATCTAGAGTTTTTGTGAATCCAAAGACAAATGCCATTTGCATGCTTTTAGAATTCCAGAATTAACACTTAAAAATGAATAAACCTGTCCTAAGTTTCCTACAAAAGTTACACAGCAATCCTCTCTTACTTAAAAATCAAATCAGAGATTTAAAATCAGGACAGGCTGAATATTGCCTGGATATGAAACTGGATAACATTTGCCTGGATATAAAAGTGAACCACTCTATTTAAAATCGTACACTTTTGAAAAAAGCTGAACAAACCCTGTAAGAAGGACTATAGTTGAGACATATTAAGTTTCGAGTCACTCGTTATCCTGCATAATTGAACATGAGATTTCACAACAGGCTGAATTACCATGATCCATTAGCAATAATGAGGTCAGGGAACTTCTCCTGACAATGCTGATGGGGTTCTGTCATCTTCTGCTCTGTGGCTAAAAAGGTTTAATTCGCAATGGAGCATACCTTCATGGATACTCAAGAACAGAGTAAACTACTCTCAAGAGAACCTTTTGACAAATGGCTATTAGATCAACTTCATCCATTCTCAAGGACTCTGTAAGTGAAATACCAGTATTAATAAAGGGAGACCAGTTGGAATCAAGTACAGGTACAAAACCTCGGTGGTTGGGTGGGGTGGGAATGAAAGAGAAAGTCTTTTATATATATGTAGATAAATCGTGGTTAAATATTTTAACAAACAGATCTTTAATTAAAATAATAGCTGGATTTATTTTAAAAAATTATGTTTTTTTCTTTTTGTAGATGTGATCCCAAACCACAGTGATTGATCTGGTGTTCATTTCTTTCTATGAAGTTAACATGCAGTACAGTATAGGGATGCCTGACCGGCTCAGTTGGTAGAACATGTGTCTCTTGATTTGGGGGTTGTGAGTTCAAACCCCATATTGGGCATAGAAACTACTTTTAAAAAATGTAGTAAGGTATACAGAAGTAAGAGCAGTTCTGTCACAGAGTGTTATGACTGATGCATTAGAACACAAATTTTGGAAAATAGTGCTTGAGCTCCCCAGATGGCCCCATGTTGAGATATGTCCCCATGTAGGTGGTTGCTTATTAGAAGACTACAGAGATTTCATCTAAAAGATCATTTTATAATCTGTTGTGTTTGGTAGCATAAATCTAGTAGTTGCTCAAATTTTTTACAACTCAACTCCTTTAGGAACTAAAATAAATGGAAATTACACAGAGCTATTGAAACTGATGCTGTCCTCCAATCTTGTTTGCATATACAGTGCTTAAAGATACAAAAGTCCTCTCTGCAATAGTTATAGAATGTATGATCCCAATTCCCAAAGTAGAAGTGTCTCCTCCCACCACTGACCTCTCTGACAAAATAAAAAGATAAATATGAATGAGGTATAACTTTGAAGTCAAAGCCATTTTAAAAACCAAGAAGAAAAATCCCTAATCAATCGACTTTATAAGCTGCAATTTGGCTTAGTCAACCTAATTACATCTTTCTTCAAGTTTTTTTTTTAAGTTCATTTATTTATTTTGAGAGAGAGAATGCACACCCGAGCAGGGGGCAGGATGGTGGGGGGAAGCAGAGAGAGAGAGAGAGGGAGAGAAAGAGAATCCCAAGCAGGCTTCACACTGTCAGCACAGAGCCCAACGTGGGGCCTGAACCCAGGAATCGTGAGATCATGACCTGAGCAGAAATCAAGAGTAGGATGCTCAACTTTCTGAGCCACCCAGGTGCCCCTATTATGTCTTTCTTCAATACGAAGTACTTACAGTCTCATAGTATAGTGGGACTCTTTCAATATGTCAAGAAACATGGACCCCTAAGTCCTGCATCCTCCTAAGCCAAAATATCTTTCTTTTAAACACATCAATGTGCTAACGCTGGTTACTTAATCTCGATACAGAAAACAAGTAGAAAGTTGGAAATTAGACAGACCCACAAGTGAAACAATAACCCTAGGGGAAAACAGATTGTCTTTCACTGTTTTTAGTCTTATAGTGATATTTGTCTGTGTTTCCTAAGTAAACCATATTATATCTTGCCAGGCTCCAAAGAGATTTTCTATCTTCTTCTAAAATTAAGTTCACAAAGCAGCTGCTTTTGTACCATGTAGCAAGAAAAAGGTTAAAACCTTTCATAAACTACTGGGTGAAGTAGTGTTGATATGCCTTAAAGATATGCTTTGGATATAAACTTCGAGAAACCTCCTCTTCTCTTCATTCAGCCACTTATACTTTTGACAGAATCATCCTCCATTTGTCAAGAATCCATGTCATTTTAAAATTCTCCAAATTTCTTTGCCTTGTAGAAACAGTTAATAACCTTATAGGAAACAAGCCTTTGCTAGAGATAGCAACCCAACCTGACAGAGATGCCTCAGAAGAGGGGGGAGTGGGGAAAGTCAGGATGAGGTGGGAAAAGGCATCTTCCTAAAGTGGCCAGGTGTAGCTTTTCTTCAGAATTTATTCTAATTCATCTGTACCTTCTACACAGCTCAAAGAAACTCAGACATTCAACATTAGTTGACAAAACCTCATTGACTTGCTTTTCCCTATGGAGAGGGAAGGAAAAACATCTTCCCCAAGGAGCTATTTATTGTCTCACTTTCTTCATTTTGATTTGATTTGATTTTTATTGTTTAAAATTTACATCCAAATTAGTTAGCATATATAGTGCAACAATGATTTCAGGAGTAGATTCTTTAGTGCCCCTTACCCATTTAGCCCATCCCCCACTCCCACAACCCCTCCAGTAACCCTCAGTTTGTTCTCCATATTTATGAGTCTCTTCTGTTTTGTCCCCCCTCCCTGTTTTTATATTATTTTTGTTTCCCTTTCCTTATGTTCATCTGTTTTGTCTCTTAAAGTCCTCATATGAATGAAGTCATATGATTTTTGTCTTTCTCTGACTGACTTATTTTATTTTATTTTATTTTATTTTATTATTTTTTTTTTAATATATGAAATTTACTGTCAAATTGGTTTCCATACAACACCCAGTGCTCATCCCAAAAGGTGCCCTCCTCAATACCCATCACCCACCCTGTCCTCCCTCCCACCCTGCCCTCCCTCCCACCCCCCATCAACCCTCAGTTTGTTCTCAGTTTTTTAACAGTCTCTAATGCTTTGGCTCTCTCCCACTCTAACCTCTTTTTTTTTTTTTTTTTTTTTTTTTTCCTTCCCCTCCCCCATGGGTTTCTGTTATGTTTCTCAGGATCCACATAAGAGTGAAACCATATGGTATCTGTCTTTCTCTGTATGGCTTATTTCACTTAGCATCACACTCTCCAGTTCCATCCATGTTGCTACAAAAGGCCATATTTTAAATTAAACACCAGGAAGGGTTAAAGGGAAACTCAGATCTGACCCCCAGTACTTCTAATAAGCGAAGCCACATATCAATTACTTTATGACCTCCAAGCTGGAAACCTGAGAAGATATGTCTTAGGTGAAGAATACTAATATACTGAGATAACAGAGAAGTGTAATATTCATCATTTTAGTTTTCTCCAATTTTTTCCAGGGTATTTTCATGCTTTTTTCCTTCTACTCTGTCTTTATACTTATAAATTGATTTTTGAGTGGGGATATATGACGGATAATTTTTCATATTAAGTCTGAATTTTAAAGATTTATTTTGCTTCAAGGTGACTTTAGGTTGTTTCTTCAATTTTTATCCTCGATTCCACTGAATCCATATATTTTCATAAAGTGTTTTGTGTTTTCTTTAATAGTCTGTTGAAATGTAGAGGTAGGTATACAAAATCGAATCCAATTTATGTAACACTTTTCTTTAAAAATATTTTCATTAAATATTGAGTAGATTAAGAATAATATCTGTATACTTTCTTAAAAAGCATAAACAATAAAAATACATGGGAACAGTAAACACCCATCATCTACTTAAGTATTATTTAATTTCCGTCTCACGAGAGAAGTTGTGCAGATATTATCCTGCTCAGTTTACAGTCCGTAACAAAGGCACAGAGAGCCCAAACAACTTGCATATAATGTTAAAAGGTCAGTGAGGGGGATATGAGCAGGAATATCACCTCTGCCTCCTCAGGAAACAACAGCATAATGGTTAAAGTTATAGACTTTGGAGCTTCTTTATAATCTTGGGCAAATTCCTTAACTTTCCTGTGCCTCATCTGTAAACTGGATATAGTAGTAGTCACAGGGAGGATTAAGTCATTAAATAAACAAATGTCTCAGAAACAGGGCCTGTACATGGTGAATAATGGCTGTTCTTATTTCCAAGTCCCAGTTTGCTGATGTTTCTATCACAACACTGTTTACCAGTATATCCCACTGCATAATGTAACAGCTTCTTTTCTCTCAAAGCCATTCAAGTGAAGTAATGAAAATAGTTCATATCTAATATAATTTTGTAAGTACAAAGTTTTACTAGCATTAATAACATTACCTTCAGCTTTAGCCA
This sequence comes from Panthera leo, assembly GCF_018350215.1. Lineage (NCBI taxonomy): Eukaryota > Metazoa > Chordata > Mammalia > Carnivora > Felidae > Panthera > Panthera leo. The sequence goes on along the minus strand of NC_056682.1, from coordinate 80,775,490 downwards.
AAGACTATGAAAAGCCAATCTCAAAAGTTTACAGAAAAAAAATGGGGTTTAGTGTGCTGTTTTGAAAAGTATTTTTCAGAGGTGGTGGGTATTCTGTTTCATTAACATTTATTCGTAACTCTCTCAATATAATGCATGAAATAAGTATTTGTCACAGGGATTTAGATGTATTGAAGGTTTTATAAAGAAAAAAGAAATATACAATAACACCATTGTATTTATTTCTAGACATATTGCAGTCAGTCAATAATGATTTCAACCGAAAAGAAGTACTGTATGGAGAAAACACACATACACACAAAATAAAATTAAATTAACTCTCAGAAATATAAAAAGTAAAAAATTAAATGATAAAGTTTTATCATCACTAAAAGTTGAAGGAAAATATTTTCAACTCACCCTTCCTGGTCTTTTTCTTTTCCCTCTTCTTCCCATTGTTTATTTAAAAGGTAATGATAAAAATCTCATTTTAAAATTTAGATTAAAAAAGACTAATTTTAAAATGATAAAAATCTCATTTAAATAGAAATATTTACTTTCATAATGTGGCGTCTCTAGTTATAATTGAGAAATGAGACCACCTTGCCTCAGCTACTTCCTCTGAAGAAGTATATATGAGCCTTTCTAAGATCCTCAAAGATCACATCACAAAGTCCAGGGGAATCAACTGATTGCAAACAAATACAGAGATAAAGAAGCAGAAAATGTCCCCAGTATCACAGAGCTTATATTCTATTTAAGAAGATAAATAGGAAGCAAAAACAATAAACAAATCAACAAGAGGGAGATAATGATCCCTACTAAGTAGGATGATATGAGAGTGACTGCTGTGAACAGGCAGCCACTGGAGGAGGGGTAAGGAAAGGTCTTTCTGCGAAGGTGAAAGGTGAGGTATTCCAAGCAGAAGTAACAGTTGGTGCAAAGCTTCTAAGGCAGGATCAAAGTTGGCATGTTTGAGAAACAGAAGCAAAAGGTCAGTGAAACCCAAGTGAAATGGGCAAGTGGAAGAGTATTAGGGGAAGTAAAAGAGACCTGAAAATAGAAGATAGGGTGACATAATCTTGTAAAGAAGCAGAGTAGGATTTCTAGGAAGTGTTAAGTGACATTTTAAATTTGGGGTCATAAATCTGAAACAAGAGGAGACCAATTATGTGTTTTTCTCCAGTAGAGCTGGAGATCTAGGTAAAATAGCTGCCGGGGGTTTCATGAAGGTAAGTTCAAAGTTTTTTTCAGCCAATCTTTTTATACAGCTCACACCGTACTATTGAGTGTGAATAATAGAGTATATTGAATATACTAATATTGAATATTAGTATTCTAGCTATACTAGTATATATAGTATACTAGCTATTGAATATACTAATAGAGTCTCTGCTTCTAGGAAGCTCACAGGTCAATTATAATCTCTCCTGATGAATTTATGAATCAAGTACAATGGGAGAACTGGCATTTAGTCTAGATCAGGGGAGTTGGAGCAGGTTGACTGCACACCAGAAGGCGTCTATATACTGAGTCTTATGGGATGAATAGCAGTTTGCTGGTGGAAAAGATGGGAACCATAAGCCTTTGAAAAACAGAGAGCAGTGAAGGGGAATGAGCAGGTGAGAGAGTGGAGCACAAGTGGCCTGGCACGGGACGTGCCATCACGAAGGGGATGGTGGGAGGTGACACTGAGGAAACAGGGTGGGGCCAGACTGTGAAGGGTTTTGTGAGTCACACAAGGAATGGGCGTTTTTAAGGAGAAGAACAAGATAATCTGATTTGTTTTTTAGGGTTATCCTGGAGGCAGTGAAGACACTGGTTGGGAATCAGAAGAGGCTTAGGGCAGAGAGACACTCTGAAAGTGCAATAATTTAGATGAGAGATGACAAAGTGGTGGCATCCTCTCTGGCAGTGTGAATGAGGTCCCAGAGGCCAGACTGAACGATTTCTGAGGCAGAAATGGAGACGTTTAGTGACTGCCTGGATGTAAGGGAGTGAGGATGTACAGACAAAGAGGAGGCAGGGTGGCTACTAAAGCTGGAGACTGGGGGTGTGATTGTTAATTCCTAAGACTAGAATACAAGAGGTGGGCAGGTATATGTAAACGTTTTCCTCTTTGAAAAAAGCCATTAAAGGACTGTGGTACTAGAAGATAGACAAAGGGTTTTTTGGTCCATATGTTTTAAGCCAAACATTTATTAACAGAGATATTTCCAAGATCCACTAAGAAAAGAATATATGATCCTCAGGTTATATGGAATTATTTTCAGAACCGAGAAAACAAGTATGGGTTTAAACTAACAGTATCCACAGCTTGAACTCTCTAGAGCTGAGAAGGGCAGGTGGGTTCTGTTATGCTTCTATAAGACAGCATTTCCCTTACTGATCACAAAACTCTCACCTATTCATTCCCTTGCTCACCCATTCCACACTTATTTATTGGGTGCCTATGGTCTGTGTATGTAATGGTAAACAAGACAAATATGGCTCCTGTACTCAGGAAGCTTATAGTCTAATGCAGGAGACAAACAGTTAACAAGCAAACAAAAGGTAAGTATATATTGTGGCAAAGGTCAAGAAAAGAATCAAGGTGCTACAATAAAGAGCAACGAGGGAGGGGAGCCTGGGTGGCTCAGTCAGTTCAGCGGCCAACTCTGGATTTTGGCTCAGGTCATGGTCTCATGGTTCGTGGGTTTGAGCCCCACATTGGGCTAGGCAGGGGACATAATATTTATCCAGAATACCTGTGACGTGAGCAGCACTGTAGGAGAAGTAGTTTTCCAAGTATCATTATATATATATATATATATATATATATATATATATATATATATATTTTTTTTTTTTTTTTTTTTTTTTTTTTTTTTTTTTTTTTTTTTTTTTAATTTTTTGAGAGAGAGATAGAGCACACAAGCAGGGGAGGGGGCAGAGGGAGAGAGAAAGAGAATCTTAAGCAGGCTCCATGCTCAGTGTGAAGCCTGTAGCAGGACTCAATCCCACGACCCTGGGATCATGACCTCAGCCAAAATCTAGAGTTGTATGCTTAACCAACTAAGCTACCCAGGCACCCTTCATTCTATATTTAATTAAATGGTATTCTTCGACTACTTTTAAGTCTTTCCCTTTAACCCTAAACTTAGTCCATTTTCTAAGTATAGCATGAAAGTTAAAAAAAAAAAAAATGGGGGCATGTAGTGGATGCTGTACGTTTGATTGAAGTGTTTATTCCCATATCTGCAGGGCATGTTGGTTGTCCCAAAGATCTCAGTTGAGTGCCTCTATGGGAATTGCTGCTAAGACAGCAGACTCTCTCAAGGTTATACCTCTGACGGGGAGTGGAGGGAAGCAAGTACCTAATGCCTAGTCAGTGCAAGAGTATAAAGACTGGGCACTCTTGTCTTAGACAGGATGACTCTGAGGGATCAGAGCAGCTAGAGGCCTTTGCTGGAACTACATCATCCTGCACCTCCTCCCCGTCCTACTTTTCTTACTTTCCCAAAGGTGTTCACCCCAAGGGTATTCCCCCAGCCAACTTCCTGCATGGAAACCTGTGTCTCACACGGTTTCCCAGAGAACCTAGCTAAGACAGTGTGTAAATATTACATGTCTGTACATGTAACACATTATTTATAGTTAATATTTCAAATTATTTATAGTTAATTATTTACGGTTAATATTTCAAGGAGTTGCTTCTTGTTTAGTATTGACAGGGAATTTGAAAATGACGATGCCAGGCTCTATGGTGAAAACTTTCTATGCATCCACTTTTAATTTAATCCTCACAACAACTCCTTGAGATAGGTACTATCATTATATAATCTGATAAATTATGAACCTGGAGCTAAGGAGATAAAATGACCTGCCCAAGGTCACACAGCAAATAAAAAGTAGAACTAAGAACTAGAGTCTAGTTGCTCTTAAACCAACATTTGTACTTTTAACATACAGTGTTTTCCTGAGATTCACTGAGATTCACTCATTTTAGTAGTACAATTCTGTGCTCCATTACAGTGTTTTTAAATTTGCATGTTATAATTCAATTATGTGCTTATTATTAACTTGCTATAAGAGGTTAAATATAAGGATTTCTCCTATTAGTCTAATTCAATAAGAATGACAAAGGAAATGAAATTTTCTAAGATCTAATTTTAAGAGCTAATAGAATTAAATGTTTATTTTATTAATTACATGATCACAAGTATGATCACTGCTATTGAAGAGAGCTGTGAGGAAGCCAGCCAGCCAGATGCTTTTTCCCCAACAATAGTCATAAGTGCTGAGACTTTATCAGAAGGAGAATAAGGAAATGATTTACTAAGTATTTTTAAGCGAGCTATGTAGTTACAAAGCAGAGATAATAAATTAAAACAATCAAGATTCTGTGCAGGCATCCCTATATAAAGCTCTCTGCAAAGCAGATTGATATTAAATAAAGAAATAAAAATATGGGTATATTGTGATTGATGAAACCTTGTGTTTCACGGTCTTATATTTTCTTTTAACTGTCTCTTCCTCTGGCTATCTTTTGCCTCAGTTGTCCTGACATTACATGAGAATTCACAATTTGATTCACACACAAAAAAAGAATAGATGAAATTGGAGGGAGACCTTACCTGTCCAATAATGAGAGGAACCACAACAGTCATAAAAAGCTGAGAAAAAATAGATGTAAAAGGCACAGAAGAGGATGAGCCAAGCTGCAAAACAAGAATATAAGAGGAGTTAGAATTACTTTGAAGTGGTTACCAAATATCGCTGTTAGTTAAATGGCACAGTAAGTGAATTCTCTCACAGCCACCAAAAATTGGGTAGCTACATACAAACAGCAAGTGAAGTTACTTTTAATTTTCTGAATTTAGCACACAATAGACTGAGTAATTTAATACATAATTTTTATTGGGAAACTACCATTGAGGGAAAATGGTAACTATGTTTTTGCAATTAACTTGAATTGCTTATTATTAAATACATTGCTGATTAGTAAAGTCATTCTTTGTTCATACTGTCCATAATCATGGCAATCTATTTCACCTATAATCCACAGTTTGTATGCTTTCTATTTCACTTGTCTGTAGATCCCTAAGACAAACATACTGTGTCTCATTATTCTCTTATCAAGATCACATTTCTATGTATGCAAATGAAATAGTTTCTAACTTTTCTACTTCAAAACAGAGCCAATGAATCTCCTATACCTTTAAAATTTACTCTTACACAAAATCTAGGAAACGGGAATTCTTGGAACATAAATTATTTTTCAACGTAAAGTTTCAGTGTATCTCTCTTTTTGCCTCCCTCCTCATTTTTTGGTTCGTCCTTACTAATGATGGCACTCTGGGCTTCATAAAGATTTTACTGTCCGTAGCATAGGTAGTGTTTACCTGTAAACACAGTCCTATACTCACTGTTAGTCTCAACCACCAAGAATTGCAAGCTTCCTATTAACTTTGTAATGGCTTTTGAAACCTCCTTCTGGCTTTCAAACCTCTATGGACAAACAATAACCTGTTCAATAGATGTTTATGTCTTTTATGAGGCCCTTTTGCAGCCAGGTTCTTTCAAGCCATCAAGTAATCTCCCTGGAACTTGGAACTTTTACCCTTCCCCTGCAGACCAAACCTCAATTTTTATATTTCCTATGTTTAATTAAACTTGGAAATACCTCTTAAAAGATAATTTTTGTGAAAGACTTTGAGGTAGTAATGAATGAGGGCATAGAATAAAACAAATGAAACAAATGAAACGTTTAGATAAATGAAGTCATTAGCTCAGATGAAATGATGTGGGGTCAGTGTTTTCACTGACTTCTAATTCCTGCATGAACTAGCTTACCAAAATCTTATCTACACCATGGTGGATTTTATGAAATTCTGTCCCCATCCTTGGCTCCAATCTATATGCACTCAATATGCCAAGAATGTATGTTCTGCCCACCAATGGCCTGCATTCACTTAATACTAGCTTCAGCACTGACCACTGGCTGTGAGTTTAACTCACAAAAACTGTAGTCCCTAACCTTTTCCTCCAGAACCAATATAAACTAAAGAAATGAAGAAAGACAAACAGAAAAAGTGAAACTGGTGAAGAACACCTAGAATTCCTGGTGTGTTACATGCTACATGGATGTTAGAGGTCTCTTTTTATGAGAAGCCAAAGTATTAAAAGCCAGTAATTCCACCCTATTTTAGAACAACTATGTCTTTGAAGTGCAAGGTATTTAATAAATATACCCTTCTTTCCACAAATATTAACTCTAAAGATGCTCCTGGGGTAAGAATTGAAATTTTAAAACTATATATTTTATAGAGAAACTGAGGCACTGGATGAATTGAAAGATAAAATTTAAAGAACAAAGTTTTCAAGTTCAAAAGCATCCAGCTCAATGCTCTATCCATAAGGTTCACAATATTTGGAGAGAGGCAGTAGGATTCAGGGTGATAACCTTCAAGTAAAACCTGTCAATTCTTGCCTGGAATCTCATGGGTAGATAATCTCACATATCCCTGTTCCCCTCCCTCCCTCCTTCCCTCCCTCCCCTCCCTTCCTCCCTTCCTGAGAAAGAGAGAGAGAGGGAGAGAGAGAGGGAGAGAGAGAACTCTCACTCAAGCATGGGGGGTGGGGCAGAGGGAGAGAGAGAATCTTAAGCAGGCTCCATGCACCCAGCTCTGAGCCTGACATGGGGCTAAATCTCATGACTGTGAGATCATGACCTGAGCCAAAATCAAGAGCTGGATGCTCAACCAACTGAGCCACCCAGGTGCTCTTCTGTTCCCCTTTCTATCTCAACTCTACTGTTATTTAATGTGTCTTTAAAATGTCTTAATGAATAACCATATCAAGCTATATTCCCTCTGTAAACCCAGTGCTTATTGACCCAATACCTGGCAGAGATAATAAGTTTGCAGATAATAAAGCTGTGCACGACTAACAAGATGAAGTAATCTGTAAATATAAGGTGCTAAAAAGTGTCACACTCATTCAAAACCGTATCCGTATTTTTTCTAAAGTTACAAAAACACAAAACTTAAGTATATTTTAAAAACCTCTTATTATCAGTGGTGTTATACAATCACCTGGTATTATTTTTTCCACTGCTTATTTATCACTGGTAACACAATTAATTCTAATATGCACCTAGAAACAAAGGGCATCTAGACATGATGAGAACCACGTGAAGGAAGGAGGTGTGTGTGTGCGTATAAGAAGTAGAGTGAGCTTTGCGTGTTCTCTGCCCTCAGCCCTCCTCCACGCCCTTCCTTAGCTCCTTAATGCTGCTCTGGAGGGAAAGACCTAAAACTTAATAGAATCCTACCCCTGAAAGACTTGGAATCCCATTCTCTCTTTTTAAAGATGTGAAAACTGAGGTCCAGGCAGAAATGACTTGTAATTAACACCTCTAATACTTGCCTTATGATGTGAAATTGGCTATGCTTCTCAAACCCGTTCAAGCAAGTCTTCAGCCAAATCTACTCTGTGATCATAGTTCTCCTACACTGGAAGGCTTGCTTGTTTAACAAAAAAGTATTGCTGGAGAGCAGTAACCGCAGAGATCAAATAGAGAAAAGTTAAAACATCACTTCATTTATTAAGTTAATTTGGGGGTTATTTTTAATCCCAATTCTATCTAAAAGATTGCATTTGGAGATAAGAGAGGTAAAGGAAAATTCACGTCAGCTTTAGCTTTAAAATTTGTTATATATTTTAATTTCTCCATCCATCACATAATAGACCATGTCCATGTTCAATGTTTAGAAGGGTTGTGTTCCTAGAAGGCAATAGAAAAGGTGATCTCCAAAGTCCCTTTGTCCTCTAAAAGGTCTGTGATCTCTGGTCTACTTGGTTGGGAACACAGGTTAGAGGAGCTTCCCACTTTGTCAGATCAGAGGCCAGAGCAAGCTGGCCAGGGATGCAACTAACAGGGTTCATGAAGCCAGACTAGGTACGCAGTGATGCTGGGGAAGAAATCCCGCAGGATGGCTCTCTTAGAAGTGGTTCTGAAAGGAAGGAGATCTCAGTACTGAGGTCTAATTTGGCATGAGTCCTTTCTTTTGAATCGGCAACAGACCTGTCGTGGTGGTCAATGTGAAGATGCAGAGATGCTCTTGGGGACGTTTCTGACGCTATGAAGTACAGAAGAAAGAAGAGTGAGCATCTGGCATCAGGTAACATATGAGAGCATGACCAGAAAAGCACAAGACCCCATCATTTTATATGCAGAGTTGATTTTAACTAAAGCAGAAGGAAGTATGTGCGAGGGATATTCTGTTCTTCACATTTTAATGAGGAACCTGTCATGGTTTCTATTGTGAAGACCAGTGTGTTTATAAGAAGCATCAATAATTTGTCCATTTGGATAGAGTTGCAGGTGCAAGATAAGGATGTATCAGGCCAGTGCTCTGTGCTTCATTGAGCTACCCTGGCAGATTTAAAGGTGATAGTCTCACACTGCCAACCCGTATTTTAATATACAGTGTGTTAAATGAACAATCCGGTCACTGGCTAATTTCTTTTAGAGATACAATGCTTTGAAGCAGAGAACTCACAATTAGGTTTGTTTTATTTGTTTTAATATCATGGAGAGAAGAAATGTTGCAGCGAAAACTAAACATGTGAAAATTCAGGACCTTTGTGTTTGATCATTCAAATAGTTACTGGTGCCTCCTGTGAGGCAGGAGCATGTTCTAGGCATTGGGAATCCAACAGCGAACATAACACAAAACCCCTCCTCTCCAGGAGGTGAGGTGCTTTTTAAAAAAAATTTTTTTTAATGTGTAGTTTTGAGACCGAGACAGAGCATGAGTGGGTAAGGGGCAGAGAGAGAGGGAGACACAATATCCAAAGCAGGATGCAGGCTCTTGAGTTGTCAGTATAGAGCCCTACGAGGGGCTTGAACTCACAAACTGTGAGATCATGACCTGAGCTGAAGTTGGACGCTCAACTGACTGGGCCACCCAGGCGGCTCCAGGAGCTGCTCTCTAAAAGTTGAGGAATGTGTGCATGTCTACCCAGCACCAAGTGCTCGCGCGCTCTTTGCCATAGAATACCTTTCCTCCCCACTCGCAACTGGAAAAGTTCTGGTCCTTTTCTAAGGGTTAATTCACGTATCACTTGTTTAGGAATGCTTTCCAAACCCTCCTCCTCAAACACAGACTCGGCCGCCCCCTCTTTTGTGGCTCTGCGTTTGCACTGTTCCTCTCAGAATCCTTAGTCTTGCTCTTGTGTACAAATCTGTTTCTCTCACTACACTGTATGTTCCAGAAGGTCAGGGACAGGATCTCATTTATATTTATATTCCCAGAGCCCAGCAGAGTGACTACGTTTTACATCTAGGGCAGTGGTTCCCAAACTCTAGCCCATCAGAAATACCTGCAGGGCTTCTTAAAACACAGATTTCTTGGCCCCATCTTCAGAGAAGGTTGGGGAGGATGTTGAGAATTTGCATTTCCAATATGGTTCCACTGAAGTTGGTGCTGCTGAGCTTATGGTTCACCCTTTGAGAACCACTAATCTAGCACATAGCAGGTATCCAACAATTTTGAGTTCAATTAATGAACTCAATTAGCCAACAATACATAGGCAGCAAAAGAGGCCTGACAATGTTTTCTTTTCTTTCCACCCGTCCAACTACAAATTACAAAGCCCTGCTTAATTCACAGTCTCAAGAAGAGGATCACATTGCCTGGCCTCCCAACAATCTCCTATAATTACAATAATGGCAATTTTACTTGTAGACTTTCTATGTGCCAGACACTGCTCTAAATGCTTAATGTATGCCAAATAATTTAATTCTCACAGCATCTCCTTCAGGCAGGTCTTACTAGTACCGCCATTTTCATATAAGCCAACAGTGGCACAGAACAGTTGGACTTAGACAAGGTCACTAGCTAGAGAGTGCCAGAGCCATGACCTAAACCTGGAAGTGTCACTCCACAGCCCTCACATGTCATTCTTGCACTCTGCTGCATATTTATTACAGAAGATACAGAGCAGTGAAATGGGGAAGGGGGCAGGGGTAGAAGCCAAACCTGGGATCCCCCTTTTTTGCCCTTGTGAGAGAAAGACAGGGAGGGTGTGTGTGTGTATGTGTGTGTGTGTGTGGTGCCTACATGGAGATGGGGAACTGGAAGGCAGGCAGAAGCAAGAAGAGGGAGAAGGAGAAACAAAAAGAGAGGTGGGAGAAACTTGGGAAGCAGTAATTGATGATACAGTCTTTCTCATCTGGGGTTCCAGATCTGAACTACAGAACACAGGAGATTATTTGAGTGACTATTTTCTCAACTCTCTCAAGGATGGTACCTAAATAGTATCTGAGTAAATGCATCAGAAAGAGTTAATCCAATATATACAATGGCTGTCTTAGGGCATTAGGGCTTTTTTATATAACCTGGCAGAGAAAGGCTGAATGGAACCAGGGTTGACAGTTATCAATCCATTCAATTTAGAAACTGATTTGGAAAGAATCTGGGGGTTCAGCCAGTAAAATATTGTGGGGCCAAACAAGGCTCAGAGAGACAAATGAGTAACAATTCTTGATGGAGACGCTGAGCGTCTGTAAAATCAGAGTTATCAACCTACAGTTAGAAAACAGATGGTGTGTTTTCAATCACTTCTGTAAGTGAGCTGACCTGTAAATTGTCATTAATGCACCAGGTCTTCACTTGCTCTGCTGTGTAATCAGCCTTTTATCTCCTACCAGGGAAATCCATTAGCCACTGGCGTCTCTACTATTTGTGTCTCTTCTCGGCTATTAAAACATTATTGTATTAAATAATTCACCCCTGATGATTGGTCTTTGCTTTCATTAGCACTGCATTCAGGGAAAATATAAGAACAGATATTTACAGTTTATACTGTAGAACGGTGAAGGGTAAATCTCTTCTGTGAGAAAAGCGGGACAAAGCCACTTCGGATAGGGAGCGGTGTTTGTTCACTTCCTGCCCAATTTCCACCCTCCGCCATGGCCCGCAGAACCCAATCCTGGGGAGGGGGCAAGGGGGTCACTTACTAGTAGCTCTCCTTTCTTGTGCCTCTACACAGACACCCTCATAAATACCGGTGTCCTTCCCGTCACAAAGACAAACATCCAAACAGAAGAAGGGAGAGTGTCCCCAGGCCCCAGTCCCCCAAATCCTTTGAGATTTCCATCTTTCCCCAGAAACTATAGTTTAGCCTTTCTTTCATTCAACTGCTGCCCCTTCTCTCACAGAGAAACCTGCAAACTACATTGATGACTTACACAAAATCAAGGACTTAAATGTATACCAGCTGATGGGCTCAACGTAAAAATGGCCATGATTTTTATCAAAATTAAAATATGATTGTTAATTGTGATTCAGCTGCATGCATAAAACTAAAATTGGGTTACTGTCTGGAAAGTACATACTTAGTAGAGGAAATGAGCCTTTTTATATCTACATGCATGGTATTTTTCTTTGAGAAGTAACGAACAAAATAGGCTTTTAATAATTTTTTAAAGATAAATTATGTAAAACATATCTTTTTATTATATGCTAATTTAAAACATAAGATGAAAAGATTACCTTCCAATCACTGACGGAAACTGTGTACAATTGTAAATTCTGGTTACTCAAACCACACAGGATGTTCAGTGAAACGTGCCTAAAGGAACTGCAAATTGGCTGTGGGGAAATGAGCTATCAGGACATGGAAGGCTGGAGGGAGAGATACTCAGAGGCATCTGGGAACAAACTTTGCTCCTAATTTGGCCACAGAATTTGGTCTTGTCAGTCTATTTGGTTAGGGAACCAAAGAGCCCATTGTTGCTAAATAGTCCCTCAAGTGGAGTAAACATCTAAGTTCCCCCAGAAGAGTGCCCTAAGCCGGGGGACCAAAAGGCAGGAGTGGCCTAAGGGAGCTGTTCCCTTTCACTCTGGCCAGACCCCACCTGCTCGGGGAGCACAAGCAGCGGCAGCTGCTGTTGGAGAGGGAACCAAGGGGCAAGGGGAAAGCCTGGCTAAGGCAGTGCTGCGGTCATCCGGTGTCCCTGCCTGGCTTCAGTTAAGTCTGAGAAGTCCCAGACCAGCAGTGGCAGTGGCCTCTCTGGGTCACTGATCCTGGAAAGGGAGAGAGGTTTATCAGTGTCACCTCTAGAGCATTTGGAAATAGCTTGCCAGGCACTCCCCCGACCCATTATGGTTCAGCGAGATCAGAGGGGAGAGGGAAGTGCTGGCATGAGCATTTACAAGAGATCCCACAGATGATTTTGCTTTACAAAATCCTCTCTGTGTGAGAACGACTTCTGAGGGATTTCCACACACAGCCCAAAGATGAGCTACTCTCAGGTTCAGGAGGAGATTTGTCTTCAGCTGCTTTCGGAACACTTGGGCACAAGGTAGGAAGACTGGCTCAACGTGAACGACTGGGGCAATCAAATGGACAGTTGCTCTTTAAGTGCTTCACGTTTTGTCACTTTACGCATCACACGTGTGTGACCGTCAAATACACAACCCATCTTTGGGAACATATTACAAAATGTAATCAGACTATTGTACATGACACTAATGGCTGTATTCACTGTTTCTGTTTATATTGATGGGATTAAAAGTGGAATAATTTTCTATCACAGATGGCCAATTACAAGGGCAACTAATGAGGACTGTAGCTTTGAAAGTTGCCACTCAATCTGTCTCTCCCATGCTGGGCCCGCCTCGTACACGAACTCTTGCACCATGTAGTCTGAACCAGGTACGTTAGCAGTTAGAGTTTTCCTCTAAATCTCTCCCATGTTCTAATTTATTCTTGTTTACCCAAATAAGCTTTAAGTTCCTTCAACGCAATAACTATGCCTTATTCTTTTTTGTCTTTCCTATGTTACCTAAGATACACATGTTCCAGAGATAATCATCGATGGTGATAACAGGTCTTAAAATAAGAGGTGTCTCCTAGGAGGCATGCTTTGTGAGCACAACTTGGAAAGGCACGTGCAAGGGGGCACAGCGCCTGGCTGAAAGCACCTGATGTTCTTTACTACTTGTAGAGAGTCTCAAGTCAATTGCAAAACCTCTTTGAACCTAAGTTTTCTCATATAAAGTGAGGATAATACATTGAAAGGTAGCCGTGGGATTCTTTATGAAGTACGTATTATAAATACTTGTTAAAAATTATTCTACCTCGGGGTACTTGGGTGGCTCAGTTGGTTAAGTGGCTGGCTCTTGGTTATGACTCAGGTTACGATCTTACGGTTTGTGGGTTCGAGCCCCGCATCGGGCTCTGCACTGACAGTGCCTGCTTGGGATTCTCTTTCTCCCTTTCTCTCTGCCCCTCCCCTGCTTGCTCTCTCTCTCTCTCTCTCTTAAAATAAATAAAGAAACTTAAAAAAAATTATTCTACCTCTCCTCCCGTTTCCCCCTCTCCTCCTGGAAAAACAAGGTTTCTTATACAGTGCTGTGGGAATTAAAGGCTATTGGATTTAAGAACCACTGACATGGGAAGTAACAGAAGACAGTCACATCAATGGGACATATAGGGAGCTCAGAAACAGAACGTGGTGTGCATGCATGTGAGTGTACATCTGTTTATGTGTGTGTGGGTGCATGTATGCATATGTCTAACTATCATAATGCCTTATAAATATTTGCTTGAACAGAGGCTGGATCCCCAAGAAATCAAGTCATATCAACTCAGTTGAGATAACAGCAGCACTGGTGGCGTTTCACTTACTTAAGGGGTTGCTTACATGCTATCGAATGGGTAAGGGTGTAGACGAATGTTTATCAAACATCCTAAAGTATTGAATTGACCATCCCCACATATGAAGATGGTCTGATCTATACCTCTGAGGACATGACTTTCAGAAGTGGTCAAAGTTTGGACTCCAAATGTTTCCAGAGACCTAGATGTTCAATGACCTTTATGGCTATGGTGGAAGTGAGGCCTTGGTCTGCTGTTTTAACCGCACAAGCCTAAAGTGTTACTGACCTTCCCCTGCCAAGCATAAACTTATTTAAATAAATTGGTGTTCTACAGAATTATGGAGTTTGAGACCGTGAATATGGTCTCCAATATATGGTGTCCTTAGATCACAACCGCAGTAAATTAGACAGAGCTGTTCTATGGTGTGAATACAGTTATCCCTGACCTTTGTCTTAACTTTAACAGGGAGTAACAAAGAAGTTTAAACATTGTTTCCTTTCACTCCTCAGAATAAACAAGATGTGGTTGGGAAGCAGATGTGGGACAGCAGCTAAGGAGGCTGGAGGGGAACACAAGTCCATAGAAGCAGGGGCTTCACGTCACCTGATGGGCTGTCCCAGTATGGTACATGTGGGCTTCAAACTGGCTGCCTGATCTTACCACCTAAATGCTGAACTCAGCCCTACAGTCTCTTTTCGTCTTAACTACCACACTACAGTTCCAGGCTTAAAATTCTCTCTCCTTCAGTATTCTCTATTATTTGCTGCTGAACAAAGACTATAATAATGGCTGGTAAATAACCATATCAAGGAAAGGAAAGACATGCAAGTTTTTAAGTGACGTTAGACACAACAGAGAATCAGCACCATGCATATGAGAAAATATGAAGTAAGCAGGAGATCCTTTGAGTTTCCATCTACCTTCTCTTTTTCCTCAAATTAAAAGTTTTCATCCAGAACAAAATTCATTGTAACCCCCGCTTCTCACTTCTTCTATTAAATGAAATGTTTTCTATTTTAGTAATCTCCTTTGAAATATTTTGATACTTGTGATACTTACAATTTCGGGCTTGGATTTTAATTATCTATGAATGTATTCTATTTCCTCTATGAACACATAAATTCTTTGAGAGAAAGATCCATATCAGATTGAGCTTTGTAATATTCACAGTGCAGAGCAGGCATTCACACACTGAATACAACCATGGATGTTTTGCTTAATACTACTGAAAAAAAAAAAAAAAAAAAAAAACACTATAGGAGCGCCTGGGTGGCTCAGTCAGGTAAGCATCTGACTTCGGCTCAGGTCATGATCTCACAGTCCATGGGTTCAAGCCCCATGTCAGGCTCTGTGCTGACAGCTCGGAGTCTGGAGCCTGCTTTGGGTTCTGTGTCTCCCCCTCTCTCTGCCCCTCCCGTGCTCATGCTATGTCTCTCTGTCTCTCAATAATAAATAAATGTTAAAAAAAATAACAAAAAAAAAAACTATAAATTCTTTTTTGGAGCAAATACAAGGTAAGACTTTATGCATCAGGCTGAGACCCTCACCTTCTAACCATCCATTTACCATCTGAACTGATCTAATCATTCATTACTCACCCACCTTTCTATTTTGCTCCTTCCAAGAAATATTTATTGAATATTTGGCACTGGGGGCAAGGTAATGAATAAGGCATGCCTTGTTCCTAGCCTAGGAGAACTTAAAATCCAGCGGATGCTTAACTACTTGTAACATTGTTTTGTAAGGAAAATTAAGATGGAATGTTCCAAGTAATACAAGTATAAGTGCAGTTTTGAAAGCTGGGCAAGGCTTAATTTGTCCTTACAATAGGAACCCCAGGGACTGGTACATAACAACTGATAACATAAAGACAATAATTTCTGCCCCTGCCAATATCAGAGGTATATTATCAAGAGAATTGAGGTAGTATATATCAAAACACTTCGAATCTTAGAAGCAAACAAATGGTAATATTTCAGGGAAAGTTTTATCGCTCTCACTGTCAGCCACAGTAAACACTGGATTTATTTACATGTAAGATTATAAAATTATAGACTATAAACGACTACAGAATCTTAAAGGTTTAAGTTTTAAGACTGCCCACCATTAAGGTCTGGGCAAGTTGGATTGTTGCTACATCTCAGATAAGTGCTTCTGCAGAACCTTGACATCCTTCCTGGAATTATTTTCTATTTTCCTTTCTAAAGCGTCACATGTAAATAATTAGCACTTGCATGGTTCTTTATAGCTTACAGCACACTTTCACATAAATTAACTCATTTCAGCTTATCATAATCTTCATAATCCTCATTTTACAGAGGAAAAAAACTGAGGCTGAGAAGGATTAGGGAGAATACACTGCTACACAACAAACTGGCTGCAAACCAAACCAAAATTTTATGCCTTCTCACCATACATACCATGCTACCTTTCCACACACAGACTGTGAGGGAAAATGAAGCCAGTCCCTTCAAAAATGGCTTTATAACAAAGGAATGTGTGCCTAAAGGTGGAGCATGTAACAGGGAAGGAAATACCAGTCTTAAAGGTAGCCCTAACCCAACTCTTGGGACAGATGCATTCATCCATCTGTCCAACTGAGATGTGATACAGTAAGAAATATAAGTTCAGGGGGGGCGCCTGGGTAGCTCAGTTGGTTAAGCATTCAACTTCGGCTCAGGTCATGATCTCGTGGTCCATGAATTCAAGCCCCGTGTTGGGCTCTGTGCTGACAACTCAGAGCCTGGAGCCTGCTTCATATTCTGTGTCTCCCCCTCTCTCTGCCCCTCCCTTGTGTGCTCTCTCTCTCTCTCTCAAAAATGAATTAATGTTTAAAAAATAAAAAAAAAAAAGAAAGAAAAAGAAATATAAGTTCGGTCTTCCTCCTGGCATAGAGCTTCTAAAACCTTGTAACTTCCTGAGTCACAGCAGTGATGGGAACAGCTTTTACTATAATATTTGCTTTTTTTGTCCCCAGTTCCTGGCACAGAGGGTTCAGAGAGTTCCTGCATTGGTGAATGTATCCACATGTAGGGGGTTAGTATACCCCAAACTCTATAGGGACAGAAGATCCTGCATTTGGGACCCTTCTAGACCTTGCTCTATGTACCTCTGCATCTGACTTTTCATTTGTATTCTTTATAATATCATTTATGATAAACTGGTAATGTGTTGTGAGTACAGAAACAGCCTTCCTTTACCAACCATCCATTCAAAAATATTTTTAAAAATTTTTTAAAAATTCATTTTTATTTTTTGAGAGAGATAGAAAGTTAGGGGGAGGGGGAGACGGGCAGAGAGAGAGAGGGAGAGACAGCCTGCCAGGGAGCTTGATTTCTTGACTATGAGATCTTAACCATGAGATCTTGACCTAAGCTGAAATCAAGAGTCGGAGGTTTAACCACTGAACCACCCAGGCACCCCTCAAAAAATATTTTTGAGTGGCTTCCATAGACAGGCACTATTTTGGGCATTGGGGTTACAGTAGTGATCAAAACAGATAAAGTCCCTGCTCCTCTGTGATGCTCATGTTCTAGTTGGGGAAAACAGATAATAAACAAACTGACAAATGATTAAAATATCATGTGATCATAAATGCTAAATGGAACAATTAAGTATGGTAGGTGGGGAGGTATTGGCGGAGAGAGGGTATATTGTTCCATATGAAGTAGTTAGGAAAGGGCTGTCTCCTAAAATGACATTTTATTAGAGACCAGAGATGAAAGTGAAGGAGAGAGCCATGTGGAGATCTGAGGGGAAAATCCAGGCTGAGTTAAAGCCAAGTGTAAAGACTTAGGATGGTTCTTGGTGCGGCTAGAGCATCCCATTATGTGTGCCCATTCCATTCAATCTCCCACATAACTATTTCAAATCTTGGCCTCTTTCACCAAATCTCCAATACTTGTTTGCTTTTTTTTGGTCCTCTACCCCTAGCTTCACTTGCCATTTCACTGGGAAAATATAAACAATAATAAGAAAATGTATACAAGCTCCTATAGTTACAGGAACCAATTTACTTGCGTATTTGCCCTTATACCATGGCTTCCCTCCTACTACTATGGATAAACTATCTGTGCTTAGGGGGCCACACTCTCCCTTTGTGCACTAGAGTTCACCCTCTTTCTCCTATTCAAGGACATGTGTCCACAAATTCACCCTTCTTTTTTCTGTCTGAATTGTTTCTTCTCTAGCTGAATTAATATCAATGCAAATATCCTAATAATTTTGCCAACTTAGAAACAGATCCTACATTAACTTTGTTGCTGCCCCATTTTCTGCATCCTTTATAGCAGAATTCCTCAAAAGAGTTGGCGATTATCACTGCCTTTAACTCTTTTTCATTCATTCTTGAACTGACTTTAATTAGGCATTTACCTCCACATTTCTGCTGAAATAGCTCTTGTTAGGGTCCCCAGTGACCTCCATCTTGCTAAAACCAATGGCTGATTCTCAGACTTCATTGTATCTGAACTATTACCACCATTTGAAGTAGTTGACCACTCTCTCCTTTTTTGAAACACATTCTCTAAACTATTACCACCATTTGAAGTAGTTGACCACTCTCTCCCTTTTTGAAACACATTCTCTACTAGCTTCTAGGACACAAAAATCTCTTGGTGTTCTTCCTAAGCAAACTGGATATCCTTGGTGGTCTTTGCTGACTTATTATTAGAATGCCTCAGAACTCAGTCCACTAATACCTTCTCTATCCTCTCTTGGTAATCTCATTCTGTCTAACTTCAAATCCATCTCTATGTTGACTTCTCCCAAAAGTGTATCTCTTATCCAGACTTCTGCCCTGAATCCCAGACCCATATAGTCAACTGCTTACTTGATTTCTCTACTTTGATGTCTCAACGGCATCTTAATCCAAACATGTGCAAGACTGAGCTCTTTATGAGTTCCTTCAACTTGCCCAGCCCTACAGCCTTCTCTTTCTTCTCTACAGTAACTCCACCCCTCCAATTGCATGGACTTAGTTATCCTTGACTCTTCTGTGTCCTCATAACCTTCATTCAATCTTTCAGGTCTTTCAAGATCTACTTCCAACTACTTTCCACCATTTACTCAACCACCTTGGTCCAAGCTAAACTGTCTCTTGCCATGATATTGTACTAGCTTTCTAATTGGTCTTCCTGTCTCCACCTTTATCTCCTGACGATCTATTCTCAATCCAGCATCCAGAATCATCCTTTGAAAAGGTATGTCAGAACATGCTACTCTTGTGATCAGAACGTTTTCAATGGTTTTGTATCTCTCTCAAATTAAAATTAAAACTCCTTAACAAAGGACTTCAAGGACCTACATCATTTGGCCCCTGTCATGGCTCTGACTTCATCTCTATCTACTCTCCTCCTTGCTCACTGCATTCCAGCCACACTGGCCCACTTGCTGTTCCTTAGGACACCATATATGCTCTCAGGACTTTTCCACTTGTTGTTCCCTCCAACTGGAACACTCTAGGCCTTTCCTCAAATATCATTTTCTTAGTAAGTCCCACCGTGACCTCCCTATTGAAAACAGCAATTCCCCCAACCCATTCTGGCACTTCCTCCTTCTCTCTTCCTCTCCTTCCTTTTATTTTTCTCTTTAGTATGTATCACTCATATATTGTATTTTCACTTATTTGTTGGTAGTTTCTTTCCACTAGTATATAACCTCCACAACAGCAAAGATGTATCTTTTTGCTCATTGCTATATCTTTGGTACCCAGGAAAGCACCTTGCATATAGGAAGAATTCAATACTTATTACTGAATCAGTGATGAATAAGTTTAAATAACTTTGAGTAATTTTTCTATAAAACAAAGGACAGAAATGGAATGTAGGCATGATAAGATGAGATTTAATTTTTAAGATATGTAATATTACAGAATACTTATATGTTAACAGAAACGATCCAGTGATAGAAAATTTGGTAATAAAGGACAAAGAAGGAAACTGTTTTGAGTTGTATTGTTAAGTAGCCAATAAGAGATAACACAACAGGAGCGACTGGCCTTAGATGAGGGCAAAGACAGTTTATCTGCAGAAATAGGAGAAAAGACAAAGAATGTAGATGCAGGTTGGTGGGATCTTGTAAAATTTCTGATTGCTTCTAATTTCCTCATCAGCTAGTTTCTTTTCTGCATCAGTTGAGATGAAAAAGGAGAAGAGGCACTGGAGATTTGAGAAGCAAGGAGAAGGTATGAAATGACTCTCTAGAGAGTGGGAATGAGGATTAATTAGGGGAAGGTAAGTATGATCACCAGGCTCACAGTTAGTGGTCATGAATTTCAAATGAGACCAGTCAGCATGGTAGCGTGTGTTCCAGGCATGTTCAGGTACATATGCAGAAAAGGTATAGGGTTGGGTATTAGCAGGCCTGGCACTTTGCCATGCAAATATAAAGCAGTAAAAGATGAGCAAGGTTGTCGATGGTATACACAAAAAAGTAATCATAATGACAGACCAGGAGATCTAGGCTAGGTAAGATGGGGTGTGAGGGGATGGGAGTGAGGGGAGAGTATGTTAGAGGCTTTGCTAAGGCGATAAGGTAAATAAACTGGCCATTCTAGCAGGTCTGAAAAGATTTTAATTTGGGGAGTAGGTCACAAAGACAGGAGCTATTGGTAAGAGAAAACATTTGAAAATAGGAGTATGGAAGGATGCCATTACTGGCAGTAACAAAGTCAAGGGTGTGACTATAGGGGTGATTGGCTGAGATGAAGTGGAAGGCAATCTTACTGGAGAAGAGGTCAAGAATTTAGAGGCCAGAGTATTAGGAGGGATCAATTATGTGAATATTGAAAAGCACCAGGAGGGGCGCCTGGGTGGCTCAGTTGGTTGAGCGGCCGACTTCAGCTCAGGTCATGATCTTGCGATCCGTGAGTTCGAGCCCCACGTCGGGCTCTGTGCTGACAGCTCAGAGCCTGGAGCCTGTTTCAGATTCTGTGTCTCCCTCTCTCTGACCCTCCCCTGTTCATGCTCTGTCTCTCCCTGTCTCAAAAATAAATAAAAACGTTAAAAAAAAATTAAAAAAAAAAAAAGAAAAGAAAAGCACCAGGAATTAATCCAAGTGTACTATTAAAAAGAAGACAAGGGAAGGTACTAATATTTTTTTGGACTCCTAGAGAGTGACCTGGGGTTCTACTGATAATTATAGCAAGGAGTGGTAGCAGGCAGTATAGGCATATTGGCCTAACCTTCAAAGGAATGAGAATATTTTGTGGAGAAGGCATGGGAAATGATCTGGAATTGGTAATGAGGTGCAAGAAAGACACCTTACCCCATTTCAAGGCTCAGTGATATGAAAGGCACCTGCAGCAGAAACATGAGTCAGAGGACAGGTTTCAGTTGGAGCAAGATGGTGAGGTGGAACATTCTAAGAGCTCAAGAATACAGAGAACTGAGATTTCATCAGTAAAAAGGTGACACAATTCACTTTGCAAGGGCTGTATTTGTTTCCTCAGCTTCTCTAACAAAATATCACAAACTGGATGGCTTAAAACAACGGAGATTTATTGTTTCACAGTTCTGGAAGCAAGAGCATGCTCCCTCTGAAATCTACAGGGGAGAATCCCTCTTGTCTCTTCCAGCTGTGACATCTGCCAGCAGTCCTTGCTGTTCGTTGGCTTGTATGTGCATCACTCTAACCTCTGTCTCATCATGACGTGGTGTTCTCCCTCTGTTGGACTCTGCTTCTTGTAAAGACACCAATATTGGATTAAGGGTCCACCCTGTGCCAGTGTGACCTCATCTCAAATAATTATATCTGCAATGACCCTATTTTCAAATAAAGTCACGTTCTGAGGTCCTAGGGGTTAGAACTTCAACCTCCCATCATGGGAGGACATGATTCAGCCCATACCAGGGGTGCTAATAAAAAACACTACATCTTTTATGGAATGTGTTCCAATTTAAGTTGCTCAGGTTTTTGTCCTACTTGGTAAATGAAGCCTGGCAATTCAAGTGTTTAAGCAATGACCTTGGTTTGTAAAATGCATGACCACCTACACAGACAAAAAATGTTATATACTGTTCATGTGATTTAAGGTCATATAACATAGACGTGTCTATTGATGTTGTATGATGATGTCACAGAACCTGTTGGGACAGCTTAGTTAGCTAGCTCAGAAGGGAAGAATTAAACTTTGAAGTTGAGGGTCTTGGAGTCTCTTTAACTATTCTTGTAGCTCTATCATTTTAAAATGTTGAACTAACCAAAGCTCACAAGCCTATGGGTCTAAGAGTAGGGGAAAGCTTGCAATAGTGTGATGTCATAATGTTAACGAGCTGAGAACATTTCTCATTATGGCTGGAAATGGGCAGAAGAAGGAGAAAAACACTCATCTGGTTCTGTAGTCATGAGCCGAAACAAGGTCCCAGAGATTCCAGACCCTGAGATACCCAAAAGTGCTATCCTCGGTCTCGGCCCCACAGTTGTGGCTGTGACTTCTTCCCAGCTCGTCTTACAAGCATCACATGAGTACGGGATGCTACTCTTCTGCAATGGAGAAAACCTAGACTACAAAGCCATTTACTGTGCATTGGATTAGATGCTCAGCTTTCTACTTGTCCTCCGACCTCACTGCAGGTGGTGGTCTCAGGCTGGCCTGCATCCTGTGCCTGTTGAGGGCTGCTCCTCCCAAATCGTGATCCAAGGTCTTAGAAGAACACTGAGGGGTGATCCTAATTCCTCACATCTAGTGAGCAGGTAGGCACACGCCCAGTTTTCTCTTCCGAATGAATGCAAAGCAATATTCATTTCGATATTAATGTGACTCACTGCAAATTCTGAACTGATGAAATCCAAATTAATGAGGTTTGTTATGCTGAGGGAAGTGATCTGATGATTTGACTCTTTTTAACCTTGTCAGCATGGAGCTAGCATTTCAGAAGGGATGGGGGAAGCGAGGTTTATTACTTGAAGGTAATGTCTTTCATGAAAGATGCAGTATCCAACTGTTTAGTAGGGCATCTCTTCCTCTCCACTTCCTGCACAGCTTGTAAGAAATGAAGTCCCTCACACTATTACTCTAATTGAATTCCAACTTGGGTAATTACACTATAATTAAATAAATTTTCCCCATAGTTTTAATTCACTGACAAATAGTGCTAGTCAAACAGCTACATTTCACTCCCAGAAATGATCCCCAACTCCATTTCAGTGATGAGTGGAGTGATTTATATTTGGGAAATGTGTGTATGAAAAATGCACAGTTCATAAAATATTGTAGGTATCATTCATGATTACATATGCTTTTCTCAGCATGAGATAACATTAATTTCTATTATAATCTTTCATCTAATTTCTCATATGCATAGTGCCAAAAGAAATGACAGTTAATTAGCATTTCTTATTTTCAGAGCAATTTTTGTTTAGTTAATCAGTAGCTTTTTTTATTTCTGGAGCACATTTCATTATCCCTGGCAGACAGACGAGGTAGGTGTCACTGTTTCCCATTCTACAGATGAAACAACTGAGGCAGTATTCCCCAAAGTAAGGAAGTCGGTTGCTACAAGCCATGGAACCTAAGCTTCCTCTGGTCCCCTGGTTCTATCAAACATTGGGTCACCAGCAATCACTTTAGTTTTAGCAGCAAAAAAATAAAGAGCACATATATATTTGTGCCCTGCATCACAGGTCATTAATTTGTAATAATTAATGATTCAGCCAGGAGTCAGAGGCCTAATCAGTGGATCATGAGAATACAGAGATTCTTTGTGTCTACATGTTATTATTTGGTACAGTTCAACTGGAGGAACAGTTCAAAACGTGAGGCAAAGTGGTGCAAAAGGGTTCAAATTTCAATTTTTTTTTCCTAATGATCTCTCTTAATGGGTTGTAGGTGGCTTTTAATAAAAGATATTAAAGACAACATCAAAATACTCACAAAAAGCAGCAGAAGCAGGGGTGTTACAACGATGCCCTGAAAGAAATGAAAGAGATGATGATCATTTATCAGCCTGGAAAGCAGGACACTTTCTTTGCCATTTTAAACTCTGATGCATGGAAATGTTGATCCTTCTCACTTCCGTTTAATAAAATTGAGGTGATGAAGATGAGGGAGCCCCAGTCTTGGCTCTCCCTACCACAATGCCTTAGCATCTCTATTATAATTACTCATATTTGGCATCACTAAAAGTACCAGCGCCAATCTTCCTTAAACTCGTCTGCCCCTTTTAAGACTGAAGTTGCCTTCCATGTTATATATGGATCACTCGGGTGAAGCTGGCAAGCCTTCTCACTCCAAGGCTTTCAACTCGAACTTGGATAAAGTGCCCCCTTTCAAGAGAAGACAGGTGGTTCAGTCCCAGTTGGGGTCCTCTCCTGAGCAAAGACCACGTCAGTTGTGATGAATGAGATGTCGTGATTTTGTAATGTGAACCAATCTCCCCTAGGAAATGAGCTGGGATCTCAAAACTCATTTCACTTGATTAGACTCCATGTCTCCATGGTGGAAGGCAAGTCTTTCATCTAATTCAGCCACACAGGACCACCTCAGTCCCTCTGCCTCCCCTAGGCAGAAAGGAGCAAAAGATTTGTTTTCTGCAGTGACAGGAAACAGTTTGAGGCTGTTGTCAATGAGGCAGGATACAAGCTTTTAGGTTTCTTGAAGGTAAATCTTTAAAACTAGGTGTTTGAGTTGGGAGTTAACATGACAGGTTTCAGTTTTAGAGCAGCAGATGATTATTCGCACCTCTTAGTTCTTCCTTTATCTCTCAGCACTTCATTATGATTTATACAAGAAAAAGCATTTCATATTTTTATTAATGAATTCTACTTGGAACTTTAGTATTCCAAAGAGCCTGTTTGTGTGTGTGTGTGTGTGTGTGTGTGTGTGTGTGTGTGTGTGTGTATTGTGTGTATTGTGTGTGTGTGAGAAAGAGACAGACAGAGACTATACTGTGGCCAGGATCTAGGTCTGGGACCATTTCATTACGTCTGGAAAAAAAGTCCTTTTGGTATTTATATGAAATCCTTTCATCATTATAGTAACTAAATTCTTTTGGATGTGGCCCAGGAGAGACTGGCTTACCTTATATGAATATTGCTACTATGACTTTCTTAGTCATATACCACATGTGAAGATTCACCCATGAGCTTGTTTTATTGTTAAATAATAGAATAAATGCCTCTTTATTGAGCAAACGTTTGCAGTTGGCAATAAGGAATACATTTTAAGTATCATATTTTTAATCTGTTTGCTAAAATATGTGTTGGGGCTTATCAACTCCATTGGTGTCTATGAAACAGGCTCTCATCAGCACGTTTAGGAGAGCTAAGTGTGGAAAATAGCAAAGGAATTTTGAAGAGCTACTGTCCTTCAATGATATGGAATGTACTCAGACTTTAGGAGGAACTACAGACTTTACTAGGCCACGTGGAAATGAAAGTATCTGGCTGTTTCCATCTACGGGGGAGCCATTTGATTTTAAGTCAATTCGTTTAAACATTTATTGAATGTCCACTTACATGCAGCACTGTTCCATTAATTAGAAGAATTAGAGGGGACTGATCTTGCAGAAAGGAAAATAAGGATATTCCAGAAAGAAGGAAGGGAACTCGCAAAGCTGTAAAAAGTTGAGCAGGTTGGTAAGAAAAGTATGAAGTGGGCGTTTCAGAGACCAGGTCACCAAAGACTTTGTGGCCAGAAGAGGGAGTTCAGAGTTGATCCCATCAACAATGGCAAACTACTGAAGAATGTCAAGCAAAGGTACAATGAGGTGGTAAATAATTTAGCATATGGAGAATAAACTGGACTTAGCTTATAAGCTAACCAGTTTTACCTTTGTTATGTATCAATTCATTCACATCCAGATAAAAGAAAATAAAAATATTAATTATGAAACACCAATAACGGTAATAACACTTCTAGGAAACAAGGTATGGTATCTGTGACAGGATAAGAATTTTCAACTAGGAGGAAGGCTGAGCACTGTCACCTCTCTGAGGACAACTGTCTCATATGGAGGAGGTGGAGCCACAAGGGTGTCGTATAGTACTTGGGGACCCACGTTCTTCCTGGTGACCGCTTAATTTCCCACAGAATAGTAACAGTAGGAGTAACAATACAGGACTATCAATAGTATTTTGCTTTCAGCACTTTCACGCAACACATTTTTTTTATTTTTTATTAAAAAAATGTTTTTAGTGTTTATTTTATTTTTGATAGTGAGAGAGACAGAGCGTGAGCAGGGGAGGGGCAGAGAGAGAGGGAGACGCAGAATCCAAACCAGGCTCCAGGCTGCGAACTCCGAGCTGTCAGCGCAGAGCCCTACGCGGGCACGAACCCACAGGCCATGAGATCATGACTTGAGCCGAAGTCGGACGCTTAACTGACTGGGCCACCCAGGCGCCCCTTATCAAGCACATTTTAAAATCTGACCTTCCCCGGTGCACCTGGGTGGCTCAGTCGGTTAAGCGTCTGACTTCAGCTCAGGTCATGATCTGGCGGTCTGTGGGTTAGAGCCCCGCATTGTGCTCTGTGCTGAAAGCTCAGAGTCTGGAGCCTGCTTCAGATTCTGCATCTCCCTCTCTCTCTCTGCCCCTCCCCTGCTCACGTTCTGTCTCTCTGTCTCACAAAAATAAATAAGAAATGTTAATAAAAAAAAAAAAATTAAAACCTGACCCTTCCCTATTGAAGGAGGTAGGGTACATAATAGTCCCGTTTCATAGATGAGGAGACTGGGGTTCAGAAAAGTCAAGCAAATGGCCCGAAATCACACTGCAAATAAATAGCCAAAGGCAAAGCCTGGATTTGAGCCTGCTTTGCCCAATTCCAAATCCAGAACTGATTCCACTACACCACTGGTCCTCAGTGATAGGTTTCAGCAGCCAGTACGTTTTTCCACAGAGTTCTGTTTAGGACATATATGGAGTGATTAGTTGCAGTATGATCTTGGTCTCAAGGTGATAAGCAATTCTTAAAGATGACTTTATTGTGGAAGGCAGTGCACTATTATCTGCAGATTTTCCTGCCTTAATATGTCAGCTGTATAGTTACCAACACACAAAAGTTTCTTTGCAGTTCTTCCAAAGACTTAAGATGTTTGTTCCTAAAATATTAAAAATTTCCTAGCAAACAGGATGTATTTTCTAATTCTGGATTCAAGATTCCTTGTTACTTTCTCAAAAATGTTGTTCAATTTCCTTAACTAAGACTGAATCGTTAGTGCTGAAATCTGTTTTTCAACTGTATTAGGAAATGAATCAGTCACAATGCCGCTAATCCCAGTAAGCGCACCGTAAGTTTTAGTGAAGTCACTATAATAATTATCAAACTACTAATAGCCACCATTTACAGAGCACTGATCTACATCAATGAGGACTTCATGAATGTTATCTTCTGGAACCGTCACAACAAGCCTGGGAGGTAAGCACCATTATTATCCCCCTCTGCTATGGAAGGAAACTAAGTCCCAGAGATACTGAGTGAAGTATGAAGAGGCAGTGCCAGGAATTCAATCTCCATCTCCCTGGCTCCACAGCCTGTGAGCCTGACTGGTGTAAATAAAACCTTTGCAGTTTTACCCTATTTCCTCAGGGTTATACTTTAAGAGTAAACCGGAGAGGAGCTTCAAACTCAGTATGTCTTTTTGATGACATGAAACAAATTGAGAAAGAAGCCTTTGTGTGACACGGTTGATACATTTTTTCAAAGTCAGGTTTTTTACAAATATCAATGGTAAAAAGGGTGAACTGAAAATGTAAACCGTAACAGCAACAATCATTGGAAGATGGAAAGTCAAATAAACACGTTATTTTCTCTTGGGTATGCAGAAGGCTCAATTTGATGGTCTCTTTTCTCTTTTCCAAGTAAATCCTATGCAAATGGATAAAACCAAAGAGGTGGTGGAGGAGCACTTCTAGCAAAAGATGTTACTCCCTCTGCTTGCAGATTCAAGGTCAAGACATAGTTTTAGCATCCTTGCAATTGGGAGGGAGTGTTAAGCTTTCTGATTGCAACACCTGAAGAAGTCAAGTCACAAAGTGACTGGCTTTGATTGTCTCTTTAAAAAAAACCTTCAGAAAATCCATTTACACCTCTGATGTGACTCACTGGGTGAATATATTTCAATGGCTTTAGTGGAAAAGAAAAAAAAAAGTGTCAAATCTCAGACACTAAGATTTAGTCACATTAAATTACAAACCAAAACAAAACCCAAATAACAACAAAAACAACAACTGTAAATGCACCTTGCTCTCAGTTGTAGTACTAGCTAAAAAGGCAAAACTTAAGTGAATTATCAGTTTTTAAACATAGAAAACGTTATCAAAAGGTTTTACTGCAACAACTATTGTGATTGCACAGAAACAAAAACTGACATGGTAGGTTTCTGTCTCCAGGATATTGAACGTTAAGTCTTGGAAAAGGTGCTTTTTATTTTTTAATTAAAGGGCAATAAATAACTCAATGTTTACAGAATGACAGAAACTCAGTTTTGCAAGGGATCTTAGACCTACCCTGGTCCAGTCCTCATCTGAAGTGTGACCCCCTCGGTCTCCCTCACTGGCTCACCAGTGAGGTGAGGTCATGATGGCTGTGCTTTTGCCAGAGAACCCACAGAGAGGCAATGTTCTTGTTCTGAAGACACACATTGACCTGGATGAAGCTTTTTCATAGCAGGGAAGCTCTTTCTTATAATTGATCCCACACCACCTCCCGATCCCACACCACCTCCCCTGTCTCCCTGTCTTCCTCTTGGAGCAACTTAAGGCACATCTCACCCCTCCTGCCTTGTGATGAACTTTGAACTGCTGCTTTGGAGTGATATAAATAAAATCTCTGCACTCTTCAACTACTTCCTCAAACTTGTATTTTAAGAATAATACTGAAGGGAGCATTGGGGTCCCCACAATAAGTTTCTTCAGGCTAAAAGTCCTTAGCCACACCTCCACCACAACAGTGTTCCCCAGAGGGTAGGGTTTTGAGGCTTCTTAGACATAATCTCATTCAGGTAAATATAAGAGTCCACAGCATTCGCTTAATGAAAATTGACCAAAACTTGGAAATGTCATCCTGGTGCATTGTCTCACAGGCCAATCCAAGGATTATTCAATTACCTAGAGAGACATACCTTTGTTTGGTTTTTGTTTACTACTGATTAGGGCTCAGAAATTACATGCTAACTTATAAAGTGTTGTCCAGTAGATTTAGAAATAATTTCCGTCTAGTAGAAAAAACAACCACCACAAAGGTTATGGTCTTATTACCCTATAGGTACTAGCCAGTTTTGTACTTAACATACCAAACTTATTTCGGTATTCTTTTCTGATGGATTATATCATCCCCACTTCTATAATCTTTTAGAAATCAACTTTATTATCCTGCTGGCTCCCTTATTACTCAGTTAAGTAAATGTTTGACATGTGCTCATTCTATATGTTTTCAATTTTTGAAAATTCTACTTTGACAGCTCCTGTACTCTAAACCTTGAATTTAGGTTAATGCAAAGATCACCTTTTATTTTTTAAAGGATTAATGCCAACTAAAACTCCCAGGTTGTCTTCACATTTTGTCTATGGTCAGTACACAGTGATATCTTGAAAAGTTACGGAGAAACTTATCCTTTAAGAATGAAATTATATTGGTGGCTAAGTTAGTTAAACGTCTAACTTCAGCTCAGGTCATGATCTCACAGTTCGTGGGTTCAAGCCCCGCATCAAGCTCCACGCTGGTGGTGCAGAGCCTGCTTGGGATTCTTGCTCTGTGGTCTCTCTCTGCCCTTCCCCTGCTCATGCTTTCTCTCTTTCTCTCTCTCTCTCTCTCTCTCTCTCTCTCTCTCAAAATAAATAAATAAACTTTTTTAAAGAGAATGAAATTATGTTGAGCCAATATGGAATGAGTTAGACTGGCCAATACATCCTAAGCAATACAGTATAAAGTAGCAGTGGGAATTTTAGAGACATCCAAATTTAAACAAAATGGTCAAGATACATGGTCTCTAGAGAATATGACCTGATAAACATGAATGTCAGAGTAGATAACTGTATAAACTTCATAAACTAAAGAAAAAGGCATTAGAAGCCTAGCTGGAAAGAAAGTTGTGGTTGATTGGTGGGTAAGGGCCTCTTTCCTCTCCTCTGCCTGTATGTTCCTCTTTAAAATTGGACCTTTATAGAATAAATGCCTCAACATCCCTCAATTAAGCATTTCTCAGTATGTTCATCGCTCGGCCAGGGAAAGAAGGTATCCTAGCAGCTGACATGAGCATTCTGGTCTGTTCACTAGGCACAGAACACTATAGTAAAGGCACCTGAATCAGACTATTTGAGCTGGAAAACACCAGTCACTAAAAACATTCAGTTAATTCTCTCTAATCTGAGTCCATGTTTGCCAAGAAAATGTTGAATCATAATTTTGTTTTTCAAGTAGCATTTTTGATAGGAACAGAACACAGTGGCTAGTTGACCCTAGGCTCCTAAAATACACCCATATTGAGGTGCGCTAAACACAGTGAGTTTCTGGACCTGAAAAGCTGTGGATCTATTTCTGGATTGTGGTGACTCCATTTGAGCATGTTACCCTATGAGGCCTTGCAGAAATGACAGCTGGCTCTTCTCAATGATGTACATTTAATTAAACAAACATTTACTGAGTGCTAACCATGTATCAAACATCATGGGAGCTGAGGAGAAAAGGAGTCCAAAGTCTCCTAAACACTTACAAAAAAACTTCAGTCATTTTGAAGTGGACTTTTACATGAAGCTCTAGAAAATAGTTTCTGTAAACTCCTTGGCTTGTCTTTGAAGGCTATCTTGGAAGACCTTTGTTTTTTCTATCCTATTTTCTCCTCCTACAACCACTGGTGAGCATTGTTTATGTTACTAATGCACTTAGAATAACTTTTGGTTTTTCAAGCTATGTCTCTGATATGATATGTCCATATTTGATCTTTAATTTCCGCCATGGTCCTTGCCCATACAGAGTTCCCATTATAGAAAGCGGCTCTATCCATCCTTCTGGAACTTCAACACCTCTGTTGAGAGATACCTCTACCATCTTATTCCCAAGAGACTGAGGTTTCTTCAAACCAAAATTAAGGGGCTTATATATATTAAGTGTGGTTAGATTTGGCCTATTATCTTTTGAAATTTTTGATCTGTCACTGATAAATTCAGCAAATACCTACTTAGTGACTATGGTGTCAGGCTCCATTAGATGAGGAATAGTGGTGAATGAGACATGCACAACTGATACCCTTGGCGCTTTACAGAAGACAGAAAAGTGATAATGATAAAATGGTGAGTGTTTACAATCACAATCTCAGCATGCAATGAGAATGCTTAGCAGGTAGATGAGAGCAGTTCAGATGAGAACTGAAAGCAGAATAGGAGGGAGTCATGTCAAGAAGGCACAGCCCAGGAGAAGGGGAAACATAGGGAGGGAGAGAGAGAAAACAGAGAGAGAGAAAACATAGAGGGGGAGAAGGGGCTGTACAAAGGCTTTGGAGGCAAGAAGAACATCAAGAAACTGGAAGTAAAGGGCAGAGTGTGAGGAATGCCATGTGAGACATAAAGCTAGAAGCCAGATGGAGAAGGAGGGCCTAATAATCCATGGTAAGGAGTCTGGCTTCATTTCCAAGCAAGGGGAAGCCACTGAAAGAATTATGGAGGCATGGTTACAGGGGAAGGGCCTGGGACCAAGGGCTTGATGATATATATCTGTGTTTAGGTAGAAATCACTCTGGGTGTACTTTAGAGAAGAGTTTAAAAGGCTGAAAAATTAAAAGAAGGGAGACTAATGAGGAGGCTCTTCAGTAACCCAGGCAGGAGTGGATTTAGGCTAAGGTGATGGAAGTTTAGTGATCACGACAGAGATATACTCAAGAAGCAGTTGAAATGTAGATGGTAGATTAACTAAATATTGAGGGAGAGGTGATGATAAAAAACAAGGAGGGAGGACCTCTCAGTCTTCTAAATGAAGTGATTTTTTGGCCCAAAGAGTGGACACTTACTGTTCCACTCAGTAAAAATGGAACAATTACTGAGCCACAGTAGAATTGGGATATATAGATTAATTTTTCTTGGGGAACATGATGAATCTGAGGTGTCTACAAGGCCTTCAATTAGAGACACTTTAAGTAGTTGGATATATGGGACAGAAGCTCAGACTGGTGTGGACAGTGGCTACAGATGAGTGATCCCTCACTATATAGTTGGTGGCTTACTATTACAGAGAAGATAAGAAGTTAAGGAATAGAGAATACATATTGAAGCTCGGAGGAGGCCTAGCAGAAAACAGCTGGAATGACTAGTGTGGAAGTTAAGCTGGAGTAGATTGAGCACTAAGAAGGAAGAAGAGAGAGAGAGAGACAGTTTGGATACTCTTTCAAGAAGTCTGGCTGTAGAGAGGGGGAGAGAGATACAGCTAACCTGAGGGAATATGAGGGAAAGGAAATTTGTTGGTGTTTGTTCTGTGGTTTGTTTGCTTTATTTTAGAAAGGAGAAGATTGAGGATTTCCAAAATTCATAAAAAAGAACCCAAGCAGGCAGGAGAGTGGAGCTTTAGAGAATAGAAGGGAATGTATGTATTACCTGAAGGAGGAGGGGGCAGGGAAAGAGTCCCAGGGCACAGCTGCAGGGTTTAACTTCAGGAAGGAGGTGGGCTGACACCTCTTCATTGTAAAATGGGAGAGAAGGATACATTAGGTACAGATGAAGACAAACCTGTGTGTCCTTGATATTAGAAAGTTGAAGGAACTTCCATTCAAGGGCTTCTATTTTCTATATTAAGTAGGTGTTTGAAGTGTTTTACCAAGCCAAGGGGGAGACAGGTTCAGGCAGGGGAAGTCAGTGACTGGAAACTGGTGCTATGACTAAAGGGATTGGGTGTCTAAAACAGTGAAGGGGCTGGGATTTCACCATCCCGTGAAGTTAATAAGTTAGCCGGCCATCATTTCGTGGGTGCTGGAAGAAGACACATGACTCCTGGGTCAGAGCCACAGGACTGTATCACTCACAGGATAGCAAGCAGCCTGAGCATCAGTTTCCCTCACCCCCAAGTCAAGTAGGGCAAATGGGCTCAGATGGATGCCTGCCCTACAGTGGGTTGAATTACAGAAAAGGAATACTGAGTTTAGGGAATCCAAAGCTTTTAAAATGGACAGAAAGCATGCCTACCTTTTGTTCTAGAGGGGAATACTATCTTTATCTTTCCGAGGCAGTGAGCAAACCTGCCATTTTCTCCAGAGGGAGATGCTATTTCTATCTTTCAAGGCCATTCACTCTAGAAACATCCCTGAAAAGACAGTTGAGAACAAAGGTCCGGCAGTGCCTCCAATCACAAGATGTACAGAAATGTGAGAGACATGTGGAGGACAGTCTTCCAACAGAGGAAATTTTCAGCAGGCCAACCCAGTTCACACTGGTCATCTCAACAGTTGAGCTATCAAGCTCATTATTGCTCCCTTCAAACATCATCATGTATACAGTAAGATAATTAGATAGTCATTTTTAAGTGACCAGAAAAACTTCTCCAAGATGACACTGATCCTCTAACATTCCTTGGACACTATGATTAAAATAAGTAAGAGTTTAACCAACTGAACTGACTTCCAAGTCATAATTCACTCTCTCTCTCTCTCTCTCTCTCTCTCTTTTTTTAAACTGGAAACTTTGCTAAGTTTATGTTTGAAATCTAGATCCTCGCTAGACTGTACTGTGGTCTACGGACCAGCAGCACTGGCCTCAAGTGAAAGCTTGTCAGGAATTGCTGAGCGTCAGAGCCCATCCCAGACCTACCATGTCGCCATCTGCATTTTTAACAAAACTTCCAGGATATTTGTTGACACATTAAAATTCAAAAAGAACTGATTTAGGGTCTACAGCAGGGGTAGGCAAACTTTTCTGTACAGGGCCAGATAACAATTATTTCACATTTTGCTGGCCATACAGACTGTTACAATTAGCCAACTGTGCTACTATGGCTTGAAAGCGACCAAAGTTAACAAGTAAATAAATGGGCATGGTCAAATTTGGCCTACGGGCTGTAGTTGAGACCCCTGCTCTAAACTGTTTTTGGGTTAGCAGTTATATATTTTTTTAATTTTTTTTAAACGTTTATTTATTTTTGAGACAGAGAGAGACAGAGCATGAACGGGGGAGGGTCAGAGAGAGAGGAGGACACAGAATCTGAAACAGGCTCCAGCCTCTCAGCTGTCAGCACAGAGCCCGACACGGGGCTCGAACTCACAGACCGCGAGATCGTGACCTGAGCCGAAGTCGGACGCTTAACCGAATGAGCCACCCAGGTGCCCCAGCAGTTACATTTTAAAAAGAAGTAAGCAAGTGTAATAAGCATTTACTTTTAATAACTTGGTGTCTGGTGAACCCACGCCAGCTTCTAAACATCACAGCATGTTCCTCTGTAACTGCTTATACCACACTACTTAATTGCCCATTCTTTAATTTTTCTCTAGACTGAAAACAAAATTACCAGTTAATAGCGTGTAAAATCTACTTTCTTCTCCTTTTTGATATTTGCAGTGACATTTGCACATGCCCAGCTGCTGATTCTACCCCTTTTCTTTATGATTTCTCAAAGATGGCGATTCAGCAATCTCAAATGTTAGTTTTCTCAGGACCCTGTGAAGTAATTTGTCTGGGTCAGAAGATAGAGTCTGCTTATCTTGGGCCTCCTTTCCTTTTGCCAATATTTACTTTACCATTTCTAATCTGAAGACTCTTCTCTTTGCCAAAGATGATGGAAGCAAAGGGAAGGGCCAGGCAGAAGGGGGACGAATAAATAGCAGGATGCTGAATCGTAGGCAGAATGTGTGGAGGTAAGGGTCCTAATATCCAGAGCCGTATGAGAA
The DNA here is from genome assembly GCF_018350215.1 of Panthera leo. Classification (NCBI taxonomy): domain Eukaryota; kingdom Metazoa; phylum Chordata; class Mammalia; order Carnivora; family Felidae; genus Panthera; species Panthera leo. Next base: position 80,741,054 of record NC_056682.1, on the reverse strand, counting down.
AAGAGATCAACACAAGAGCAGAAAAGGGAAATAACACATACATCACTAGTTAGAATAGAGTGATAGATGTTAAAAGTTGAAAAACAGTGTTCAAACTCATGATTTTTTTGTTTACTTTTTAGCTGAAAAAGTAAATCCTCTTTTCAGACTATGTAAACTCATAGACTTGTATTAAAACTATGAACTATTGTTTTTTTCTACCTAAATTAGGAGTAATACAGACAATCTGAAATTCAATTAAAGCCTAAACTGAGATGCATGTGGGAATTTTCTGCATTTTTCAAGAACCTTTCATATAAATGTTTTCTACGCTTATAGATTTAACATGCAATAAATACTTTTCCAAAGAAGCCTCTTAAAAATGCTCATTTGTAGAGTATAGATCGGACCAAAGAGGTGGCAAAGGAAAGTAAGTCAAAATTTCTCATTTGATGACACAAGCTTTCATAGCTGAGCAGTGATTTGTCAAGGTTCAATCTGGCCTGCAGGGCCCCACCGTGGGCATACAGCTGCCATCTGGTGTGTCGTGCTTTTCTTTTCCCTGGGAATACATGCGGCAGTCTATTAAGGATCAGCAGCAGCACAACCAGCATTATATACGAGAAGCCCAGCTCTCTTCAAATGTCAGGAGGATGGTTCCACATTACCCAATGGTCAGCCAAGTTTCCTGAATCTTATACATAGGAGCTAGTAGTGTTTCTTGTTTAAAAAAAAATTTTTTTTACATTTATTTATTTTTGAGAGACAGAGCACAAGTGGGGGAGGAACAGAGAAAGAATGAGACACAGGATCCGAAGCAGGCTCCAGGCTCTGAGCTGTCAGCACAGAGCCCGATGTGGGGCTCAGACCCACAAACCGTGAGATTGTGACCTGAGCGAAGTCAGATGCTTAACTGACTGAGCCACCCAGGCACCCTGTATTTCTTGCTTTAAATCACTGCTTTGGTGACACCAAATATTACCATCATGACAACAGCCAACATTTATTAATGTAAATTATGCACTAGAAGCTGTGCTATGTGCTTCACAAACAACACCTAATTTTAAATTCCAATAAGTAAACTGATTGTCCCAATTTTATAGGTGAAAAATGAGAAACTTATAGATAAGACTATGGCTAAGCTGTAGGAAGTACAAGCAGGCAGAACCCCAGCCAAAGAAATAAGAATAACAGTTGAGAGGTCAAGAGATGGTCCAAGGGGAGGAAAAATTGTTAGAAAGGAAAAAATAGAGCAAAGGAGGAAGTAGGAAACTTAAAAAGATATTCAGGAAATGGATGGTAGGAAACCAATGTAAAATATGTAATATAGGGGCACCTGGGTGACTCAGTCTGTTAAGTATCCGACTTTGACTCAGGTCATGATCTCATGGTTCATGAGTTTGAGCCCGGAGCCTGGTTCTGCACTGACAACGCGGAGCCTGCTTCGGATTCTCCGTCTCATTCTCTCTCTCTCTCTCTCTCTCTGCCCTCCCCTGCTCATGTTCCTTCTCTCTCAAAAATAAACATTACAAAAGAAAAAAATCTATAATATAAATTAAAAATGGGTTCAAAGATTCCAAATACAATCTGCCAGTGGTGTAGGAATATATGAAAAGAATGCTTCAAGGAACTCTCTCAGGCCATGAGAATAGCACTGAATATTTATTACCCATTGACTTAAAAGATTTAATGTGTATCCGCCATTTGGCTCATTGATGCCTTTAATAGAACAGTACACTTGGCATGTATGAGGTACTCAATATATTTTTTGCTGAACAAGTGAATGAATGTGTATCCACAATGCTTCTTTCAGGGAATAGCATATCCGTTTGATAAGAAACACACACTTTCTGAAATGCTTTAGAACTCTTATGTCTGTAATAATAAGAAGACTAGCTGACATTTACTGAATGCCTACTCTGTAGGATTCCAGAACTGTTCTGTGCTCTTCATATGTACTAACTCATTCAATTCTCACCACAAGCCTATGAGAAAGGCACCATTATGATTCCCACTGTACAGAGGAGAAAAGGGAGATATATGGACAGAAGAACTATACAGAATTCCCAAGCAGGAAGTGACAGAATGGGAAGCATTCTGGGAAGCTCCAGAATCCATGGTCCCTCCCAATCATGTGTTTACATAGTGATTAGGAGTTCTTTGAGAAGTTAGAAATTGCAGAGAATTCTTTTTTTAAAAAAATATTTATTCATTTTAGAGACAGAGAGAGAGAAACAGAGAGCATGCACAAGCAGGGGGAGGGGCAGAAAGAGGGTGTGGAAGTGGGCTCTGAGCTGACAGCTGCAAGCCCAGTGTGGGGCTCAGACCCACAAACCACGAGATCATTACCTGAGCTGAAGTCAGATGCTCAACCGACTGAGCCACACAGGCACCCCAGAGATATCAGAGAATTCTAGCTAAAAGGAATCTCCAGAATAATTTGCTATCTCACTTTACAGATTACAAAAGTTGAGGCCCAAGAAGGCTGGCTGTAACTTTCACCTACAGCCTCAGAGTTAGTTGGAAACATTAGGAAAGAGACAGTAAGTGGCTTGAATTCCCTGCCCACTTCTTCACGCTGCCTCCTATAAGTCAGCTGAATAGAGAAAAACTCACATATAGAAGACCTGAAAACTATCACTCAACACTATATTATTTATCATACGTATCAAGCAAAAAAAGACATAGAAAATAAAATTAGAACAGGTGCTACTTTCCTCCCAAAAAGGCTCATGAATTTCGAGCAAGGCTATGGGAGAACACTTGTGCAAAATTCTGCAAAAGCAGGAAGAGACGTGGGGTTGGAGGAGAGGGAAAGTATGAGGTCAGTGAGGATAGAGAAAGGAGGCAATGAAAAGTGATCTGTGGAGATTTGGGGAAAGGGCTTTTAATGATTGCCTCTGGATGTTAAAGTAAACATATGGAATAATTATACATTGATTTTCTTTTAAATACGGCATTCAAAAGAACAGTGTAATCAAAACTAGGGTTTAGACTTACAGCTTGACCATAAACAAACGACAAACAAAGAAACAAAAAAAACCAGCCTATGTCTACACATGTGAAATGAATGGGTTTGGCACAGGTCATCCATTCCTTTTGGATGCGTCTAAATGACAGCACACACCGCCGTTAGATCTAGCTGCGACGATCAATACCGAGTGTAATGATGGACACAATGAATGGAGACAGCTGCACTCCACTTGCCTTGTCTCATATATCAATGGTCTGCTTTACTCTGGTTTTTATAATATTCCTTAGCTAAAAGCCGTTCCTACAGCTTAGAAAACTGGCCCTGAACTTTGTGATTCAGAGAGGCATGAGGTGGGAGAGGTGGGGGAACTTACCAAGGGTCCTAATGAAGGCCTGCTCTTCACATGAACATCTTTAGTCTGCAAGCCCTCTCAACCCTACCAAGGCAGAGGCAGTAGGATTCTGATATTCAAGCTGACTTTTAGGAGTCATCTTTCCCAACTCACCCCCCACCATCAACATGTACTTTTAACAGGTTTCTCCTAAGTAACATGTTTATTTTTGTATCAGTGGGCAGGAAAGGAAAAACATACAATGTGATACTGGGGTCTGAACAAGATGGATCCTAGATCCTGAAACTCTCTAGGCCAGTGCTACCCAAAGCATGGTAGAATTCCTAGAGGGAGAAGGAAAAAACAATGATGAAGTGAGGAAGAACACTCTCTTATCATTTTATTACAGCTGGTAAACAGACATTGTCATATTATGATCATGTGCTTTTTCTGGTATAAAAAGTTCAGTAATTAATACAAGTAAATCACGTCTACAAAATTGAATTTCATCTCATAACCCAGGAAAATGCAAAGGAGCTAGCTTGAAATTTTTTTAGTGCTTAGACTTTTATACCCCAAATTCCCAGGGTAAATTGCCAAAGAGGGTCCTCATTTTTGGCTACATAATTATGTACAGCTAATTCCTCTTCATGTTTCACCAAAGACTCATTCCTACACAATTACTTCTGGATCAACACTATTGGGTGTTGCCACTAAAGTGTTTTTAAGAAGGAGGGGTGCCCGGCTCAGTCAGTAGAGCATGCAATTCTTGATCTTTGGGGCTGTAAGTTCAAGACCCATGTTGGGTGTAGAGATTGCTTAAAAAAATAAAATCTTTAAAAAAAAGAGTTTTTAAGAAGGAATAGCCAATGTTTCTACTCAGAAACGACTGTAAGTATGTTCATATCAGATATTTATTTTTAAATGTCCTCTGCTAACCACTTCTATATCTTTGGAAGTAAAAAGTACCAGAGAGCAAGAAGTGATTATCTGGTAAATTACACCAATGAATTTAAGAGTCTTTAAGAAAATTGAAAATCTATGTCAATATAATTTTTCTAGTTGCCCAGTAGAGGGCAACTTCTACACACTTTGACAGCTATAAAAAAAAAAAAAAAAAAAAAAAAAATCTATGCACACCACATCAGTAAAACCCACTGTTATGTTTAAAATAAAACAATACAGTTATGTCTGTGAATGGATTTTCACTAACAGGTAGCTATAAAATGTCACGAAATTTTAAATATGTAATTAGGAATTGAGTATAATTAACAATGAGTAATTAGCATTTTATTATTAATACAAGTGTTATTGCAGGAACTTTAAAGTGGCAACCATTTAGGTCACTATGATAGAATTATCAGTAACTGAAATATAAAAGGCAAATGGTGAGAGCAGTGTTCTTTAGTAAACATTTATTTATTTATTTAACATTTATTTATTATTGAGAGACAGAGACTCACAGAGCGTGAGCAGGGGAGGGGTAGAGAGAGGGGGAGACACAGAATCTAAAGTAGGCTCCAGGCTCTGAGCTGTCAGCACAGAGCGAGATGCGGGGCTCAAACTCACAAACTGCGAGATCATGACCTGAGCCGAAGTCGGTTGCTTAACCAACTGAGCCACCCAGGCGCCCCCTTTAGTAAACATTTTGACTGAATTTCATTATGACCGAGTTCCAAATACAGCTAATGTGAATGCATAAAGTCTTATTAAGAACAGACCAAAAAAAGGCCATAACACAAACATCTCAGAGTATAACTGAATGCTTTTGTTATTAAGGATCTTGAAATAATACTTATCAGTTTTCATGTTTTAAATGGCATCAGATAGAAGAATGTAACCATATATATATATATATACATACACACCATATATATGTATATATACACACACCATATATATATATACGTATATATATATATAGAGAGAGAGAGAGAGAGGGAGGGAGGGAGGGAGAGAGAGAGGGAGAGAGTAAATTTCTACTATAATACATCTCCTTACTATAGATTTGGACACAATATGATTTGTTCTATTCACTCACTCATTCAACACTTATTTACTGAGCATTTATTATGTGCCAGATACTATTCTAGAAGTAAAGGATACAGTGTGACAAATCTGACAAAATTCTCTACCTTATTGGAGTTTATACTTCCAATAATTAAAAATAATGTGTCATAAAGCCTTCTGAAAAGATAGATCTAAAACACAGATGCTTACAATGTCTCATACTGCTAGTTTCTTTTTTTATTATTAAAAAAGGCTTTGTTTTTATTACAAAGAAATAATACAAGGAAAAATGAAATGGTTCATAATTTAATACTTAAAGAACACTTGCTGATGGTAAATAATGTAATACATGAATGTAATTGGAAAAATTTTAATTGTATAGAAAAATAAATACTGAAAAGTAAAATTTTCTAGTACCTCACTCACCTCCAGAAATGTTAACAGCTTCCTGTGACTCCCTCCAGAAAAGAAAATAATATATCAGTATTCATCCATCTATCTATCCCTCTACCTACTCATTCATCCGTCTTTCTTAAATTGTTCAAATGTATACAGTTTTCTTAAGAGAATCGTACTCGACACAGTATTCTGCACATAGCTTTATTTTTCTCACTTCACTGCACTTCTTGGAGTGCTTTCCATGAAAGAATATATAAGTGTACCTCATTCTTTTAGTTGACTCATTTTTTTTTTAATGTGTTAAGTATTTTAGAACATTCCATCTCTAAATACCTCAAATTCTAGTTTGAAAAGAGATTATACAATTTTGTCTGAAATTGATAAGAACTGTGGTATGTGGTATTAATTAGTATAGTTTAATCTATGAAGACTGGGAATTCATGAACTTCAAAAAGAAGCCTGGAAAAATGACCTTTAATATATTATAGAGCAGCAAATTAAAAAAATAAAAGGAATCAGCAGCTGTTTTGGATGAAAAAGCTTACCAATAACTCCATGAGATCACATATGATGTAACAATTTTCTAAGGAGTATCTTTGGTTGTGAACTAGAAATATTAGTAAAAATTTTTAGTAGTACATTTTTATAATACTTCTGTTATAAAATCAACATTTAAAATTTCCACTTAAAGTTTTTAATTGAACATATAAGTATTACTTTCTCTTATTCTATTTTTAATACTGCTTAAACCCCATGTTTACTTCAGTGCCATATTTGATATTAAAATATGATCAGAATTTTTAAATTGACAAAAATATTATGCAAAATAAAATACAGAGCACTAGGTGGTGCTGTGGGACCTTCCAGATAAACCAATGTTGCAAAGTTCACTAGATAAATTAGTTGTGGAGCTGATTCTGTATATTTAAATGTACATTAAATACTGTTTCTAGATAAACCAATGCTATGTAAATAATAAAAATGAACAATGCAAAAAGCAAGTTTTGATAGATGACCTCAGGAAGACATGACCCCTTTTATAATTGCATACCTTAACTCCTATGTTAGGCTGTTTAAACATAATTATAAAACAAATGTCACTTTTGAGGCATGCTTCTCAATTAATTGATATTTTTCACCTGTCCTAATATTTTTTCATAAGTCCAAGAGTAAAAAACCTAACAATTATATATTCTTGTCAAATAATTTTATATTAAATATCTATTAAATATCTATTAAAAATAATGTGTCATAAAGCCTTCTGAAAAGATAGATCTAAAACACAGATGTTACCATGTCTCATACTGCTAGTTTCTTTTTTTATTATTAAAAAGGCCTTTGTTTTTATTACAAAGAAATAATACAAGGAAAAATGAAATGGTTCATAATTTAATACTCAAAGAACTCTTGCTGACATTAAATAATGTAATACGTGAATGTAATTGGAAAAATTTTAATTGTATAGAAAAATAAATACTGAAAAGTAAAATTTCGTATGTCACAGTACAGTCATTTTCTTGGGCTCTATTTTTCTGTTCTCCCTAGATGTGACTACTTGTTGTAGCAATGTTTGTTCAAATGCTGAAATCAGCCAGACAGAAAAGGCAAATGCATGAATCAGGCCACATGTGAAATGGTAGGGAAACCGTAAAATAATACAAAAAACAAAGAGTGTATGCATTCAAATTCAGATGCAAAACAAAACCAACACACACACACACACACACACCACTATACAGGTCAAAGAAAGCACATCTGTGGTCACATTGTAGCCTGTGAGCCATTCTTTTGTGGGCTATGACCAAGCTCCAACATGTCCCCAACCACTTATCTTTGAGTGACAGGTCTTAAAAGAAAACTTAAGAATTTCAGTTCAAATGAAAGGGTGCAAATGATGTTTTAGCCATTTTTCTGGATTTTTTTTTTTTAATCACATATGTATGTCTCTCCTTAAAGAAAGAAATTCCTGGGGCATCTGGATGGCCCAGTAAGTGCCTGACTGTTGGTTTCAGCTCAGATCATAAACTCATGTTACTGAGTTCCAGCCCTGTGCTGACAGCACGGAGCCTGTTTGGGATTCATTCTCTCTCTCTCTCTCTCTCTCTCTCTCTCTCTCTCTCTCTCTCTTTCTCTCTCTCTCTGCCCTTCTCCCCCCCCATAAATAAATAAACTCAAAAAGAAATGTTTTTAAAGAAAAAGGAAGAAATTCCTAATGATTCAGGTGATAAATTGTAGCCGTCAAGAGCATCAGTTCTCCTTGCTGAGCTTCTCATTTAAAGAAAAGCATAGATTTAGTGGCCTTTTTCCACCAGTATGGCTCTTCCGCTCCCTACTTTTATGACTGTGAGGGGATGAAAACAAAGTATTTAATACTGAATGGGTAGAAATACGTGATCAGCATAAACTAAAAAAGAGAAGAATTTATTTTTACTTAATAGTGATGGTGTAACTTACATTATAGGTACAAGGTGTGATTAAAAGGAATGAAAATGAGGGGTGCATGGGTGGCTCAGTCATTTCAGCATCCAACTTCAGCTCAGTTCACGATCTCACATGGGTCACGAGTTCGAGCCCCACATCATGTTCTGTGCTGACAGCTCAGAGCCTGGAGCCTGCTTTAGATTCTGTCTCCCTTTCTCTCTGCCCTTCCCCTGCTCGACTCAGTCTCTCTCCCTCTCAAAAAAAAAAAAAAAAAGGAATGAAAATGAATTTTTGACAAATGCAACAAAACTTGTCTAAAAGAGTATTGTTCTTCAAGGTTGTCTTTGAGAAAAGCCAAACTCATTTTTAAATCATGCATCAATTCCAAACATTTTAGCTGTCTTCAGAAAGGGCCTGTGTGCCACATAAGAATACAAAATCATGTCATTACTGAACTGGAAGAGACCACAGAGATAAACAAGTCTCTTGTTACTCTAGCTATACCTCACAAATCAGTTCTTCTTGAAAGATAAACACAGCGAAGCTGCAGTCTCTAGGCGAGGCTATGTCATAGAAAGCTAAGTGACCTGATGCTTACAGGAAACCATGAGGGAATCACAATTTACTTTGAATGGGGAATAAGCCTTATGCCAGTAACCAAGGCAAAAATATCACATTTCAGGAAATTCAAATGTTGTCTAAACACCCACAAGAGTCTCCACTGAACACTAAAAATCATTTGGAATTTTTTGAGAATTTAATGGGTTCAAACAGATATATCCAAGAAGTGATGAAAAGCAGAAACAGATCGGAGCCACACTGCCTGAATTTTTGCAGTTCACTTTTTAGACTGCCTGAAATGCCATCTTAGAAGAGAGTCTTTACTCTCTTGTATGCATTTCATTCTTGTATTGAAGGCCTTCTTCAAGGGCAGCAGTTCCTACAGCATGGTCTGGGTACCCAGGGGTCCCTAAGACCACTGTGGGAGGTTGGTGAGATAAAAAAATAAATGACATTTGTGATAATCCTGGGACATTATTTGCCTTTTATAGCCTCATTCTCTCACAATTGTACAGTGTAGTTTTCCAGAGGCTACATGACATGTTATACTGAAAGATTTAATACAGAAACAGATATGAGACTCCGACTGTCTTGTATTAAGCCAGACATTAAAGAGATTTGCAAATGGGAAACAATGAGACTCTTCTTGCTAGTTTTCTTTTTGTTTTGAAAAATACAGGTTTTTTTCTTTTTTTCACAAAAACATATGTTTATATGTCAGGTTTTATCAGGTTTATTGTTTTTAAATGAATGAATAATTTCCTAGCTTTAATTTCAAATATGATAAATACCGATAGATATAACCAACATAAATAAAAGTCCTCTGTGGTCCTCAACAAATTTTTAAGAATGCAGAGTGACCCAAAAAGTTTGAGAACAGTGTTCTTCAGGTAAGCTGCTCACATTTTTGTCTCAATCAATTCTACCAGTGTGCTTTTCCTCTACATACTTATATGAGCCTGAAACTTCTATCAGAATGAGGTTTTATTAGCAGCAGGAAGGGTGTAACGTTTTAGAGCAGGAAGCACTTTCATGGGCAAGGCTGGGCTAACCAGCTTGATGTGGAGATGGGAACCAGTGGCCTAAGAGCTATGGGCCCAGGTGACATGACCCAGGGAGAAGAGGGGATTCAGGAGTCAGGAGAGTACAATGGCAAATATTTTGATTTCAAAATTTAGCCTGGGACCATTGCTACATCATTTTTCTCCACCTTCTCTTACCTTTTATACTTTGGGCAATTCCAACCCAGTCTCCAAACTAAAAAGCAGTCCTTTATTGATTTCCCACTAGTCTTGAAAGACCAGTTTTGGCCTACAACATCCTGTATGATCTGTCCCTGCCTACCTCTCCATCTCTGTCTCTCCTCGTTCTCTACCTGGCTCTTCCTGATCCAGCCACTGGCCCTAGGTCCATTTCCTCAACTGGCTATGTTTCCTTCCACCTGCAGACCCTGGTTTCCTTCAGTCATCAAGGAAGCCTTCTTGCCGATATTCATTTCTCCTGGTATCATGGATCTCCTTTGTGGCACTTAACCACAGTTGCAATTTTACATTTCTTTGTATGATTTTTAAATTAATGTGTGTCTCCTCTACTAGGCTGTAAATTTTAGGAGGGTAGGGATCATGTTTATTGTTATGCCATCTTGTATTCCCTGTACCTAGTAAAATGCCTGGGACATACTGGGGGCTCCATTAATATTTTTGAATAAAGGAACAAATGACTTCTTTCTTCTAAGACATTAATAATCACGACTATAATAGGTAGAATTTGTTGAACATACTGCCAGACACTGTTTTTTTTTCATTTGGCAAGTGTTTTGTAATTCTGAGGAAAAAAAAAAAAAAAGCCAATGGATAGGTACAATCATTATCCTCACTTACAGATGAAGAAACCAAGTCATACAGAGGTTAGTTAATTTGCCCATGGTCATACAGCAATTTTTGAGGTCAGAATTTGAACTCAAGTGGTTTGATTCTACAGCCTGTAACACTATACAGTAGTCTGTGGGCCTAATCTCCATTTATTTTTTTATTTTTTTTAAAGTTTATTTATTTATTTTAAAAGACAGAGTGGGAGAGAGAATGGGAGAGGGGCAGAGAGAGGGAGAGACAGAATCCCTGGCAGGCTCTGCACCCCAATGTGGAGGTCAAACTCATGAACCATGAGATCATGACCTGAGCTGAGATCAAGAGTTGGACCCTTAACTGGCTGAGCCACCCAAGCGCCCCCAACCCCGCAATCTCCATTTATAAGGGTGGAATTAAAACAAAACCATGTGCCAAAGAAATCAACAACTGACTTAACAAACTTTAGGAAATGAACTTTTGCAAACTGATGAGTGATTCTAATGGGGGAGCTGTGGAATATGTTCTCAAATTAAAAGATATTTTTAAAAAACAGCAAAGAGCCATTTGTACCTTAGAGCTTTAGTATCCTTTATGTTTCATTGGTTAAAAAAGGAAAAGATCATTATGAATGCTGTTTTCTGAGAGTATAAGAGTAGTCCAAGAAATAATGACAAAAATGATGCTCTCTTCCAGATATCTAGAACTAGGTAAGTATACATATTAGAATTTGGAAAAAAATTCTTTGCTCTTTTCAGAAATTATATTTTTAAAAACAAGTTAATCAAAATCAATGAGCCTAAACTTTCAGAATTAAATAGATAAATGTCCCCCTTTATGGTTTAATTTGGTTTAACTTGAATTAAAAATTTCAGCTATGTTTATATCTTAACTAATACGGGTTTTATTTATACTCACCTGGTCATTTGAAGTTACAAATTAGTCTCATGAGTCTTTCAATGCAAACTATAACTGCAGTTCAAACCTATTTTTTTCCTGTTATTCCAGCATTCGTAACTATATTACTATAGGAAAAACAAAGTGAAAATCTAGGAATCCGAAAAATTCTGACGCTTTATCATCTAAAACCTGACAACCCATTTTTTTTAAAATGTTTATTCATTTACTTTGAGACAGAGAGAAAAAGAGAGAGAGAGCTCAAGTTGGAGAGGGGCAGAGAGAGAGGGAGAGAGAATACCAAGCTGGCTCTGTCCAATGCATGGCTTGATCCCAGGAACCATGAGATCATAAGTCATGGAAATCAAGAGTCAGATGCCCAACCAACCGGGCCACGTAGGTGCCCCCAAAAAACCTATTTTTATGTTTAATTTTATATTATTAGAATCTTTGTAGTTTCATTCAACAAACAATTATTACATATCTACTCTACGTCAGGCATATCCTAGAGATTGGGGAAATCATGATAAAGGTGACATGGTCTCTACCTTAAAAGATTTTACAGTCTAGTTGTGGCAAAGTAAAAAAGGCAAAGGCCAGATAATGGGGCAAAGAAAGGCTGCTTACCTCCCCTAACTGAACAGGGGATTCTGAAAGAGATGACATAAACTAAGCCCAGAATGATGAGTAGAAATGGCCAAGTGAAGGGTGGAGGCGGAGGGTACCTAAAAACGGTCTGGGAAGAGGGGTCTGTACAAAGACCTAAAGACAAGAAAGTGTTCTCATGGTGTTTAGAGGAAACAAAAGATAAGGCATAGTGACAGGACATAACAAATGCCACTCCCAGGACAAGAATTTCACAAATTCCTCATGAAAAGATAACCAGTTACACTAGCCAATCAAAGAAACATAAAGGGCAATTCACTTAAGGCATACCTCAACGGGTGCCATTTGGAATTTAACTTTCCTTAGCACTAAGCCTTTTTTCTTTAAATATTATTACCAAAATGTCAGCAAAACCAAACATTACCAGTGCTGCTAAGCTGAGAGATGGCTGGAGAGGGTAACAAAGTTAGGATCTTAAGACTGCCCTAATCTTCTTTTGCTGGCAAATGCTTTGTTCTCTAAAGAATGTTTATTACTAAACTTATTCCTTCTGGAATTTTTGTTATTTGGCAAGGAGTTATTTCCATTCAGCAATGGAAAACCCAAAGACCCAAAACCCTTCACTGTATGGTAACCTACATGGCTTGTGTACTGGTGCTGTCTGCTGAACCCAAAGTCATCAATTATGTATAGAAATGTACAGCTACAGCACTAGCCAGGGTCACAGGCCTGTCAGGGATTTCTTAAGAGGAACAAAAGCATTTGCTTGTGTCTTCTCTTAGAAAACACAAGCTAGGTGAAAAGAGGAAATCTTGAAAGGAAATGTGAGTCACCCTCAATACACAAATTAACTTCCTGTAATAAGTGAAACATGAATGTTAAAAAAGTGCTGGAAATGGAACCAGAAATGTAACTAGAGGAAAAGCCTCAGAAAAATAGATATAAGAAAGGCCAACATTAGTTTATCAAAGCCACACACTTTTCAATACAAATCCATTCCTTATATATTTGAGAAAAAATAACTAATGGGGGTCACTAGGCTCTAACCTCTCTGTACCAAATTCAGTGGATTCCGTGTTTAGAACAAGGAGTACTCACGTTATTTGAAATAAAATGTCTTGTAATCCCCAAACCTGGCTGGCTTCTGAGGTGTGAGTTCTCATTCCAAATGAATGAGGCATGTTTACAGACTGACCAGGGAGCACTAGGGCTATGAAGATTACCATGAAGAAAATGCAATCTAAGATATCTTACGGAATTTTCCCTATTATACCAAACACAACAAAAGCTTTCACTGGGATTTCAATAAATTTAGTTCTACACATTGCTGCAGAAATTTAGTTATTCTCCCTTTCTCTAGTGAATAGCTGGGGTAGCAGCTGGTGTGTTTTGTATTTAAAATGTGAAAAAAGAACTCTCCTTCTCTCTCAGTACCAAACATAAATGTGCTTGAGAAAATTTGGAAAAATGATTTACTTTAAGTAAAATGACTTTATTTCCTTCACTGTGAGGTGTTTGAGATGCTTTTAAACATCTAAGAGTAAGAGTCATGTTTTCAAAAAGCATATCGATTTCTTCTGCAGGAAGCTACAATGCATAAAAACATATCCTTTAAATTTATGTAAATTCCAATGCACATGCTTGAACGTATATCCTCATTCTTCAACACTTTCTGGGTAGAATTTTTAATGCCTGATCTTTATGAAATAATTTAGGTGACATGTAAGTACTGTGAGGTAGCCAGACAAAGATATCATAATTTCGTATTACTTTAAAGAGTGTATAACGGTCTCATTTTGTCATTACCATACAGGTTAGATCACATGTCATATTATTCAGCCAAATTCTGTAAAATTGAAAGCATATTTAAAAATCAATGCAAAGACATTAGGGAATGCCTGAAACGGATGAGAACCAAATCAATTTCCTTATTTCTTAGATTTAAAATGGGAATAATTTGTTGATCATTCATAGGAACTGTAATTTAACAAAACAGACTCCAATGAATGCTGAAATATTTGATTTTCTTAGCTCTTATTTTTTACACAATTGATTTCTGTCAGTATGGATGTGAAAAATTCCAACATATTTAAACACACTGCAATTCACATGACCTGTGACATGACACAAAACACCTGACATAACATATCATAATAACTACTTGTTACTAATATGGTCTGTTAAACGAGACAAAGCTTCAGTTCCACAACTATTATCTGTTTAATGTATTGACTTCCATATTATGGTTTATATACACAGTTAATTGAACATTTTGCAAACTCAGTGAGAAACTGAATTGAGACTATTTAAAAATATCTTTCACTATGAATTTTTAAATATCCTATTACACACATAATATATGAAGGAAATCGTCAGTCACCTGTCTACTATGTTACAGGTGCTTTACATAAATTATCTCACTTAATCCTCAGAAATATATTATTTATTATTCCTCTGAGAAGGTAAATAACTTGTCCAGGGGTCCCATGGCTAGTGAGACCACCTCATGTCACTCTATCACTCAACAACATTTGACTTCCTCCTTCTAGGAACACTTTGTTCCTTTGGCTACTGTAATATTACAAACTCCTCTTTTACTTTCTCCTAGATCTTCCTCTCTCAATTCAGTTCTCTTATAAGACCTTTCCTGACAATCCTTCATACAACACACACAAACATACACGCACTCACGCACTCACTCATGCACTGCGCACCCTTATCTACCCTCCCCTACCACTTTCTTTCCCTTTATCTTGCTTTATTTTGTTCGCAAAACCTATTTGTTTATAAAACCTATTTGTTTTGTTGTCTGTTTCCCCTACTGTTCACCCATCTCCACTGCCCAACAAAGCTCCCAGTTTGGGATTGACAAGATTGGGATCTCATTTGTCTCTTTCGCCCCATATTCTCAGTGACTACAACAATGCCCAACACAAAGTTAGCCCTCAATAAATGTACTGAATAAATGAATGACTAGAAGTTGCGGAGCTGGGATTTGAATCCAGGTATTTCTAACTCTAGGCCAATAATTATTTTACCACATCTGGTAAATTTTAATTTCAAATATGGCATGCCTTTATTAAACGTTTCCAAAGAGTGGGGCACCTGGGTGGCTCAATTGGTTAAACATTTGACTCTTGGTTTCAGCTCAGGTCATGATCTCACGGTTTGTGGGTTTGAGATCCCATGTCAGGCTCTGCACTGACCACATGGAGCCTGCTCAAGATTCCCCCC
This sequence comes from Panthera leo, assembly GCF_018350215.1. Taxonomy (NCBI): domain Eukaryota; kingdom Metazoa; phylum Chordata; class Mammalia; order Carnivora; family Felidae; genus Panthera; species Panthera leo. The sequence goes on along the minus strand of NC_056682.1, from coordinate 80,725,798 downwards.
CCCCACCTTTCTCTCTCTCTGCCCCTCCTCCCCACCATCAAACGTAAAATAAACATTAAAAAAAAAGGTTCCAAAGAGTAAACTCACATTCTTTGTAATGAATCCTAGAGCACTGCCCCTCTCTGCTCCACCCAAAGCCTATAACTGAAGAAAGCTGTTTTACTGAAAGAAACAGAATGAGGGACCACACAGTTCAGGAAGAAAGAAAAAAGGAGCTAACATTTATTGCATACTTACTTTGTTCTGAGAAATATACATACAGACATATGTATGCACATGCCTATACTTGCATGTGTTTATTTCTGTATATGTATAACTCACTTTTACTTTATCCTAATGACAATAATATAGAGCAGGTAATATTAATCTGTTATTTTTAGATGTGGACACAGAGCTTCACAGAGTTATTCACAGTCACTCAAGAATGTTCCAATAATCTTTGTGTGTGGGAAGGTATGTGTCTGACAAAATCTCTATTTCTCAATCTTTTTTTGCCTACCTGAAATATATTTGAAGTAGAATACTGAAAAGTAAAAAACAATTGCAAAACATTTAATATTCCAGATTGCTTCATTTCATTCAGAAAAGACTCAAGCAACTGGTAAAGAAGGTGGAACAGATAGAATGAGTACTTCTCTTTGGGGCAGGAACCATTCATCTATCCTCTAGCTTAAGTCAACAATTTTGCTCTACCATAGGTTCACTGTCCACTTTCAAGCTAAACAAGAAAGGCAGAAGTAAGAAGTAACTCTCTTTGGGGAGAGTTATCACTGGAGCACATAATTAACCACTTGCCTCTCCAAGGGGGTTCCTGCCCAAAGTAGTGAGGAGATCTTCCGAGAAGCAGCTGGAGAACTGTGTCCCCTGGTGTTTGGGATGGGGAAAAGGGAATACCAGAGAGTGTTCTCTTCCTAGAGAAACTTGAAGCTGAGAGGCTGGGAGGGGATGGAGGCTATGATGGGAGCAAAGTATAAGTGTTCCACTGGCAAGGCAAAGATGTGTCAGTTTCCCTCTGGATCAAGTGTCCCAATAAACTGGTCTTGAGTCACTCTGCCCAGGACTGTACTCAGAGAGGGAGATCATTAAAAGCCAAGAGCTGTGGCTGGAGTTGTAAGAGGATCATTGCCTGTGCCAGGCAATGTTGAAATAGGATGTTCCTAATGAAGTAGATCACTCAAACATACACAGAAGCACCCCAGCAAGAGAAAAAGCTAGCCTTTGGAGATGTGCCATACTCAGCAGGAATCAAAGCCTGATAACAACCAAAGACACATCAGGCTCTGTGCATTCTTCCCTAGTCCCTCCTTCCCCCATGTGCTTGATCCTAGAGGGAACAAAAACAGTGGCTCAAGAGTGGGAGAGGAAGTGGGCTAAAGATGAGAGAAGAAAACTAGTACAATTCTCCCTTCCCTACTGCAGATTACTGGCTATGAGTTGATGGGTAGTGGGGGTGGCGTAGGGGGAGCTTTTAACTGAATATGAGACTGAAGTTTTGACATTAGACTGGATTAGGCTTTTTCTTTTTTTATTGAGGTATAACAAGCATAGTATATATTTTTTAATGTATCTCATGCATATATACACATACTTGGGTAACCTGCCCCCCCCCCTCCGCCACACACACACACACAGATACAAATATAAAACTTTTCTTGTAATCTAGAAAGACTTCTCTTATTTCTTCCTAGTCAATACCCACCCTGCTAAAGTTACCACTATTTTCACTTTTATCAACACAGGTTAATTTTTCTTATTTTGAACTTCATATACATGAAATCATATATAGGAACTCTTTGTATCTGGCTTCATTTGCTCAATCTTATGTCTGTGAGAGTTAAATATGTTTTTGGGTGGGGCAGTAGCTCATCTTTTCCAATCATATTTTATATTTTATAAGTACTATATCAGAACATTTACCCATTCTCTTGATGATGGATGGACATTTGAATTTTTTCCATTTGATCATGAAAAAAAAGTTGCTAAAACCTTGCTGAACATGTGTTTTGGTGGACATATGTACTCATTTCTGTTGAGTAAATATCTGAGAGTAGAACTGCTAAATCACAGGGTAGGCCTATGTTTAGTGCTAGTAGGTATTGCCAAACATTTTCCCAAAGTACTTGAAGCAGTTTCCACTCCCACCAGCAACATACAAGGATTTCAGTTATTAGACATCTGCATTAACACTTGATACTGACAATCTTTTCAAATTTTAGCCATTCTGAAACATGTGCAGTGGTATCTCATTATAATTTGCATGTTCCTGATGACTAATGATGAATCGTTTTCCAGATGCTTTTTGAAGATTTGGATATCTTTGTTTATGAAATGTCCATTCAAATATTTCCCTATTTTTTATTGTCACCTATGTTTTTTTTTTTTTTTTTATTGATTTGTATGAGCTACTTATATAGATAGTCTGGGTACAAGCCTTTTGTTGGATATCTGACTAACAATATGATTATTCTAAATATCTTCTCCAATTCTCATGGTTTGTCTTTTATTCTCTTAACAGTGGTTTTTGTTGAACAGGTGTTTTTAATTTTAATGAATCTAATTAATCTTTTCATATATAGTTATGTTTCTGTGACTTAAAATGCTCTCCTATGTTTTATTCTAGTGGACTGGACTTTTTAAATAACTGAAAGAGGCTGGAAAAACTATGAATTCACCCTAAAATTTTATCTAAAAAGAGGAAAGAATGATTTTACAGAGCTGAAGTGTGCTAATGAGGGCATGTAATAATGTTCTCTGCTTGTGCCTCAGAGTCTAGCTCATTCAATAAGTCAGTTATACGTGGTTTGACTATGAAGATTCATTTGAGAAGTGTATCTTTTCTTAAAATGAATAATACTAGTGAGTATATTAGACACTCCTGATTTATTACCTAAGTTTATTATAGATTTGACATAGTTATTATGCAGAATCAGAAGACTTTCCATTTGTGAATATCTACCGAATGCCTTAGGGCAATCTACACAAAGACGTACTTCTCTTATAATTTGATTTTCTTAGTTTGTGTGTCATATTGAAAAATTGTGGGCGAGAATTTAGAAATATTTCCAATCTACTCTGTCACTGACTACCTAGTAGATAGTCCATCCATATCCATAGAGTTGATTTTCCAAAACTACATTACAAGGTTGGATTTGGACTTCTAATCTGTCTTTTGGCATCCACCTAATGGTCTAAAACTAGAAACCTAGGAGTCATCCTTAACTCCCTCTCCTCTCACCTGCTATATCTATATTCACCAAGGACCCTCCATTCTACTTCTGAAATAATTTTTCAATATGTATTTGCTTTTTGTCATTCTCACTGCCACCACTTTACTCTAGGCCAATGCTCTTTTTCCCTCAAATCACCATACCACCTTCTCATTAGTCCCACACCTCCAGTCCAGCCTTGCTCCCAACCATTTTCCATATGCAGTCAAGGTGGCCTCCCCAAGTTAGTAATAGCTAAGTTGTCTGTAGCACTTACTCTGTGCTTGGTAGTTTAGAACCAGGATCTCATTTCATGTTTATGACAACCCTAAGAGGGAGGGGCTATATTTTTCTTTCTGTTTAAATGGGATCACTGAAGCTTAAAGAGGAAGAGTAACTTCCCCCAAGGTCATTTAGTAGGGAAGGAGTCTACAGACCTGATCAGATCACTCACCCCATTTGCCCTTAAATTCACTGAAAGAATCACGTTATTTCTCTGTGCTGGGCCCTGTGCATGCTGTTCCCTCTGCCTGGAACATATTTCCTTTACTCTCTACTCCCTGTACCCCTTTTTCCTAACCAATACCTTATCTTTCAGGCATTATTACTCCTGAGGTCCCTTAGAATTAAGGTATCTACTTACATATTCTCATAGTTCCTTATCTTCTTCTATCACAACATTTATCACATTTTCTGTTAATACTTGTTTAACTGTCTTCACTAAATGCAAATTCTATGGGGGGAGGAGTGGTCTATCTTGCATATTCCTGTTCTTGTGACAGCCACATAATACCTGACACTTGGCAAATATTAAAGGGAAAAATGTTGGCAGGATATTTTTGGTTTACTGATTATTCAATGAGTAATATAATGAACCACAAAACTGCAAAATAAACCATCCAATAGAAATGACACTCTTTTATCAAAGAGTTCTCAAATAGATCATCAGGAAGGCTGTAAACTTGCCATAAGTTCCTTGAGCGCAGTGTCTGTATCTTACCACTTCTGTCATGCTTTCTACACAATGGCCATTTATTATATGACTGTCAAGCAGAATTGCTCACAATGATGCCTCTCTTTGGATGATCTTCTCCATCCATCACTACAGGCATAGCTCATGCCTCCCCTCATTTGAAAATATAGACTGGTATGGATCCTGGAGCCAGACTACCTGTGCTCAAATTCTAGTTCCACTCATGTACGACCTTGGCAAATGATTAAACCGTCATGTATCTTCTTCTGAAAATTGTACAGAAGAATTGTACCTATTTCAGAATGTACAGAATTGTACCTATTTCATAGGGTTGATACAAAGATTCAGCGGGTTCATATAAAGTATTAGAATGGTGCTAGACATAGAGAAAGCACGGTGATGTTGCTGCTGCTACTATTATACTGAAATGAATCCTCTGAACTTCTTGAAAGCAAGTGCCTTAGTTATCTTTTTACCTCCTTCAACATTGCCCACACATCACTGGCCCACAATAAATACAACATTGATATATTAAGAGATTACTGCATTTCTAAAAACAGCCAATGCCAGATAGAGTCAGACAAAGATTTCTTTTCATGTAGGTCAAAGGTATGCTATTTACTTCAAGCCAAGTCAAAGTTGTGTTTTGTAAATAAGTTGTAAGGATAGATTTTGAAAGGCTTTAGAAGAATTCTTTGAATGGAGTCAATTAAAATGGAGCTGCTAAAGCAAAAGCACCAAGAGGAGTAGGTCACTGATTCTTGCTTGCTTTCCCAAGATTCTGACAAGTGTACAGTTTAAGGAAAAAAAAAAAAAGCCAATGCACAGTAGAAGCTGCTTCCATTTCCTTTTTTAAGACTTCTTCCATCAGAGAATAAGTATCCAATGAAGTAGGACACTGCCCCACCACAAAAAAAAAAAAAAAAAAAACAAAAAAAACAAAAAAACAAAAAAAAACAAAAAAAAAAAACAAGCAGAATGTCAATCTTGGGCAGCAACTGAAATCATGAGATCCATAAATTGAGCAAAGTATTGGGGGAATCTGTAGTTCTATCTCTATTGTACATTAAGATCACATTATTATATTTTAATATCTACTAAATATACAAAATATAAATTTTATCAAAACCTATGGTTCATTAATAATATCTTTTATACTCTTAGAAAGAAAGCATAAAGCAAAACACTATCTTACATGTATATAAGCAATGAATTCAATCAATACTAAGACAGATAATCGCTTTCCTTTTGTCAAGGATCTATATGTATATTATTACTTAAAATTTTTATCTGGATACCTAGCTATGAAAGATACAGTAAATATTACATATTTAATATTAAAACTTAAAAGGATACATCAAAACATTATTTAGTATCTTATAATTGATGGTAGCTGACTTTATGACTGCATTTAACATTAAAGTTTATCTCTACTTAAAGCACAGCTACATCATTAACTTTAGGCTCAGAAGCTTCATAAATCAGAATTTTCTTATTCTTGATGAACAATGCTTCAAAATTATTACACTTAGTGTTAAAAAGCAGGGGGATGGTTACCAACATCAATATCTGAAAGTCCTACTCAGGCTCCTTAAGGAGGGTAGGTATACAGTTACTGTTTCTCAATACACAGCAATTTTACTTAAATGAAGCAATGCTTTCAGCACTCAAATTGTAGAATCGGAGAGGTCTGTTTGAGTCTCATCTCCATTTCCTACTAGCCAAGAATTCTTAAGCAAGTTATTTAATGTCCCTATGTCTTCTTCAGTAAAATTCAGTACAGCTTTATATACTTTATCTAAATATCTTGGGGCAAATGCATTCAAATTATATAACATTTTACATAGATATATTGTATCTAATGTATTTTTATATACACGTATACACACACAAAGTAACCATTCCAGTGGGCTCTGAGGAAGCACTCAATAAGCAAACACATTACATATTTCTGCCACAGAGCACATTAGTATTCATACTTAATGAGATAAAATAAAGCAGAAAAGGAGCCCCATGTCATTTCCAGTCAGATACTGCCCTGACCCAAACTCTTTTGGCTCTGCTCTTGGTTTTCAGAGCTCTTCTGTTTCTGAACAGAAAATGTGGACAAGGAGTGGAAGACCTGTAACTCTTCCTTCCTGGGCTGTGCTAAGTGTTACATGGTAACATGCATAGAAAGCACACAGTCCATATTAAAGCCACATTTAGCGGTCATTGCTGTCTCTGTCATCAACATTATTATAATTTTGACAAACTACAAAATACATTAAAGTATTCAAAGTGATGATTGCTGACTGACAGAGTTCTGAGTGAATTTTATCTTGTTATCTACACTTTTCTGTATTTTATAAATTCTATGTAGTGGACAGTTACTATCTTTAGAATAAAGCATCTTTATACAACTTAAAATATTTATTGTGCCTTCATTTAAAAGTATTTACTTTCTTAAGTCATTGTATTTCTTCCTAGACTTTCTTTGTCTTGCCTTTTTTCTTTTATCGTACAAAGAAAAATTCTTCTGAGGTCCCTGTGTTTAAAATGCTCTTGGGTTATACATTCATTAGAGGCAAAGTAACTTTATTCTTTGACTCCATATTCATATTTTTTTCTCTTCTGACCAAGCAAGGCTATTTTGGGGTACTCATACTAAAAACAAGGTTGAGCTAATCTACAAAGTATTTCTTCAGTTCCTGAGCTACTGGAATAATGTATTTATAGATCTGTGAACTGTTTGAAATCATAAAAATAAGACATAAAAATGAATACCAAAATTCTCACATCAATTCTAACAGCTATAGTCCTTGTCTTCATAAAGAATATTTTTAAATTATAACTAAAATCAAAGCCAAAAAAATGACAGGCAAAAAAACACAAAACAAAACAGAAACAAACAAAACAACACACACACACACACACACACACACACACACACTACCATAAACTTATGTTAGCTTTCCCTATTATTGTATAGTGCAGTGGTATCCAATGGAACTTTCTTCAAATGATGGAAATGTCCCACAATCTGCACTGTTCAATACAATAACCACCAGCCACATGTAGTTATTTAACACTTGAAATGTGGCTAGTGCAACCAAGGACCTCAATTTTAAATTTTATTTAATTTTCTAATTAATTTAAAAGTAAACTTAATTAGCCACATGTTAGTAATGAATTAGTGCAGGCCCATAAAACTCCTGTTTTTGCAGCCCTATTGAATGGACACACTGAATGTCACTTCAATTTTAAAATGATCTGTAATATTATCCATAGGATAAAATTTGAGAGGTCTTTTCTATAATTTTATTTGGAAAGAACCATTGAAAATCAAATTGTCACAGGCTCCATGAATGAAAGTTTCTGCTTCATTGTGCTATGTTGGTGGTAGTTGGCTACAGAATTTATCACTTCATTCAACATTTGTGCTTGTCTGAATCTGTTCTCTGGTTTTTTATCTACCCCACATTACCAATTATGTCCAATAAATAAATATCCCCAAAGTGGCTTTAGACGGGCAACTGTAAAAAACAAAACAAAACCACCACCACCACCACCAGAACAGCACGGCCAATTAATAAATGAACCTCTTCCATCAAAGAACAAGGCAAGTAACAAAAGCCAATTAAAAATCTATCACAGTCCAAAAAAAAAAAAAAAAACCCTTTAAATTCCACGTCAGTACACTGACCCTACTGCTCAGTATTAAAAACTTCACCCAATTTTTGGAAACCTCCAGAAAGCTTCTGTTTCGGCATTCATTATACTGCAGCTCACAATTAACACTGCCAGACTCCTTTCTAATCAATTATTCACTAAGATGTCTAGCATTTCTTTGGAGCCCCTTACCTCAACATCACAACGGTTTAAGAGATGACACATGTCTGTGTACTTTTCAGAATAAAAGACAGACTTTAAGCAAGTTTTAACACTAAATGAGAACAAGGGTAAGAGAAGAGAAATCAACCCTTTTAGTCAAAGTTGAGCTTCCGGCGAGCTGCAGGCAGTGCACAGCATGAGAGAGCCTGGCTCCAGAAAGTGCCCATGTGTTGACAGCTGAATAAGAGTTTGAAGGCTTAATGGTACAAATGTTCTGTCAATGGTACTGTTACACACGGCTTTACTTAACCAGAACTGCCAAAAATCTCCAAAGCTGTTGACAACCAGTGATGTGAAGTTAATTCACTCTAGGCTCTGACATTAAATTAGCAAGTTGTTATTTTCACATAGGTAGTAACCCTGTGCTGACTTAACCGAGGAGAACAAACCATCTTTTGGTCCAGCCTAAAACTTGAAAGGAGCAAGACCTAAAGACCATAAAAAATACAACTTGTGTCCCTCCCTTCCTTCTTGAATGAATCCACTAGATACTAAAGTGTTATTGTGTAACATTTTTATCAAGTGCAAATTCAATTTACATCACAGGTGAGAGATCTCCAAAAGGAAAGTTGTCCCAAAAGTATGAATATTAAAAATAATCCGGGAGTAAATCAGAATCAGCAACAGATAACCCCTTCCAGTGTCTAGAATAAGATGTAAAAATAAAGAGACTGCAGTCTATAAAATTATTTCCATTATTAACATTCAGTGTGTTGGAACTTTAAAGCTTTCTGTAGGCATCTCAGTGTTAAGTAAATGATGACAAGTTATTTTGAAAGCTACCCAGCCATGCCAGTCCTTGTCTTGCATACCTATCAGGGGGCACTTATTCTGCGACTTAGCAGTCTGTCTTCTATTAAGATTTACTATTCAGGGTTGATATCACCAAGATGAAAAAGCGAGCCACTGAGTAGAACTACATCTCTCACATATTCCCCCAGCAGGTATGCTATATTAGTTAAGAGCATAAGCCCTGGTGCCAGACATCCTGGGTTCAAATGCTGTCCTACCACCTAATATCTGTGTGACTCTATTCAAGTTACCTAATCTCTCCGGGCCTCAGTTTCCAGTAAAATGGGGATAACACAGTACCTACATATCTTAGTGTGATTGCAAGGATTAAATAAATGTACACATGTTAAATGCCCAGTACAGTTCCTGGTACTTAGTAAGCATTTAAAAAATGTTGGTTAACATGGGCACCTGGGTGGCTCAGTCAGTTAAGCATCCGACTTCAGCTCAGGTCATGACCTTGCGGTTTGTGGGTTTGAGCCCCACATTGGGCTCTGTGCTGACAGCTCAGGGCCTGGAGCTGCTTCGGATTCTGTGTCTCCTTCTTTCTCTGCTCCTCCCCTGCTCGTGCTCTGTCTCTCTCTCTCTCTCTCTCAAAAATAAACATTAAAATTTTTTTTAAATGTTGGTTAATATACTATTATTAGTTTTTTGAAAAGATACAGCTAAAACCGACAAAACAGCTTCATGTTTAAACATCAAATATCAAAGTAAATAGAGAGAAGAAAGGTTGATAAAAGAAATGGGGTTATCCTCTTTGGAATCTATCTTTGCTGGTAATATGACAGCTAAATTCTTCTATCCTAAATGATGTTTCTATGAAACATTCACCGTGTGATTCGTATAACATGAGGGCTCCACAGCAGACAAATGAGGCTTATTCCTGAGGCCTGATTACTGATAGAACATACAATGAGTAATGTTAGAGGCATTATCTTTGTTATTACGGTGAATGATTTATTCTGTAACATAGCTCAGGGATCCCAATATTAACATATCTTGCAGCAATCAATCATATTCAATTTTGACTTTCAAATCTTTGGGAAACATCAAATGATACTAAGCATACAGCTTAATTGTATAGACTGCTGATGTGGACAATAATGCCATTAGTGGGGCCCAAAAAGCTAAATCAGCAGTATTGAGTATGAAAATAAAAGAGGTTGGAGTTCTGAAGAAAAAGAGTTAACCCACCAATTTAAACAAGATAAAAACACTAAAAATAATTTGCAAAACAATTTTCCTCATGCATTTAATAAACATGTGTCAGAATAAACAAAAATCACAGAAGCAGAAAGTAAAAAAAAATCAATTAAAATAAAGTCACGGGGCATGGCAGAGAATTATTTCTGGCAGTGATTTGATATAATATGGTTAATACTTCTAGTCAGCCAAATTAACACAATTTTGCCACTGTAGATTTACAGTCGCAAAATGCACACTCCCCAGAGGCTTGTTCCAAGAATCAGAGTAACAAATTCCTTTTAGACAGAACAACTTGACCATTTTCTTCTGAACATAAGTAATGAAAAAAAAAAAAACAACACCTCATCCCTCAGAAAAAATTAATTTGCTATCCATTCACATTTGGCCATCTTTTCCCTCCTTGATTTCCCCTTCAAAGTCCTTGAATAGAAACCGGTCCATTTGTCGCTCCATTTGTATCAACAGATATGCTTTTATTTCTTATCGGTCTGCCTATTCGTATCATGTGTACTCCACCATGCTATTGATTGAAAGAGGCTCAGGCAAGGTGGTGTCAGCTTCTGTTCCTAAAGGGAGTCCCCTGAGCACACTGGTGAGGCACTTAAGGTCAAGTCAGAATTGCCTGTTTCTATATTAAAACTGCAGGGCACAAAGAATGTAGAATTCTCAAGCATGCAAAACAAATACCAGCATTCAACCTTTTTTTGTTTTTATCTTTACCCACAGAGCTCAGAGGTACTTTTCATGGTGAAAAACTTGGCTTTGTAGAAGCAAAAATGAGTGTAAGCCATTTTTTCTTACATTTCATGCTTTTCTTTTCTCTCTGCTATTTATCTTTCCAAATGGTTACTCCAAAAGGAGAGAAATCATCATGCAAATAAAGGTATTACATCACATCACTGCTAGAGAGAAAGGATCTAGTAACTGCCCTCAAAGGTTAATTTGGCCTTTTCCTGATCACTTGTGAGGTATCTGCACACCTGAAGGAGAAAATAAAGTTAACCACATTTCACCCACTGTGTACTTAGCGCCATAAAAATTCCCTAGATCTGGTTTACAGGAAGAACCTCAAAATTCATTCATCACACACCTTCCAGAGCACATTATGTGCAGTGCTTTTTCTGGAACTAGGTTTCAAAGATGGATCTAATGTGCTTGCCCTCAGGGAGTTCACAATTCACTGTTTCCAGTGTAACATGTGCTGTGATATGACATGAAGAACACGTCAAAGGACAGAACGACACGTCATGGTATAAAGAGCTTGCAAGTTAGACTGGGGATCAAATGCCTTTCTCGGCATATTGGGGAACTCTTGGTAAGGGCATCCACCTTCTTGAGCTTCATTTTAGCCACATATAACATAGACATAGTATTATTTACCTTATAGAGTGTCCTCGACAGATGGTTAAGAGTTTGTTTCCCTCCTTGTATACAAGTCAAGAACAATTCTTTGGTCTAAAGGCAGTGAGGACAATGGGAGAAGGGGCCAAAGAAAAGGCAGAGTTGAGTCTGGCCTTTGCAGAACAAGTTATATTTCAGTAGAGAAAAATGGGAAGGGAGCGCCTGGCTGGCTCAGTAGGCGGAGCATGGGACTCTTGATCTCAGGGTTGTGAGTTCAAGCCCCATGTTAGGTATAGAGATTATTTAAAATCTTTTAAAAACAGAGAGAAGAATGGGAAGTAAGAGATTCGTAGCAAAGGGAGTATTATGAGGAAAAAAGAAGCTGTAAAAAGTACATGATTTAAGAAAAAGCACATGGTATGTTCAGAAGCAGAGCACAGTGGGTAAGAGGAATTAGAATTATGACGTCAGCCTGATTGAGCTGGGATCACGTTGCCTACTAGGATCACAATAACTTGCTTATCTGGCAGGTCACTTTTCTCGTCTTTTGTCCACATAAAAGTATGTAAGTCATAGGGGATACTGAGGATTAGATGGAAATTACATATATAAACAGGGATTCGTGAATAATGAATGTTATTGCTACTATTGTTAGACCTATTATTACCAGAGAAGTCTAGATGGTTCAGGATGGCTCAAACATAAGGAAAATGGAAAAAGTGTAGGTTAAGAGTGGTATTTCACATTCTGCCTTTTGATTCCCAGGTATCTAGTTACTTAGTTAGTACTCTTGAAGTAGTATTTTACTTCAAATGGATGATGGTAACTTTGATCAGGCTACTTTACGTCTCTTCCCATTGCAAAATATATATTGGTCAAGTGGTTCTTAAACCTGGATGTGCATCAGGACCCCCTAGGAGTCAGATAAAAAAAAGAAAAAAAAAGCCTGCATCTATTGGGTCTAAACCTAGAGATTCTCATTCAAGAATTCACTGCTTACTCCTTAAATTTTTAAGGTGGAGCTGAGAAAACCCTTTAAAAAAAAAAAAAAAAAAAAAAGCTTCCCCAATAGTTCTCATTAACAGCCAAATTTGAAAACCTTCATTGTAGTTTACTCAGAAGCCAGGTCAATGTTTTTCTTACTTACCCACTGAATAAAATAAAAATCTAGCTTATCTAATAATAAGAGATTCATAAAAGCACTAGCTTACCTTTTATTTTTAATTAAAAAAACTCTAATTTATTCAAAGAAGACATGAATAACTTCTTTCTTAATTAGTTACTAAAGCGTTTTGAAAGGATGATGCCATAACAGGGCAAAAAAAAAACCAAAAAAAAACAAAAAAAACAAAAAACAGAGAGGCAAGTTAACTTGTCATCAAACATTTAAAAGGGAAATATCATTTGCTGGGATTAAATATCACAACACTGCCGAAATAAGTTGTTTTACTATCGTTTATTCTCAGTTACATGTAACAATGTAAATGATGAATAAGAAACCCAAGTAATTCCTCTTGGTTTCAACATTATTATTAGGAAGATCTAAATTTTGGTTTTGCCGGAGTCCCTTTGTTCTTTCAGTAGGTCTGTCTTAAAGAATATCAATCAGCCATCTCAGAGAGCTCCATTTGCTTCACAAAGTAATTGTTTATTTTATTAAAATCATTTATGGCTTCTTAGTGTACCTAAGAGTTTATTGATCATTATTTAACAGGAGGTCCTAGAAGAACATTTTAAGGAACAGGCTGATGAGAAATATAAATGAATACCCCCAAAGTTATAATATAAAAATAATTCTATGTGATTTGTAAATAAATTCAAGGGGAGGACAAAATATAAGGGCTGGCAAGGTAAGACCAGGTCAAGAAGTGCCATATTAAAAATTTGGACTTTACCCTAAGACACAGGAGGAACTATTCAGGTTGGGTTTTTTTGTTTTTGTTTTTTTTTTTTATGTTTATTTTTGACAGAGAGAGAGCATGAGCAAGGGAGGGGCAGAAAGAGAGAGGAAGACACAGAATCTGAAGCAGGTTCCAGGCTCTGAGCTGTCGACACAGAGCCCGATGGAGGCTCAAACACATGAACCGTGAGGTCTTAACCTGAGACAAAGTCAGACGCTTAAGGGACTGAGCTACCCAGGTGCCCCTATTTGACAATTTGATGGTAAAACTTACATATATGGCATCTCAAAAACAAAACAAATGAAGAAAGAAACAAACAAAAAGCAGAGTGAGACCTACAAATACAGAGAACAAACTGTTGCCAGAGGGGAGGGGGGTTGGGAGGATGAGCAAAATGGGTGAAGGAGAGAGGGAGATACAGGCTCCCAGGCATAAATGAATAAGCCATGGGAATAAAAGGCTCATCACAGGGAATACAGTCAAAGGTACTGTCATAGTGTTATATGGTGACCGATGGTAGCTGCATGCACAATGATAGATATTCAGGTGATAAAATCAATAGGATGTATTGATTGGTCACCTGTGGAAAGCGAGGGCAATACATGAAGCAGAAATTACCACAAGGCTCTCCCTAAGAAAATGGGAAAGCTGTGGTGTTATTCATTGGCCTTGTATTCTAATGGACCTGGCTTTGGATCTGGCTTCTCATTTTTTATTTTGAGGCTTTGGGTAAATTACTTGATCTCTCTGAAACTTACACAAAATGGGGACAATAATACTTCACAGAACCAGTAGAGATTCCATGAGATAACATATTTAAAGGACCTAGTACAGTATCTATCACATAATAGGTGTTCAATACATGTTATTCCCCTCTATCTTATAACACAGATACTCTGGGTGTGGCTGTTATGAAACATAAAATGTACTCATTTAAATTCCTAAAGGAACTAAATTTGTTTCAATACATGAAGCTATTTTAGCACAGTATTTAAAAACACTATGATTTATACTTCTCAGGAGACACAAGACATTTAAAGGAATATCTTGATGCTGAAAAATAGTATGTTCTCATTTCTGGTAACACAGATACATTGAGAGAAGCCTTTGCTTCTAATGTTGTTAAATTATTTCAAAAACAAACAGTAAGGGTTAGATAGGAGCTTTATAATGGAAGACTGATCTTAGGAAAAACATCCTAGTTTCAATTCATAAGAACAGAGTTTCTGAACCTTGCTTTCGCCTTTGCACTGGCTGTTCCCTTTGCCTGGCATGTTGTCCAGAAATCTTCATGACTAACTGCCTCATGGCCCTCAAGTTTTTGCTACTCCTCAATGAGACCAACTTGATCGTGCTCCGTAGATTGCAACCTCCCCACTCCTGCCTGGCACTTCTGGCCCCCCTTACCCAGCTAACTTTTCTTCTCTTTGTTTGTTTGTTTTTTCCTTTGCTCCTTAGCACCTACCTCTTTTTTTACAAACTGTTCAATTAACTATTTATTTTCTTGTTTATTGTCTGTGCCTTCCTAATAGGGATATAAACTCCATCAGGCCAGAGACCTAAAACTGTTTTGTTATTTATTTGTTATTATTATGCCAAGTACCTAGACTAGTGCCTAGCACAAAGTAGGTATGAAATGAGTAACTGTTGAATAATAAAAAAATTTTAAATTGCCAGAAAATTCTAAATTCATAGGTGTATATGCCAGTATTGTTAAGTAAGCATGCTACTAATATAAAATAAGTCATCAAAACTGATGGGGGGGAAAAAGTCTACTATGTGAAGTGGTTGTTGAAACCAAAAATTTCTATTCACTGGTACCTAGCAATGCTCTCTCTAAGAGCATCTGTGCCAAGACCAGTGGAGTACTGGAAAGAGTATGTATTTTAGGGGGAAAGACTGGCTTTGGAAGTAGGTACTTTGACAGTGAGGCATGAGCTGGTAAAGAGAACAAAGATCTGGATTTAAGAGTCTGTGATTTTGCTTTCAAGCATGTAGAGATGCTTCCTTATGTCAACGAAGGGCATAAATATCCACTTTCTTATCAACAGTTTATCAGGGATACTATCTGCTTAGCCATAGAAAAGATTATAATAATTTATATCCGGCCAAAATGTCATTAGTGTTCTCTCTCTCTCTCTCTCTCTCTCTATCCTGCACCCCCTGCATCTTCCTCCCTCTGTTCCTTTCTCTCTTTGTTTCAGAAAACATAGGAGAATGATGATAATATTCTGGTCTTCAATAAAACATAATGCACAATAGAGCTGATTTTCTAATTCACAGAAACTGTGACTCACAGAGATGACCAATCTTTCTTTTGAGTGAACCCAGCTGCTTTGAAGGGTACAATCAAGCAAGAGTACTGGGGCACCAAGGACAGCCTAGGCTGGAAATGACTTCATGAATTTCCAGAGAAGAAATTCAATTACATCATAATGCTATATCTATATTATAGAGTACATGAAAAAAGGAAAGGTGTTTCAATAATTCCATTTTGCATGGATTTCATGATAGATTTGTTTTCTAGTCTAAAGATTTCCAGGAGATAAGAGTAAAATAAATGGGGTTTATGCAACTCTAGAGAATACAGATTAAGATAGAAAAAATGCCAAACTAAATAAGCCTAAAGTCATTTAACAAAGCAATGCCTGTTGATTGATTTATATTTGGTTTTGTAATGGGATTGCACACAGAGTCTACTGTGCCTAACTTCCTGCACTTCACATTTTAGCCCCATCCTTGGCAAATGAAAGCCCAATGGGAAGGCTGATGATAGAAGATCAGATAATCTGCAAAGCAGATAATCTGCTTCTCACAATTGAGTATTAGAACAGTCTAGCAGGCCACCTGAGCCCCCATAATATACCCTTTCCAGGCCCACAAACAGAGCCTTTCAGGTTATTGACCTGAGCCCAGAGGCGTCATGGAGGCTCACAATTAAAAGGCTTTGACCCAACTTCTGACCTCAATGTCCGCTTCCTGTGGAGACTGTCTGAACTGGTCTAACAGAATTGCAGATTTAGGAATGCTCCCCACATTAGTTTCATTCTACCTTCTATCTCAGAAAACCATTAGGGTCCTATTTGTTCAGATAGATGTTGGTGCAACAGCTCAAAACACTTCATGTTAGTCTTTGTTACACAGATGGCTATGATGTTCTCAAAAATTACTTATCCCTTCTATCAAAAGTGACAATCTTTATTTTAAAACATGTAATACGTGTATTTGCAGCTTTAGCGCTGTGCCTAATCAATGAATACCACATCTTTTATTGATGCAGATTTATCAGAAGCCTCAGCAAGATCATAGTAATAAACAGGTCTTTGAGAAACAAGATCTTCAGTAACCTTAATATTGTAATTGCTGTTGCTTGCACAACAAACATGTTCACAACTAGGATAGCTAGCCTAAAAGGAAGCAAATATTTTATCTCATTCAATTGCCTGTGAAACTGCCTGGATGACTGAGAAGCTCAGAAAAGGGAGAAACCTGCTTCTTCAGAGATGGAAACCCCAATCTTGACAACCTCTTGGTCAGAAGAAAGCAATCTTAAATGGAGAATGTTGATAGTAGCAATTAAGTACTTTGCTCTAAATCAGTGTAATTCTTGTCTATATTTTTATTCTCTCCAAGAGCATGGCAGTAAGAGACTGTATTTTTTCACTGATATCTCCAGGCCATCCTACCACTGAGTTAGATATATTCCTCCTGGGTGAGAGATGTAAAATTTCTGATAGCTTGAAGACTGGCCCTAGCTCTTGTCAAATTATGCCGTTCAGAGTTCACTCGGTGATTCATACTACACAAATATCTGCTTGCCAAATAACCATTTATGTGTGTGTGTGGTGTGAATATGTGTACAAAAATATAAATAAGCCAAAGAGAGCTAACCTCTTATGTCTTAGAAAGCAGTTGGAGCAAACTTTGATGGGAAGACAACCATCCAAAGGACATGAGCTTCAGATACAAGTATATAACTAGTCAATTAAAATTTTCTCTGAACCTGAGTATATTCTATCAGTTGTAATTTCTCCAGGTCAATCTACAACCCTATCAAAAGCAGAGAAACAAAATCAACAGCAGTAATAAAAAAAGAAGAAGAAGAAAATAATACCCTAAATCTTTCATTATTAAATCCATCATATGTGGATTTTCAAACAAGGCACATTGGATGCTTAAGTTAACCAGGACCTCACTAATCAACCAGCAAAATGGTAGTGGGTTTGTGATGGCATGTTAATTATACTTGCCAAAGGGTGATTATGTAATTTCTGAGAAAGTAGAGTCTTGCTCTATAAAAGTTACTTGCCATTAATGTGCAAACCACTATCTTTACATTCTGTGTTTTATTTTATTTTTTTCAAACCAGACAGGTTCTGCTAGCATTTAATTTTAGTTTTAAAGCAATTCATTTCATAACATATACTTAGTTTAAATCCAACCAATACTTTAGAGCACCTACCATGTACGGAGCGCAAAATTAGTTACTGCTGAAGAGTACAATGATGAATTGTATCAGAAGCCGGAATACAGAAAATTTGCCTTTTTAAAATGAATCCATTTGATTCTTCTTTATAATTATTGTACCAGTACACAGAAATAGATAAACTGGTACTTTTATATTATTAGATCATAGGGTGTGTTTTTCTACTTTTCCTTTTTTAGCATTACTAACAACTATATTTAGGGAATAAAGTAATCAATCTACCACAAAAACATGTAATTAGCTAATATATTGTTCATCTCAATTCCCAGAATTTCAAAAACTAGATAATGTAACCGGATAAAAATCTAAGCATTTATTTAATTTAAACAGTTCCAGAATCCCTAAAAAGTGAAGAAATGTTGGCCTTCATTTTGGAAAATTTCTCAATTTATTCCAGATCACTCTTTTATAATTGGAATTTTAGCAGAAGCAGATCCAGATTTTGTGGGACCAGAAGCCTACACGATTTAGGGGCTCTTGTCTAAGAAAAGAAGGCAAAATCAGTTCCAGGCCCTTCAAAGGGGCCCAAGCAATGGACGAGCCCTAAAGCTTCAGCTTCATTAGCTTCTGAACAAATCCATCTCTCATTTGCAGCCATCAGTAACAAGCTTTCATTAATGACATGATGTAAAACAGAGCAACAAGTATCTGAAACTTAAGTTGGGGCGGAAATATATTTCTCTGAAATGTAATTATAGGAGCTATGTGGACTTCTGTGAAAATGAACTCCTAAAGGCACCCCCCAGAAACCTACTCTAACATTACCATGCATGGCATCAGGAGGAGGCTCAAGGTTAATCACTCATTTCCCTTTCCAATCTGTCTCAATTACTGTTATGGGATGCTTCAATTAGTCATTCCCATTCTCCCCAGGGATAGGGGGAGATTGCAGATAACTCACCCCAAATAGACTTACACAATTTGAATCCCTCCACCCTGCTAAAGAAAAATCTTCACTAGAGAAAAGCAAGATTTGCTATCATCCACTCTGTATTTTGTCAATGCCACTCTCTCATCAGACAAAAAGAAGCCATAAGTCTTCTGGGATGCAAGGCCTTCTTTTCCCTTCCCCCAAAGGAGCAAGTTCTGTTTCTACTACACACTCAGCCCAAGACAGCCCTAGGCAATTGTTCTTAAAACTACCCTTGGAAGGCCCTTTCCAGAAGCTAGCCCCTGAGACAGACAACCATGTTATCAATCACGGAGACAGCATTTATACTTTTATTCTACTCCTGTTCTCTACGTGTCACAAGACTGCTTAGCCCTAGACTCTAAAATCTGCAAAAAGAGATATTCAATGACTCTTTAAGAAGCATGTGTGGTATCAGTAGTTTATGGAAGACTACATAGAAAATAATGATTGCTAAATCTATGAAGAGTAATGCCTCTCATCATAGAGAAGGCATTAATCTCTAAATTCATGGGCTAAGAAAAAATTCTAACCCAACAAAAGGCTTTGTTGCAAAAGTCGTGTTTTTTACCCTTGCAAAAAAAAAAAAAATTCAAGTAGTCTAGGTACTACTATGATATGGAGATTACACACATTGTAATCTCCATTGTGCTACGTACACACATTGTGCTACGACAGCAATAGTGTAAGGTAACATCGACGAATGGACAAAGATTTCTAGTCATGTTGGTATTTCGGTAATTGTTTATTCCTCACAGAAGAACTACATTTGCTCATGGACTGTGTGAAGTGGTCTATTTCTGATCAGTCATTTCCTCCTTTGTGTGCTATCACTGCACTTTGTGCTCATTGCACTTACATCACAATGCAGTTGCAGTTCTCAGGACTATTTCACCCAATAGACTATAAAGCCCTGGGGGCTGGAAAGGTGGGAGCAATGGGGCTGTTTTCATTTCTGTGTCCTTAGGGATGAGTAGAATGCTGATATATAGTAGGCACTCAATGAGTGGATTTACTGAAGAAGAGTCAGGGAATGGATAATATTAAATGGTGAGATTTATATATTTTAAAAATTGACTGAATTGTGCTCTTCAATTAAATGGGAATGGCAGGAAGCCTAATAGTCTAGGAGTGAACATAGCATATTGAAAAATTTTTAAAAAGCTACTATAATAAAAGCCATACAAAAGATGCTCTCAATGGAACCAAGCAGGGCTAAGCTTGAAGTGATTCTTAATACATAGTAACATCTCCTTCCAGAAAAACATTGTAGAACCCAGAGATGAAACATATTCCAGGGGCACCTGGGTGGCTCAGTTGGTTAGGTGTCCAACTCTTGGTTTCGGTTCAGGTCATGATCTCACAGTTCGTGAGTTTGAGCCGCATATTGGGCTCTGTGGTGACAGTGCGGAGCCTGCTTGGGCTTCTCTCTCTCTCTTCCCACCCTGCCCCTTCCCTGCTCGCTCTCTCTTTCTCTCTCTCTCAAAATAAATAAACTTAAAAAAATATTCCATATGTATTTAAAATTATATAATTTATTTCAAATTTCTTATAAGATTGTCACCTTATTTCTTGACTTTCCTTTCATAATGTTTGTACTTTTGCACATAAGAAAAACACAAAACTCAGTCTTGACTTATGACACTCTCCTCTATTATAAGCCCAAAACATTTCAAGATATAATTACAGACATACTATGATAGGAATAAGATACAATAAAATAGGCAGAGAGGGAAAGGTTAGGACCAGAGGTCCCTGGGTGGGGAAAAAAAAACACATATTTTGGAACAATGCTGAGAGACTTTGACCACAGCAAAGCCCCTCAGGGGTAAGGTGCTTCTTAAGAATGTAACAGACGCCACCTACTCCCCTTCAGGTTCCCCTCAGGAATTTGACAAAATACTTAACTAAAATAAGTAAACCATAAACCTTACATTATATGAGGGAGAGTATGACCATAGTCTGACTCTTCACACAATGGAACTGACCTAATCAGGAACAGCCAACCCAGGCATCTAGAGTTATCAATCCAAAAAGGGTAGGGCCTGAGAAGGAACTAGGAGGAAGGGAAGGGTAAGTCCACCAGAACCTTATAGAACAGTCCCTCGCCTACAGTTGTGGGCACTCACTTTCAAATGCCTCTTCTCTGTAAAGAGAGCTTTTATACCATTCTTATTTTCTTACTTTCTACTCCAATAAACTTTTGTCTGCTGCTCATTTTATTATGTGTCCATCTCTTTATTCTTCAAAGCAGTGAGACAATGAATCCTGGGTGTTGAGGTAAACAAATCCTGCAATAATACCCAAGAGATTATTACAAGTTTGATTCCAGACCACTGCAAGAGAGCAAAAATCACAATAAAGGGAGTCAAATGATTTTTTTTGTTTCCCCATGCATATAAAAATTATATTTACAATGTCCCATGGCTTATTAAGTAGGCAATAGCATTATGTCTAAAAAACAAAACAAACCAAAAAAACCAAAACTGTATGTACCTCAAATTAAAAATGCTTTACTGCTAAAAAATGCTAACCATAATCATTTTCTGGTGGAGGGTCTTTACCCGATGTTGATGGCTGCTGACAGCTCAGGGGTTGGGGGAGATCGGGGTGGCTGTGGCAATTTCTTAAAATAAGACAACAATGAAGTTTGCTGCACTGAGGACTCTTCCTTTCCTGAATGACTTCTGGGCAGCATGAGATGCTGTTTGATAGCATTTTACCCACAGGAAAACTTCTTTCAAAATTGGGAGTCTGTCTTCTCAAACTCTATCGCTGCTTTATAAACCAATTTTATGTAATGTTCACAATCCTTGGTTTTCATTTCAACAATCTTCACAGCATCTTCACAGAATATATTCCATCTCAAGAAACCACTTTCTTTGCTCATCGTTAAGAAGCAACTCCTCATCCGTTCAGGTTTGATCATGAGATTGCAGCAATTCAGTCCCACCTTCAAGCTCCACTTGTAATTCTAGTTCTCTGGCCATTTTTACCGTATTGTCAGATACTTTCTTCACTGAAGTCTTGAACCCCTCATGAGGGTTGGAATCAACTCTTTGCCAGCTCCTGTTTATGTTATTTTGACCTCTTCCCATGAATCACAAATGTTCTTATTGGAATCTAGAATGGTGAATCCTTTCCAGAAAGTTTTGAATTTACTTTGCCCAAATCCATGAAGGAAATCACTATCTATGGCAGCTATAGCCTTATGAAATATATTTCTTAAATAATAAGACCTGAGAATCGAAAGGACTCCTTGACCCACAGGCTGCAGAATTGCTACTGTGTTAACAGAGATGAAAACAACATTCATCTCTTTGTCCATCTCCATCAGAGCTCTTGGGTGACTAGGTGTATTGTCAGTGAGCAGTCATATTTTGAAAGGAATCCTTTTTTTGAGCAGTAGGTCTCAGCGGCGGGCTTAACCATGTCAGAAACAGATGTGCCGTCATCCAGGCTTTGTTGTTACATTTATAGAGCACAGGCAAAGCAGGTTTAGCATAAATCTTAAGGGACCTAGGATTTTTCGGAATGATAAACAAGCATTGGCTTCAACTTAAAGTCATCATGTGCACTAGCCCCTAACAAAAGGGTCAGGCTGTCCTTTGAAGCTCTGAAGCCAGGCATTGACTTCTCCTCTCTAGCTAGGGAAGTCCTAGATGGCATCTTCTTCCCATACAAGGCTGCTTCATTTACAATGAAAATCTGTTGGTTGGTGTAGCCACCTTCATGAATGGTCTCAGCTGGACCTTCTGGAGAACTTGCTGCAGCTTCTCCATCAGCACTTGCTGCCTCTCCTTGCACTTTGATGTCATGGAGATGGCTTCTTTCCTCAAACCTCATGAACCAACCTCTATTAGCTTCACACTTTTCTTCTGTAGCTTCCTCACCTCTCTCTCAGCCTTCACAGAATTGAGGAGAATTAGGGACTTCCTCTAAACTAGGCTTTGGCTTAAGGGAATGTTGTGGCCGGTTTGATCTTCTATCCAGAGCATTCAAACTTTCTCCCTATCAGCAATGAGGTTGTTTCACTTTCTTATCATTCATGTAGTCACTGGAGTAGCGCTTTTCATCTCCTTCAAGAACTTTTCCTTTGCACTCACAACTTGGCTAACTGTTTGGCAAAAGAGGCCTAATTTGTTGGCCTATCGTGACTTTCAACATGCCTTCCTCACTAAGTTTAATCATTTCTAGCTTTTGATTTTTTAAAATTTTTAAATGTTTATTTATTTTTTAGAGAGAGATAGAGCACAAGCAGGGGAGGGGCAGAGAGAGAGGGAGCCACAGAATCCGAAGCAGGTTCTAGGCAATGAGCTATAAGCACAGAGCCCAACGTAGGGCTCGAACCCATGAGCCACGAGATCATGACCTGAGTGCAGTTCAGAGGCTGAACCGACTGAGCCACCCAGGCACCCCCTCTAGCTTTTGATTTGAAGTGAGAGATGTGTGACTCTTCCTTTTACTTGAACACTTATAGGCCATTATAGCATTATTAATTGGTCTAACCTGAATATTGTCGTGTCTCAGGGGACAGGGAGGCCCAAGGAGAGCAGAGAGATGGGGGAATGGCCAGTAGGTGGCACAGTCAGAACACATACAACATTTATCAGTTAAGTTCACTACCTTACATGGGTGCAGTTCATGGCACCTGAATACAATCACCATAGTTATATCAAAGATCACTAATCATAGATCACCGTAACAAATACAATAACAATGATAAAGGGTGAAATATTGTGAGAATTACTAAAATGCAACACAGAGACACAAAGTGAGCAAATGCTGTTGCAAGAATGGCTCAATAGAATGCCCGTTGCAGGGTTGTCACACACCTTCACTTTGCAAAAAACACAGTATCTGTGAAGTGTAATAGGTGAAGCACAATAAAATGAGTCAGACCTTTGTATTAATTAGCATTGGGAGGAGGCAAAGAGGAGGATTAAATATCATAAATGTTGGTGAAGCTTTCCTTGCCACCTTCTAACCTCCTTCTGGCACCACCTCCCTCTTGCCCAGCTTCCACAGTTTCTTTCTGCACGCGGGCCTCCAAAACCACTGAATGTTCCCTCCGTCTCTTTCTCTGCTCTGCTCTGCTCCATCATCACATAACATAAGTGAGCGTTTTTTTATTGCTTCAGCGGCCACTTCAGAGTGTGCTTACAGTCATGAATTCAGAGGATAATGGGAGGCAACTAGACAAGATTAATTGGTTCAAGCTGATTCTAGGAGACTGAGTATTTCTCTAATAATAATAGTAAATACTTCAAATAATGATCATTTTGATGCAAGTATTGCACCAGGTGCTTTGTATAAAACAATCAACTATTTCTCTCAGCTCCCTATAAGATCGGTTCTATTATTGTCCCCTCTTTTGGTCGAGAAACCTGAGGCTAAGAATGGCTAACAACTGAGTGCCACTGTCACTGAGATTCAATCTCAGTTTAGCTTCGGAATCTGTGCTCTTTATGAATAATGATGATGATACTAAAGACATCAGCAAAGTCAGAATACTAACAGTTAGGAGCACTTATCAGGGGCCAGGCATGTTCTAAGTACTCTACAGATATTCCTTCACTTATTTAAGAAACAACACTAGACTAGAAGCCAAAAAGACCAGGATTCTACTCCAAATCCTGGTACTGATTAACTGCAAAACTTGGAGGAAGTCACTTCTACCAATCTGGATCTCAGTTTCCACAGATATACATTGAAGGTATTGTACCAGACGATCCCTCAAGTCTAACATATTTATAGTCTTCCCACTCAGAATAAGCCAACGGAAGAGGCCCTTGAGATGAACACAGGGGTACTAGAATAAAAGTATATTCTTGCTGTCAAAAACTGTATATACTAAGTCAAACAATATCAGTGACTGGGACCAGCAAAGATTTCACATGGCATTCAAAACTGTTTGGTGGATTAACACAGAATACAAAATAAAATTTGGTAATTACAATGGGCTGAATTATGCACCCCCACCCCAAATTCATACATTGAAGTGCTAACTCACATCATGACAGTATGTGGTGATAGGGCCTTTTGGACCTAATGAAGGTTAAATGAGGTCATAAGGGTAGGGCTCTAAACAATAGGGCTGGTGTCTTATAAGAAGAGGAAGAGACACCAGAGATTTCAATATCTCTCTTTCCACCATGTGAGAACACAGCAAGAAGACGGCCCTACAAAGGCCAGAAATAGTTACTTTGCCAGGAACTAAATTGGCCCGAACCTTGATCATGGACTTCTTAGCCACAGCAAGAAATAAATTTCTGTTGTTTAAGCCACCTAGTTTATGGTATTTTGTTAATGGCAGCCCAAACAAAGACAGTAATTAAAGGGGAAAGAAAATAAATCCTAGATTAAAAAAAATCCTAGCTCTAAAGGAAAACACTGCTAAATTTAATTGCACATTGAAAAAAAAAACTTTATATGACAAAAACAATTATACAATCAAAAGGTACATAACTGGGAAAATATTTGCAAAATATTTGCAAAATGTAACAGAAATAGATTATTACTATATGAATAACATATAAAATCAATGTAAAAGAGTAATGGGAATTTTAGTAAAAAGATAACGTATTCATAGCCTTAGTGCCTTGTCCAGTTCCTTGAGAGAGATAGCTAATGATTAATTGAACCAAATACATAAATTAACGTAATTTTAGTTTTATTAGTTTTTTTTAAAGCATACAACTTACATAAATATAAGGGTTTAGACAACAATAGGTTGAGTTTTTAGAATTATTATAGAATTTTATAGAAATATAAAATCAGAATATTATATTAAAAACAAAAAAGGTATGTAAAAGCCAGTGAACATTTTAAAAATTACTCAACCTCACCTGTAATTGACAATAAATAAGAAATGCTACAATAAATACTTGATACATATATATCTAAGTAAGATTATATTTCTCTTAATAAATTTATAAGTTGGTAATGTCTAATGTTGGTGAGGAGGAAAAAACGGTAGAGCCTTTTAAGAGGAAAGTTATTTATCAAAATTAAAAATATAAATACTTACGGCACAGCTGTTCTACTTCTAGGAACCGATGCTACCAATATGCTCCCAAAACAAACATCAAGATAAATAAACACTAATGTTCATGACTACTTGTTTATAACAGTAAAAAACTAAATGCAACCTTATAGGCTCATTTATGGAGGATGAATTCAATCCTTTTGCTATATCTTGTCAATAGACTCTTAAGCAGATGTTAACATAGAATGAAGGAAGATTGCACTGAGTTAAAGAAAAAAAAGCAAGGTGCAGACTTTTATATGACATATTACCATTGGTGTGAATTTTTAAAAGCATACATGTACACATGGGCATACACACACACACACACACACACACACACACACACACACACACACACACACTATACCGGTATCGTCATATTTTTCTGGTAGCAAACATGAGAAAGTTAGCGATGGCTTTCCATAAGGAGATATGGGAGGGGGATACTTTCATTTACTGTTTTGTTTTTGTGTGTGTGCCCATAATATATATTTATGAATATAATTCTGAAAAACAGAGCATTTAAAAAGGCTTTAAATTATGGGTCTACCTTCAATTTCTATGACTCAACAACTCTTTCTTGAAAAGACTGAGTATTCAACAATCAGTATGGCAAACACCTCAATTAAGCCAACATTTCTTCCTTTCCATAGCAAATATAATTTTCTTTAGCAATTTCTCTTTTACAAACAAACCACACTGAGTTTGTCCTAAGCTCTGCTCTTTTCTCCATGTTCTCTTAAATGCAACCAGCTGCCAAACCCAGCTGATACTCTTCAATTCATGCTGTCAGGACCCTAGCTCAGGTATTCATGATCATTTACTAGGCAACAGTAATAGTGGAAGGAGATGTTGTTACTGAGCTCTTCTATGTGGCAGGCACTTCACATATTCTGCTTTCAAATCCCTACAACAATCACAGAAGGTTAGTGTTAACATCTCTTTTATCTGGATACCCACAATATGATTACACCTAAAAAATGGTGTAATCAGGTGATGAAAAGTAGTGTCTCATTACTTGAAATTAAATTCCTCTTAACACCTAAAAGGCTGAACATATTTTTATTCATTTACTGGCCATTATAGTCTCTTGCAGCATTTCCTGCCATATGTTTTGCCTATTCTTAGGCTAGTGGTTTGTCCTTTGCTTATTGATTTTAGCAGTTTCTCATGTATTTTAATCTCTTTCCCTCAACTTTTTAAAAAATAATTTCAAACCTATATTAAAATTGCCAATAGTATAATGAACATCTATATATTCTTTACCTGTATTCATCAGTTACCAATTGCTAACATTTTGCCATCTCGCTTTTAACCCTCCACTCCTAAACTCTCTGTCTCACTGGTGGATTTCGCAATATTGTGACACTTCTCATCTAAATACGTTAGCATGGATTCTGTGCCTCTTCATCCTTTCTGCCAGGCTGGCCCTTCATAGATCCTTTCTCTAGCCTAATGAACTCCCACAACTTCCTGTATCATATATTTACTGTTTCTTTTCCTTGGAATGTATTTCTGCCATTTTCCATATATCCAAACCTTATCCATCCTTCAAGGCACAACTCAGATGTCCCTCGATCCATGAACCCTTCCCTTTTTTTTTTTAAAGTGTAATGTTTTTTTAATGTTTATTTATTTTTGAGACAGAGAGAGACAGAGCATGAATGGGGGAGGGTCAGAGAGAGAGGGAGACACAGAATCCGAAGCAGGCTCCAGGCTCTGAGCTCTGAGCTGTCAGCACAGAGCCCAACGCGGGGCTCGAACTCATGGACCGTGAGATCATGACCTGAGCCGAAGTCGGACGCTTAACCGACTGAGCCACCCAGGCGCCCCAACCCTTCCCTTTTTAATTTTCCTTCTGTTGCCTGTGCCAGTTTTATATCACTTATTTCTTTCTTCTTGGCACCACAGTTATTTGTGCATATGTCTCACATCCCTAATAGTCACAAGCATGTAAGGACAGGAAGTGTGTCCAATAGTAACTTACATTTTCCACAGATCTTAGCAGAGCAACTTACAAATAGGAGATACTCAATAAACATCTGCAAAACCAAACAGCAAAATCACTAAATAAATTTATGTTTGTGAGAAAATCAGAGGGAAATTAAGATTCTATTTCCAACCCTTTCAACAATTCCTTGTGATTTTCTATAAGTCACTTAACTCTAGCAGTGATAATATGGATTATAAAATAATAGCTCTTAATTTTTTTCAAGTCCAGGCACTTCATATATGCCATTCACTGTGTCATTTAATCCTCATAACAGCCTTGCGAGGTAGACATTATTACCAAATTACAAGAGGAAATGGAAGTAGAGAGAGATCAAGTAACATGTCTGTGCAGGTGGGGTATTGGTCTATGATTTTTGTCATCCTTATCTTTTTATTGTTTGTATTGCTCACTTGACCTGTAGTAGGTGTTCAATAAATGTTTGTGAAATGACTTGTTTAAAATTAGGTGTAAGCAGATGCCTACTTAGAGATATATGAATTCAATGAGTAATACTATTTAGCCAAAAAAAAACAACAACAAAAACAACAAAAAAAAAACCAACCAAAACAGATAAATAACTCATACTTGATACCAGATAATTAAAGAAAAGCTGGTATTTTCTGTTATACACAAAAAGTCACAATAATCTTTGGAACTCTATAATAGGTTGATTTAGCTTTTAACTTCTTGATTTATCATGAACAGCAGCAATACTTAGAGAGGTACGTGCTTAAAACATGGAGAATTAAGGGGCTTTTTCTTTGGGGGGGTTCTGGTGAGGAGCTAGGTGACTTTAACTTTTATAATTGTTTTTGTAATTGGCAATTCCACCAAAATCCATCAGATGGGTATCTGTGAGTTCTCTATTAAACATTTTATGTTACCTTGGAAAAAGCGCACATCAAGAGCCCAGTGTCAGGGTGCTTTGTTATCAAACAGGGGATCTGGCTCCCAGCTCTCACAGGTCTGAGACTCACTGGCTCAAATACAACCTTTCTGTCTGAACAGAGCTGTGAGACCTAAAATAACTGGGCTATAATTTCAGTTGTTTTAAAGTCTGACTCCAAAGTAACTGTAGGCTTTGATCTTTAAACAAAAAAAGAAAAAAAAATTGCATAAGCAATTTTCATCAAATTTTGTTTCCCTGAATTATACATTCTCCCAAACACCACTGTGTTTAGTTTTAAACACATACTCTTAATGAAATCTATTAACTCATTTAAAAACAGTAAGCAGTATCAAGAAACATAGTAGACCAACACTCCCAGAGAGAACTTCGGTCTCTTTGGTCCAGCTTCAGTGTCTCCACGGTCAAAGTCAGAGGATCAGCTTCTAATATAACATTGGAAGAAAAGAATATAATATGATTGATACATAGATATATAGATATGAACTCCAAATTTGGAATTAGGAGGCCTGATAGGCTGACCTCCTGGCTATGAGACACTGAGCACATCACTTACCCAGCCTCTATGAGCCTCAGAGTCCTTAGCTATAAAATGTAGATGACCATTTCTCCACGGGCAACTGCTAGGATTTGTGATATAACGGAGATAAAAGCACTCAGCAGTTACCTAGCTTAACAAATGCTCAATAAATGTTAATAAATGCAGCCTATGGGGTCTCAAATCATATTTTTTTAGGGATTATGATAATGAAAAGTGTAATAGTATATGACACCGTTAAAGTTTGAGTGTTTGAGCTTTAGTCTTTTAACGGTAAAATTTGTTGAAGACATCCTAGATTCTGCTATTTGAAGGAATATTTTTACTCATATACCTTATCCAGAAAAATCAATCAACAAATATGTGTGTTTATTGAATGAGTAAATGAATACATGGCTAAAAAAAAGGTTTTTGGGTTATAAGCATACCTGCTCACAAAAAACCTTACTGAAACTGACAAAAAGCAATCATAGTGTTTTATGATTCCAATTACTGATAGTATTGCTAATGCTAATAATTACTAAGGACTTCAAGTTTGCTAGGCATCGGGAAGTTGTGGGAAAAGGATACAGAGTACATGAAAGATAGTTATTTAAATTAGAATCCTAGATCTGGGAAGGTTCTCAGCAGCAGAAGTCATGAAAACATGAACCATTTTCCCTTCTACTTTATCAGATTACTTGTAAGTTATTTAAATTTACTGGGTTTAAATGTGCCTGCATTTCAAGTTCTTTTTGCTTTTAATTATAACTTTAGAGTTAGCAGACATAAATAGGGAAAATTCAAAATGCAAAAATTGAAAGTAAATGGTTGTAAATATACAGAATATAAAAGCAAGAAGAGCTTTGGGAGAAACTAATGCTCAGAGCAACTTGAAAAGGAAAAAGAAACAAATTAACAAATCTTGACCCCATTTTCTTTAAGGAGAGAGATCCTGAAGCTGAAAAGGGGTGCTATCATCCTGCTAGTTAAATGTTGACGTGTTGTATGATTGAAATGTCTAATTGTTTATAAAAATGTAACAAAACGTGTCATCTTCACTCATAAGGAAAATCTCTGCTTTACTCATAAAAGGACCATATAAACTCAAGCCCTTAGAATAATAAGTAATTATCTCTATTTTTTATCTTTATTACAATTGTCATATACATATTAATATAAAGTATACCAGAGCTTTTAAGTGTTGGCCCATCAAACTTGAACATGGCAAATGTGTGAAGAGGAAAATAATGTTAGGTACCCATTTGTGACTGTGCAAATCAATGTCTCCAAGAAGAACAGTCTGGACTATGGGTTATTCTTGTTACCAAAAAGAAAAATGGCCTGTGTCTGTGTGACCAAGGGAAAAAAAAAAAAAAAAAGCGTAAAGTAAAAACACTGCTAAAAGCAAACAGAATTCTTGAACTCTTTGACCTATTCTGAGTTGAGAAATAAAGTATACCTTATGCCCTCAGTTCGTAGTCCACTCAAATATTTGGGGCTATGGAGTTGTGTTCCACTGA
Source organism: Panthera leo (assembly GCF_018350215.1). Taxonomy (NCBI): domain Eukaryota; kingdom Metazoa; phylum Chordata; class Mammalia; order Carnivora; family Felidae; genus Panthera; species Panthera leo. Next base: position 80,695,140 of record NC_056682.1, on the reverse strand, counting down.
GTAGCTGGTCAGTTGTTAGGGACTGAGCCACACAAAAGGCACATCAAGTCGTCTCTTCTAAGAGTCAATGCATCTTCTGTAAGGTCCCCAAACATCCCTAACTCTCATCAGTAATTGTCATTAAAAGCTCTCATTATGTGAAGTAAGTGTAATTATAGCATCTTGCCCTCACAGGGCGTACAGCAGTGAGAAGGCTGGAAGGGTTCATAAATTAGTGCCAATTCACTCTCCCTCTATCTACCGTGCAATCTGCTGTGAGAGAGAAAAATCGTATTTATACACATTAAGGCAAAAGCCCAATGGCCCCTACAAAATTAACCTAAACACTAACTGTGGTTATTTGAGGGACTCCCCATTTCATTATGTGTCTCAGAAATAAAAGAGATAAAGTTTGCTGCCATCAATAACACTGAACATATCTGCTGAATCCCGCAGATTCCAAAACATTAATAATTCAAAATCTTGTGGGAATTTTGTCATGGTGGAGATACGACTTGTCTGCAAACAGAGCTCAGGGGATGCTCAGTATGATCTATTCTTCTATATATGCACAACTGCTGCATTCATCATGACACAGAGGAGAACACAGCATTCGCCTGTATCTCTGCAATTGAAATTTTGGGATGTATATTATAAAGTTGTTATGTATAACACAATAATTCCCAATCTCACACGAAGAGTAATCATCCTGATATGTCATTATACCTTACAGATTAAAGGGATTGGTAAATATATTTTCTCTCCCTCATCTCTTAAACATTTATGCCATAATTCAAAAAAACATTGAGACTGAATGATCATATTCAGAAAATAAGTTGGGCTCTCTCCTTATTGGGTGACAGAATGTGTGTGTGTGTACATATACATACGTGTGTATATTTATACTGACATATTTGTATATATATGTGTACACACACACACACACTCTGTGTTTTTATATTTTTGTATATATGTACATACACATACACACACTCACATATCCATGATCCCCAGATTTACTTAAAAACTAGAAATTGACAATGTCAATTACATCACTGACTGCTGTTCTGAGACCAACACCTAAGAAGATGACACTAGCAAAAATACCCACCAATATTATTCCCCAAAAGGTCCCTTTAGAGACTAGCCAGACCCTTAATTCTTGATAAAAGATTTTGAACTGCTCTCAATACTAAGGCCAGAACAATCTTTCTAAAACTCAAATCTAATCATGTCATTTCCCTGTGGAAATTCTTCCTATTGCCCTTAGAATAAAACCCTAAATCCTCTTTAACAAGGCCCAGGAGACCCTGTGTGATCTAGCTACCCCAGCCTACCTCAGTCTCATCTCAAGTCATTTTCCACTTCATTTTCTGAGCTCCAGGCACAATGGCTTTCTTTCAGTTCTTTGAAAACATCATGGGCAATCCTGCCTCAGGGCCTTTGAACATGGTGTTTTCTCTTATGTAATGTTCTCCATTTAGCAAATTCCTACCGTTGTTCAGATCTCAGCTTAAAAGCCAAATGCTCAGAGAAGGCTTCCCCTACCCCTCCAAAGACTAATAGGTAATAATTACTAAATGTTCCTGTGTAATAGGCATTGTACCCAACTTTTTACATGTATTTTTTTTCATTTAATTTCACAACAACCCCATGAAGTTAGTATTACTATCCCTATTTACATATGTGAAGATGGGTCCTAGGAAGATGAATATATGGAAGATCACACAACTTAAAAAAGGTGGAAGAGGAATTCACTGAGATGGTCCCTCTGATACATTCTCTGTTCACGTATATACTCTTAGGTAACATCATATAATTAGTTGCTTAATGTTTGCTTCCCACATTAGAACGTAACCTTTATAAATGTTGAAAGTGTATCCACCTCGTTCACTAAGATATTGTGCTGGTGCTGGGAACACAGAGGTCAACAAACATCTCCTGTTGAATGAGTAAGTGCATGACACAGAGTCATTTCTAACACAAATAAAAGAAAGGCTAATTAAAAATGCTCACCGTAAGTCATTACCTATCCAATTCAAGGATAGGTGAAGCTGAGATAAGCGTAAATTATTCAGAACTATATGCAGTCCAATGAAGTCGTAGTAAATATCATCTGAATGGGAAATGCATGCAGTGTGTTTTTAGGAAAAGGCAACGCTGTGTGCACATCTAACTCTATACTGGAGCCTACCCATAAGACCAATTACTCAGAGCACTTTTTGAAAATGCAGTTCTTTATAGATTTCAGAGTACGCTTGATAGCTCTCAACTCCAAAGCATAAACACATTTAAAATCACAATGAAAAATGATGGATAATTAAAGTAAAATTGTTTTGGGGCACCTGGGTGGCTCAGTCGGTTAAGTGCCTTGACTCTTGATTTCCGCTCAGGTCATAATCTCATGGGTTTGTGAGAATGAGATCCATGCTATCAACTCAGTGCCTACTTGGAATTCTCTCTCTCCCTTTCTCTTTCTCTCTCTCTCTCTCTCTCTGCCCCCGTCCCACTTGCACACACGCTCTTTCTCTCTCAAAATAAACTAAAAAAAAAAAAAAAAAAGGTAAAATTGTTTCAAACACTCATCGATCTATCTCAAGGAATACAGCTAATCCTTGCATCTAAACAGTATTATTCCATATTATATTGGGAAATCTCATCAGAATGATTGCAAGTTTTCTTGAACCTAATATGTACAACCAATTCCACTGACTCTGGGGACTGATCAAGGTCAGCCCTAGATTTCAAATTTTCAAAATCCATGGTTACATCATGAATAAAAACCTGATTTAAGTATTTATTTCAACATTCTACCTCATTAACTTTTTCATTTATCAGTGCTACAACTGATTAACAAAATAAACACGTCCTGTTTTATATTCTTCTTTTCTACCTTTCTATAACAAAGTAGTTAATGAGTATTGACATGGCTAAATATGAGGCAGCTTACCATAAAAATTTTTTTCAATGAGCACAAATATTATACTTTAAATTATAAACTATAAAGGCCAATTATACTAGATAAGCACTGATGAGTACACCAAGACAAAAGTGTATAACTTTACCTTTAGCAATATACCTATTTAGGCAGCCTACAGAGCCCACCATGTACAAATACAATACCTATGAACAAATGGACAAATGAAAATGTGGAGGACCTGGAGAAGATTCAAAGACATCATCCTTCCAAGTCCCTTTTCTTACCCATAGGATCACATTCCTCCATACTCTTATTCACATGACTACAAAATGAATAATCTATATTTTTCAAAAGCCATGCCTTATTAGATGTACATGAACTTTGTTCAGCTATCAGAAATGTTTAAAGGGAATATTGGTCTCTGATCAACAGTTCTACTTCTTCTATGGAGTCTTACCTGATCAATTTTATCTCCCCTCTTCCCTAAATCACTGAGCTCTCACTCCTTGTTACCATGTCACCTGTTCCTCACGTGCATGCTCGTTAAAGCACACAATTTCTACTACCTTGTATTTAAAGCACAGTTTCTACTACCTTATATTTCATATATTTATGTGTTCATATCTCTCTTTTTAAAGTAGAAGCTCATTCAGGGTAGGTTTTTCATGTGATTCAATTTTGCACCCTCCTGTCCTGTCACAGCACTTATCACAATGGATGCGCATAATAGATAGAACAATTCACAAATAAATGAATATGGCTGTCTGTGAGTGATCTGGTGTCAGGTGCTAATACATATTTGATCCCAACAATATTAACATCAGACATGCTCTTTAGTGCTAACATGTAATAACTTAAGTGAAAAACCAGAAATAACTAGTGTATGTGTATTGCACAGCATGAATATCTTACTAAAAGAGGGTTTCTACTTTGGTTGTTTAATATTTCAATGTACTTTCTATCCACTGAAGTCCCCCCAACCCTACACTTGTAGATAATTAAATATGTCATTCATTTTTCTTTGCTCAATTTAGACTTTATAGAACTTAACATTCATAAAAATCAATAAGATATCCTTATAAAAGTAAGCCACTTTGGCCCTTGAATTCAAGACACCGATCATTCTTCTTTTTGCTACACATCATGGATTGTTTGCATTATAGGTCAACCTACAGAGTTTTTTCTCTCCACATACTTCCAATATTATTATTCCTTCTCTCTGGCCCAGAGCTACTAGCCAACATGTTGCATAATCCTGTCTATCTGAAGAGAACTAAACTCTGATATCATTTGATATTTTGTTCCCCACCTTAATCACCCCTATTAGTCTAATTTCTTGACCACAAAGAGAAATCATGATATTAACTTTTAAATGAGGCGATAACTAATTAAGCCAAAGTAACTCAAAGGGTTTAGAATATTCAAAGAAACAAAGATACTGATAGAAACACCCATATCAATGGAACGAGCATATTTAAATAAAAATTTCCTCCAATGATGGACATTTTACCAAAAATAAAATACATTATTTCATGCATTATGTTTTGAAAGTCAAAAGCTCATGAAAGTAGAAAAGGTTGATAGTTTCAGATTACATTACTCTAAATAAAGAAGGAATTGTTGCTGACATCATCTTAAATATATTGCATATTGACATGTTTTTAAAGGAATTATAGTTGTGTGGCACAAGTCAAAATCAAATTTAGTTCAATCAGCTGCAGCATATTTTTAAAAAATAAAAACATATTAGGGATACAAATATATGAAAAGGCCTTTATCAACCTTGCTTTTTATATGCCAAATTTTTAAATCCCTACTTATTTGCAAGCAAAAAACATGTACATTGGTGAAACTGTGGGATTATGTATTTATAAAAAGAGTAATTTCACACACACAAAAATTCCTGACCACTGCTTCCTCAAAAGTTCACTGAGAAAAAGGCAGGTAGGGACCTGTTTCTTTAGAATTCAGTACAAAATGTTTAAACCCATACAAGGAAAAGTCACTAAGATTTAAACATAAATAACAAAGGAAAAATGAGAAAAAGAAATAAGAGAATTAAGTCAAACACTCTGTAAACTGAATTCAGACTCTAAGGTTTTACAGGCCATTAATCTAATATCTGCCAAATTAGATTTTCAAATTCCATAATATTTGATTTCTTTTCTAAAACTGGTTTACCCTTAATCCCAGAAGTTTTTCTTTCAAAGATAAACTACAATTCTAAGTGAGATTTTTATTCAACCAGGAGCTCTATTGTTGATTTTTTAAGTATTTATGAATCATATTTATGATTTTACCCTCCCTAAACATTACTTTTGACTTTAATAAATTTTAGACTTGTGTAAGAACTAAAAGATGGTTTAATGTGGATTAAATAATATTCATTTAAAAACAGGGCCACTTGTATACTATTTGTCAGCTAAAATAATGTCAGAAAAGTTTTTAGACAACTGGGAATTGCTTCCAAGTCAACAACTACAAAGCAACACTGAAGCCATCTAGGAATTTCAGTCTAAGATAGATCTCCTTTTGAAATACAACCCTGAAAATATATAAAATTGATCACAGGTAACTTTCTGTCTTTGCTCTAGGATTACAACCTTTAGCTGGAAAACACCATGACTATGTTCCAACCTTTAGTACTAAAGAATCTGCACAGCACAACAGCCTAGGAAATTTAGCTATTGGACAGCTTGATTGCTCCCTCATACCCCGCTTAATAGAGCTTCTCATTAAGTCACAAAAATGAGATCATTCAGCAAAAGTCCTTCAGTATGGCCTGTCCACTCATGCTAAAGTGGTGTTGAAACAGGAGTCCGTGGGTTTGAGAGCGAATAAAAGATCTCAGCAGGGCATGGAAGGATGTAGTCCTTGTAGGGTAAGTAGATCTGGGGTAGCATCAAAACAGGAGAGCAGTAGAAACACCTTTAAGAATTCTCTGCAGTATAATTTAACAATACAAAATAAAAGTGGAAACTAAAGATGGAAGAAAACCTGGATAAAGCAATAACTAAAGAAGTTCCTTCTGGGCAGAGACTCTGGGGACCAGAGTTGAAGCACAGTTAGCTCTTCAGGCAGTGCAGATGCATATAATGTCACAAGTGTTCACAGTGTTATTGATAAAGTATTGGTACTTTCTGCAACATCATATAGCAGAACACAATAACTCCTAGGAGCACCTTGAGATTTCTGGAAGTATGTGAGTATGTGCGTACATGAGCAAATACCTACAAATGAGTACCTCCTCTGCTAGACCTTCAATTAAAAAAAAAATTCTATTCTGTACTGGAAAAAAAATAGACAAATCTCTTTATATAACTCAGCATCCTTGTATTTAATTTGATATATATTTTGACAATGAAACAGCAATTAGGATGTAAGGAAGAGCCACGTGAAAAAAGGTTGTCCAACTAGACTAATGCCACTTTGGACAAATCTGCCACCATGACTGTTCTGTGACCTGAAATCTTCTTGAGCACAGCCTCTCCCTGCCCTCCCCCTACTTCTTTCTTTTTGCTTATACCATACCCTTGGGGCATAAAGTCATTGATTTGCCCTGGAGATATGACTATGACATACATGTATTCTTAAAGATTCTTCTCTGGAGTGGTCCCTCAGCATATATTCCCAGCCTCTAGGGCTATAAAACAGGTCTTAAGGGAGGTGGGGATGTGAAGACCTACTCCTTTTGTGCCCACCCAAGACAGGTTGCTCTCCATAAATCCCCTTAATAAACCATTTCTCATCAAGCTGGACTTGTTGGCCTTTTTCTTTGGTCTTATGGCTCCTTTGGCCTTTGGAGGTCATTTTCCATATACCTTCCTTTCATGGAACAAAGGTAATAGTTATATATACTTACACACACACACACACACACACACACACACACACACACACACATATGCACAATGAATGTGTGGCATCCATTTATAACTTACATATTTGATTTCTTTCTGTTTAAAGTATAGTAAGAGAAGAAGTACCAAAAAGGTTTTTTTATCACAAAAGAAGTCAAAGAAGACAAATTAAGATCAAGAAAACCAGAAACTCCAAAGGAGAATCTATACAAAATTACACTGTAACAATAGTGGAACATTTGTTATAAGAAAAGTAGACAAGCCTTGGACCAGTGATCAGGAAGCCCTTTAATTTGATATAATAAGAAACAGCTTTATGGACCACAGTGTGCTAGAATTACTCTTTTTCAGGAAAGAATCTCTGGGTGATGTCAAAAGACAAGAAGGATGAAATATGGCTTTGTAAAGGCTGTTTAGAGATGGGAACACAGACAAGTCCATCCTGAAGAAAGAGAAAAGACAGAGAAAAAACAGCCAGGCTGGGAAAAGCAAAACCTTGCATGCAAATATGTATCATACACTGCTAACTTATAAGACTCACAAATCCCCAGGCTTTTTGTTCTATCCTGAGGCCTGCCTGGAAAATGGTTTATTTATTCTATAGCTATTTAAACTGGCACAGGCTAGGTGCCAGACACAATATAGGTATCAGGGACATTAGAATGAAAAAGACAGGCAAGGTCTCTCCTCTCTTAGAGCTTACACTCTAGTGCAATTGACACACAACAGACAAATTAACAAGATGACTTCTGATAATGATAATGGCTTTGAAGAAATAAAAAAAGTTGGTGTGTTAGAAAGTACTGGGGAGGTACTTATGAAAGGCCACCGGGGAGATGCCTTTTCAGCTGACACCTGAGGGACAAGAAAGAGCCAATCCAGTGAAGACCAGAAGAAAGAATGTTCTAGAAAGAGGGATGGCTAGTGCAAAGGCCCTGAGCCGGGGGGAATGGCTTGGTGTGTTTGAGGAGAGACTCTGTGTTGCTGGAGTGTGCTAAGTATGTGGTATGTATTAGGTGGGGCTAAGGAGGAAGGCAAGGGTAGCTACTAAGACTTTACTGGTTGGGATAAGAAGTCTATAAATTCTCTCTGATGGGCAACAGAAGACACCAGAGGTTTTAAATATTTATTTATTTTTGCAAGAGAGAGAGAGAGAGACAGCACGAGCAGGGGAGGGGCAGAGAGAGAGGGAGACACAGAATCTGAAGCAGATTCCAGGCTCTGAGCTGTCAGCACAGAGCCTGACATGGGGCTTGAACTCACAAACCAGGAGATCACGACCTGAGCCGAAGTCTGATGCTTAACCGACTGAGCCGCCCAGGTGCCCCAGGAGACACCAGAGGTTTTAAAACTAGGGAAGAGTTGGGGCACCTGTGTAGCTCAATCAGTTAAGTGTCTGACTCCTGGTTTCGATCAGATCATGATCTCATGGTTCAGGAGTTCAAGCCCCGCATCGGGCTCTGCACTGACAGTGTGTAGCCAGCTTGGGATTCTCTGTTTCCCTCTCTCTGCCCCTCCCCTGCTTGCTCTCTATCTCTCTCTCTCAAAATAAATAAACATTAAAAAAATAATAAAAAAAAATTAGGGAAGAGTTGAGAGAGAGTATGGTGACATAAAATGAGGTTTATATGCTAAAAAGATTACTTTAGCCGTTATGTGAAGTCAGAATTTTAGAGAGATCAGAGTAGAAGCAGGTGAGACTGATTAGGGAATAACTACAGGGCAAGAGTTGATGGTATCTGGTATTTGGGTAGTAACAGTGAAGATGAAAAGAAGTTGATGAGCTCGAGATATATTTTGGGGTAGATCCAATAGGATTTACTGATAAGTTAGATATGGGGTTGAGGGGAAGAGACAGTGGAGAGAATTCCAGGAACACTCTTAAATTCATTTAATGAGTAGAGCCATTTATTGAAATGAGAAAGGCTGAAGGAGAAGCAACCTAAGGACGGGGAAGGAGATCAAGAATCAAGAATATTTTGCATGTGGTAAATCTAATAAATGTCCAAGATTAGACATCAAATAGGCCTTTTCATATGAGTCTGGCATTTAGGGGAAAAGTTAGACCCAAAGATATCAATTTGGTAGCAGTGCATTTTGATGTTACATAAAACCATGGAATTGGCTGAACTTTCCTGAGTTACTGTAGACAGAAAAAAGGCCTGGACCCACCACCAAGCACTGAGACCTTCTAATAGTTAGAATTTAAAGCAGAGCAAAGAACCAACACAGGAAACTGAGAAGGAATGGTCAGTAAAGCAGATGGAAATCCTAGGAGAGGGAGATATCATGGAAATGAAGAGCAAAACATGTTTCAAAGAGGGTATACTCTGAAGGTATAGAACATTTTTATGTGTCTTTGAGTAAGACCAGAACAGAGAAACCACCACTGGCTTTGGCTAGATGGAGGTAACTGGTAACCCTGATAAAAACTGAGTTAAGTCCTTCGTAGAGTGCCAGGGAGTCTTGATTAGAGTAAATTGAGGAGGGACAGTGCTTATAAGGAGTGAAGATTGGGACAGCTGTTTTAAAACTCAGAGCTAATATCATTCTCAATGGGGAGAAACTGAGAGCTTTTCCTCTATGGTCAGAAATAAGACAGGATGTCCAGTCTCACCACTTTTATTTAATATAGTACTGGAAGTCCTAACCACAGCAAGCAAACAACAAAAAAATAAATAAAAGGCATCCATGTTGACAAAGAAGTAAAATTTTCACTATTTGCAGATAAGATAATACTATATATAGAAAACTCGAAAGACTCCACAAAAAACTGCTAGAACTAATACACAAATTCACTAGAGTCACAGGATACAAAATAACTTACAGAAATCTGTTACATTCTTATACCAATAATGAAGCAGCAGAAAGGCAAATTCAGGTATCAATCCCACTGACAACTGCACCAAAAACAATATGATACATAGGAATAAACCTAACCAAAGAGTTAAAAGACCTGTACTCCTAAAACTGTAAAACAATGAATATGACACAAAGAAACAGAAAGACATGCCAAGCTCATGGATTAGAAGAACAAATATTTTTAAAATGTCTATACTACCCAAAGCAATATACACATTTAATGCAATCCCTATCAAAATACAAACAGCATTTTTCACAGAGCTAGAACAAATAATCCTAAAACTTGTATGGAACCCAAAAAGACCCCAAATAGCCAAAGCAACCTTGAAAAAGAAAAGCAAAGCTAGAGGCATCACAATTACAGACTTCAAGTTATATTACAAAGCTGTAGTGATCAAGACACTTTGATACTGGCACAAAAATAGATCAACGGAACAGAAAGAAAACCCAGAAACAAACCCACAACTATATGTTCAATTAATCTTCAACAAAGCAGGAAAGAATGCGATGGAAAAAAGAATGTTTTCTTCAACAAATGGTATTGGGAAAACTGGACAGCACCATACAAAAGAATGAAACTAGACCACTTTCTTACACCATACACACACACACCAAAAAAATCAAAATGGATCAGAGACCTGTGAAACCTGAAACCATAAGAATCCTAGAAGAGAACACAGGCAGTAACCTCTTTGACCTTGGCCATAGCAATTTCTTTCTAGATATGTCTCCTGAGACAAGGACAACAAAAGCAAAAACAAACTCTTGGGACTACATCAGAATAAAAACCTTCTGCACAGCAAAGGAAACAATCAACAAAACTAAAAGGGGTAGTATCCAAAATCTATAAAGAACATATCAAACTGAACACCCAAAAAACAAATAATCCAATTGTAAAATGTGCAGAAGACATGAATAGACATTTCTCAAAGAAAACATATAGATGGCTAACAGACTCATGAAAAGATGCTCAACATCACTTATTATCAAGGAAAATGCAAATCAAAACTACAATGAGATATCACCTCACACCTGTCAGAATGGCTAAAAGCAACAACACAAGAAACTTGGGGAAGATGTGAAGAATGGGGAGCCCTCCTGCACTGCTGGTGGGAATGCAAACTGGTGCACCCACACTGGAAAAGAGTATGGAGGTTCCTCAAAAAGTTGAAAATAGAACTATCCTATGATCCAGCAATTGCATTACTAGGTATCTATCCAAAGAATATAAAAATACTAATTCAAAGGGATACATGCACCCGATGTTTATAGCAACATTATCTACAATAGCCAAATTACAGAAACAGCCCAAGTGCCCATAGACTGATGAATGGATAAAGAAGAGGTGGTATACACACACACACACACACACACACACACACACACACACACACACATACACACACACACACAAAGAAACATTATTCAGACACAAAAAAGAATGAAATCGTGCCATTTCCAAGACATTCTTACGTGTACAACTCAGGCATTTGATAACTGCGTTTTTCACACAAATTCCTAGAAGGGGAACTGACCCACCAAGAACAGGCTGAGCAACACAGTACTTCTTGTTGTGGAATCTGGAGTTAGAAATGTGCAAGTTTATATCTTGACTTCATCACTGAATAGCTGCTATAATCCTGGGGGAAAAAATCAAACTCTTTTTAGTTCTGGTTTCCTCATATAATTCAAGAGTAATAACACTTATTGAAAATAAAAAAACACAATACATGCTAAGTGTTTAGCACAGCACCAAATCCATGGTTGCTTTGACAGATGCTATTATCTTTTTTTTAAGTTCATTTATTTATTTTGAGAGAGAGAGAGTATGTGTGTGTGCGTGCCCGAGTGTGACTGGGGGTAGGGCAGAGAAAGGAGAGAGAGAATCCCAAGCAGGCTCCACACTGTCAGCATAGAGCCCAACGTGGGACCCAAACCCACGAATTACAAGATCACAATCTGAGCTAAAATCAAGAGTCATACACTCAACCAACTGAGCCATCCACGTGCCCCAACAGATGCTATTATTATAGTTATTGTTCTCAGCATTTCCAGTTTAGATCCACATCGTGAGACTACCAGCTACAAAGCTCATATCTATTTATAGACCTATCAACAGTGTATATTGCAAAGTCTTTCCATTCTCACCCATAAGTCAATCTTGTTAAACTTTACTAATTTCAGAGATGGAAAATGTTTAGTTTTATTTGCACTGATATGATCAACAATATAGTTACATATCTTTTCATAATTTTATTGCTCACCCACAGTTGTTCCTCTGTGAATGGCCAGTTTAAGATCTTGCTCATTTTTCCATTGATATACGTATTTACTTCCTTGTTAGCTGCAAGAGCTGTTTATTTGTTAAAGATGAAGGGGTGCCTGGGTGGCTCAGTCAGTTAAACGTCTGACTCTTGGTTTTGGCTCAGGTCATGAGAATCTCATGGTTTGTGAGTTCAGGCCCCGCGTGGGGCTCTGTGATGACAGCATGGAGCCTGCTTGGGATTCTCTCTCTCCCCATCTCTGCCCCTCACCCATTTGCATGCGTGCATTCTCTCTCACAATAAATGATAAATAAATAAAATATAGTAAATAAACTGACAATAATAAACTTCAAAAACTGAATAAAGATAAAAACATCCTTGTCTATATTTTGTTTCTTACTTACAGTGAACTTCAGATATGAAAGCACTTCCTTTATAAAGGATGAATTCACTATAAGAATAAACTGAAGATGTAGTCTTTACTGATATGTAATTTGGGTTATCACTAGTCTTCTTTCCCAACTTCACATGAAAAAAGCATAGGGATTATCTTTCTAGATCAGGCCCCACCTTGCCCAAACAGTGCAAAATTCTGTTTCTAAAGGATGTCCCAGAACATGATAAAAAATAAGAGCCATGCATGGCATAATAATACAATTATTCAAGATCTGTTCAGCGTTTACAGCCAGATTTGCTATAATTTAGTTTCTCACTGTTTCTGAAATAAATTCACCAAAAACTCTTTAAGATGACATTTCTGCCTCTGTTAAGTGCCTCTACTTCTTAGTTTTCAAGAGTTCTAAGCATGCCCTTTCCTCTGTCTATTTCCAGACCTACCATCTTGGTCCATGTTCCTATGGCATTCATGACTTGATAGATTTCTACTTTACAGGCCAAAGAGTCCTCATCTTTCACTGTGTCCTCATATGTCAATTCCTCTTCTCTCCCTCCGACTCCTCTGATCATTTTATAATGATTTGGTAACCACAATAATGAAATTTACTGAGAAAACTAAATTTTGAGATGCTGCCATAACTAATGGAGTCAGAGAAATGATGAAAAGGGCTTTAATGAGGTTTGAAATATGGTTGGAATATTACAGATAGAAAATCAATTTAGAAAATGCTGTCAGCCTCATCCACAAGGGAAAAATTATTTAAACACACACATCTAAAGGACAGAAATAACTTTGAAGGCAATGAAGAACTGACAATTGTTTTACAATAGAGAAAGCTCATTCTTTCTTTATGTACCTATATCTACCTACCTATCTGTCTATCATCTATCATTATTTTGCTATGATTAAAAACCTAACTTGGTAAATATCTAAATACCATGAGTATTCAAATTCTGCAAAGACTAATAAATAATTAAGCATTTGACAATTGTAAGTAATTTACCCTTAATTTTAAGTAATCTTGGAGTTAGCAATACCGCTTACAAATACAATGCGTAATTTTGGTCATCCCCTACAATGGATTTTATCTTCCTCAAGAAAAAAACCTAAATTTTGTGGACTCAGGCCTGAGGAATACTTTGGAGAAAAGCATACCTTTTCCATAAAGCCATTTATGCTACATACTGCACATATTGTAAAACCTTGTACATCAAAGACAAATTTGTGTTTAAACAGATTATCAGGTTATAGAACAATTAGAAGCCACAATTCTCTTAAAATAACTCTAATGAGACCTGAAAAACTGCTTCAAGTGTGTTATTTAAGCATTCGGCATATTCTCTGTTCTTAATCTTTGAAAATTAGATGAAAGCTATGGCCTTTCTCTCTAGAAAAATCCATATACAATTATAGAATAAATTTTGAATATAAATTTTCAGAACTGACTAGGATCCCAAGCCTCCAGGCTAAGGACTACTCTAGAGGAAATATTGTTTTTAAGACTATCGCCAAATACCTAATATATGAACTACTCTCCCGTTTCTACCTTAGGCACTCCATCTATGTATTTTGGAGCATAGAAGAGTTAAAGTTTCACATCTTCATTCCATAAGCTCTTCAACCGTGTTTTGCAGAGCAAAGCCTTGGCAACCGCCTGGAACTCACTGCTGATGCAGCTCCTACCTGCTCTCCACTCTCTGCTATGGAGAGGAGCATCCTGACCAATTATACTGGAGACTGGAGACCTACTGATGTGCACCCTCAACAGTGTGACACATTAGAAGACAACTACAACCGATGTGCTTGGAGCCTGGTTCCTAGGATTCTTCCTCACAAGCTGACTATGCAACTCTGGTCTCTCACATATAAACCTGATTCACTTAGGTGATGGGCCCTTTCCTGTCCCCCACTTTCCTTTTACCAACTACTGGGATAACCAATGTATGCAGAAGTCAGACTGCAGTGAGGCTGAAAATACGCCTGGAAAAGGAAGTCAACTTTCCAGCTCCAAGCTTCTTTCACAGTATATAATAATCTCACTATTAAAAGGGGGGGGGGGGGGAGAAACAGTGACTTCTGAGAGTAACAGACTCACATGTATTCAAATCCAAATATAGCATATTCCAAGATCAAACATAATTTTTTGAAGCAAACAACTACTGGGTCAGATTCTATGAGATGCCCATCTAATAGCCATTCCCATCTTCTCATATGCTAATGAAATCATGTTAACACTTCTTTCTTTGGGGCAACAATATGTCCAACTAGGATATGACTCATGGCTAGTCCACTAGTCATTTCCAACTAATGTGAGCCTTAAATGCACCATAGATAGCCAAGATATTGACTTCCCCCTAACCCTCAGGGCAGATGGGCAGGGCTTGGAGCAGCAAGAGCATTCTCTTCACTCCCAGGATGTATAACAAATGTTACATTTCCTATGTGTGCCACAAAGGGAAGAACGTCAAGAAGCAAAGGAGAATTCTGTTCCCTTTGATAGATACTCAACCTGTCTCCTTCCCTTACAGCTAGCAGTAACCCTCTGATTGAGTTATAGTCAATGAAATATTCGAGAAAGTCTGCTGAAAGCCATTTGTTTCTGCTTCTCTTGCCTATTAAAAGGGCAGAGATGAGAGGAAACCTTTCTAGCAATGCCTTTCCCCTTCCATCATACCTTGAAAAAGGACACGATGCCTGAGGCTACAGCAGCCATCTTGCTACCACAAGACAACAAAGCATGAGAGTAAAAGAGCAACAGCTAAGTAGAGCAGAGCAGAGAGATGGAAAGAGTCTAGAAATTCATTACTTTGTTGAACATCAGAACCAAAATCAGCAATTGTCTACTTCCCATCTTCTTGCTTAAAGTTGACCGATGCATACTAGTGGATGGGAGATTTCAAGTCAATTTTTTTTTTCCTCTGAAGCGTCCTATAGTTCTCACTTTGTAGGAATATCAGCTTTCTTATCATCTATTAATCCCTTCACCATGTTGAGTCACCACTTGGAGTCTGACTAGGATGATGCCAGCTTTAATGCTATCAATTTCTATCGTCCTCTTCATAGCTCAAAACTTAAGAGTCTCCTAGAAATTTTAGTACATTATGGCGATACTGTGTGTAATTCTGCAGCTAGGTGGAAATTCGCAGGGCCACTATAGATTCTCACATTCAGGGTGTGTTAGTTTGCTTAGGCTGCCAGAACAAAATACCATAGACTAGGTAGCTTAAACAACAGAAATTGATTTCCTGCACACTTGAGGCTGGAAGGCTGGTACCAGGGTGCAAGCAGAGTTAGTTAGATGTGCAGAGAGCTGCCTTCTCACTGTAACCTCACTGGCCTTTCCTCTGAGTAAGGGAGCTCCCCTTGTGTCCCCTCTTCTTCTTATGAATACACCAGTCCTATTGGATTAGGGACCAACCCTTGTGGTTTACTTCCTAAAGGCCCTAGCTCCTGATACAGTCACACTGGAGGTTAGGATTTCAACATATGAATTTGGGGAACGACACAATACGCTCTATAACACAGGCCTTGGGTTATTAAAAATAAATAAATAACAAACCCAAAACCTCTGAACTAAAAAGCTGGGAGCAAACATGTTTTCATACATTCGGAAAGATAATTTAACAACTGTTCCCCAGCATATGGAACACACAGAGAGGAGTATTTTAATGGGTAGGTATAGGTAAAGGCTCAGGAATATTTAGGCACTGTCAACCTATCTATAGATAATATAGATAATATGAGCCAAAAACATCAACTAGTATTTCTTCTAAATGAAAAGCACACTCCAAAAAGGCAACTTTGGAAATCTCTTTTAAAGAAATAAGTGCAATAACACGTTTGTTCCCAAGTAGGAAAAAAAAAAAGATGGTGTTTAAAAATTGTACATTAACAAAAATGCCATATTTGTCAAACTCAAAGCACTACATGATGTATGATTCAATTTATGCAGTGTTCTGGAAAAGTCAAAATTATGGGTACAGAAAACAGATCAGTAGTTGCCAGGGGCTGGGAGGGTGTATAGAAGCAATGCCTCCAAAGGGGCACAGGGAAACTGTAGGGGTGATGGAATGTTCTACATCTTGATTATGGTGGTGCTCATATGACCATAAGAATTCGTCAAAACTCATAGAACTATGCACTAAAAAGAATGAATTTTACTATATGTAAAACATACCTTAATTTTTTAATGGGAGAAAATGGCACATTTGTGGACTGATAAAAAAAACCAAAGGGTTATTCTGTACTCAGTTAATCCACACTCTGGTAACCAATCAAGAACTCTAGAAACAGAGCAATCACTCATATATTATGTAAAATTTTAAGATATAAATGTCTATGGCAGAATAATCTTGTGTTGTGGGGTACCATTATATGTGTTCAAGAGTTTTATAGTGATACAAACTTAATATCTGAATTATATCAAATTATTAGGTTTAATTTACCAGAAAGGGATCACAAAAAGTGATATCCATTACTGTGGAAATAAGCAATTAATCTTAATATTTCATAGCATAATTGTGCCTTCCAATGGGAAGAAGGGCACAAATGATAAATTTGATAATGATAAATTACACATGATAATAGCTTACTTAACTTTCAAGAACATTTCATGTTTTACAAAGTATCTTATACATACTGTCTCATCTAATTCTCACAGTACTCTGGGAACACTTAATAGGTGAGGCATTATTATTACTTTCCCCAATATACAAGTGAGAAAATAGAGGCCAAAGAGGTTAGATGACTTACCCATAGTCTTAAAATTAGTACAGGTAGAGTCAGAAAATAAGCAAAGATATTCTGACTCCAAATCTAATACTTTTCTCCAAACATCAGTTGGCTAATTAAAAGGAACATATCTCAAAACTATTCCCCAAATTTCTAACTACAAAGCTAGCTAAAATCTGAAAAAAGCTACATCAACCCTCAAACACACTACACCTTGTTAAATGGTTCTATAAAATTAAAATGAGAATATAGCAGAGGCGGGACTATCTGTAAGGCAAGCTACTGTTCCCACGAAAAAGGAAATACATACATAGTGAGTTCCTATGACGTGCCAGGCCCACTGTTTCATATTTAAATTAAAAAAAAATTTAATGTTTATTCATTTTTGAGACACAAAGAGAGAGCATGAGCAGGGGAGGGGCAGAGAGAGAGAAGGAGACACAGAATCCGAAGCAGGCTCCAGGCTCTGAGCTGTCAGCACAGAGCCCGATGCAGGGTCTGAACCCACGAACTGTGAGATCATGACCTGAGCCGAAGTCGGATGCTTAACCAACTGAGCCATCCAGGCGCCCCTCATATTTAATCTTGTAACAATCTCCAGAAGTAGTATTATTATTATCCCCAGTTCACATTTAAAGACATCTGGATCCAAAGATGTCAATTTAGTTGCCAGAGTCACACAACTCTGATAGAGACAGGATTCCAATACAAATCTGCTGGAGGCTGAAGCCCTTTGTTTTTGGAACCAAAAGAAGGTATTTTAAGTCTACACATTTGGACAGCAAACTGAGTCAAAATTTCAGCAGTTCCATAACTTTGAATCTCAATAAGTCAATCAATTAATCAAGGCATGCCTTATTTACATTTTCTTCACCTTTAAAATGTGGAATAAGTGTGTTTTCCTCCTAGACATATATAAAACCTTTTTGCGTAACCTGAAATGATCTGAGTTCCCCAAAAACAGGCATTCAATACTAGTGTCAACCTTTAGGTACCAGTGTGGTGCCCTGTAGCAAGGTCAGCCAGGCCTTGAGATCAAAAAGCAAAATGAACCAAAATGAGAGTAGAAATAATTCCAGGAATTATGACATTTTCCTTAAAATGTAACTCTGCTTTAAAATTATACATTAAATATTTTAAAATATCTGTTTTGCCTTTAAAAAAAAAAAAAACAAGATTCTTAATCATAAGATTACAGAAGAAATGGCTTTTTTTTTTTTTATCTTTTTATCCAGAACAGAATGATGCCCATGTAGGCATCTGAGAAACATCTCATGGTGAGGTTGATGGTAATGATGATTGGATAGCTACTTTTACACTTATTTGTCTTTAGTGGCTTTCATTTTTTAAAAAAGTGAGGGGGAAAATAATTTCTAGTTTCGATTGCTTTATATGGTCACGTAAGCTGGTGAGTTATCTGTTCCTGGGTGTTTTTTTTTTTTTCATGGAGAGATGTAAGTCATCCACTTGCTGGCATAAAACTTACAAAACGAAGTTCATTTTGCCTGCCAAGTGCAGATAAAAGCAAGGGGGGGAAGAAACAGTTTAAATGTAAAAAGCACCTTTTCCCTAACTCCTGAACTAGTTCACACAATAAAATGAATAATTCAACTAAAACTTCGTGTGTGCAGAGCGCTGCATGCACACCAGTGGCATTTTCACTTCAAATTTGTACAGTCTTTAGTCAACACCCTTCATCTGCATTTCTAACACCTGCTTCAGTCAGCTGTGAAGTAGGCTGTTATCTCTATGGTTGCCTTTCATCTTTACTCTGTCCATCCAATACACACAAAAAATTGCATTATAGAACATAATTACTCGGCCTAAAAGAGACAGGGATAATTCACATGATCTTCCGAAAGGTATTTTCCTCCATCGTATCAAAAGGTAATTTTAAAACAAGTTACAATTTATGTTGTCATTCTTCATTGTTGTGTGTGTCTCTGTCAAGCACTGATTTAACTTTGCACAGCAAAAAAAAACAAAAAAACAAAAACAAACAAAAACAAACAAAACAAACAAACAAACAAACAAACAAACAAACAAAAACACAGCATCTACACTCCTCTGCAACGAGAATCTGTTTTAGGAGCAAAGGAAAGTAAAAAATTAAAGGCAATGGCTGGTACCATTCGTAGAGTGCACAAATCTCTCTTCTAAGTTTGTTATTATTGTGCTGTTATTAAAATGATGCTCTTCCAACTTAGCCTGCCAATCATGGCCTATGTTAAAGTTTTATGTATACCAGTGTAAACACTAGACAAGTCTTTTGACTATCTACTCAAATTGTTTGTCCTGTATTAAACAACTTCATAAGGAGGACTTAAGCAAAACACTTAAAGCCTGAGGTTTTCTGATTAAGAAATTATCTTAGGAAATGAGTGAAATGGGGAGCAGTTGGGAAAAGAACTGGACTAAAATGGAACAATTTCTGGTATACCATCATTCTGTTTATTTCCTTCACAGCACTTAATTAGAGTGTGATTACTTTCCATACTGCCCATCTCTCTATTTGGATGTAAACTCCATCTGGGCAAGGATTGTGCCTTGCTTCGTCACCACTCTATTCCTAATGTTTAGATTAGTTCCAGCCACACAGTAAATACTCAGTAAACATATTTTAAATAAATGAATATTTAAATCCTCTACCAGATTGAATTGGAAGGGACTCTGAAGGACCATTTAAGCTTCTGTACTTTCTTAAAAAATATATATGCCCTGCATATATGTATAAGAAAAAAACCCTCAAGTATCTAGGATCATATTTAGAGAATATTTTCTATATAAGCTGATGTTCTCAGCCAAAGAAGATCCCTTTAATATAACTTTAAGACAATTTATTTTTTTAACTTTTTAAATTTTTTTTTTAGAAATCCAATGGCTGGTGAGAATGTGAGGAAAGATCTCTTTTTTTTGAGACAGAGAGAGAAAGAATGCATGCAAGCAGTAGAGAGGTGCAGGGGGGAGAGAGAGAGAGAGAGAGAGAGAGAGAGAGAGAGAGAGAATCTCAAGCAGGCTCCAAGTTCAGGGCAGAGCTCCATGCAGGGCTCAATCCCATAACTGTGAGATCATGCCCTGAGCCAAAATCAAGAGTCAGATGCTCAACTGACTGAGCCACGCAGGCACCCCTAGACAATTTAATTCCATGTCTTTTAAATATGAGTCATTCAAACATACGTTATTATTTATTTTCTACCTTGTTTTTATAAAATAGGTCTCACAAAATTTAATCATTTCTGATGCCTCACAATCAAAATTATATACTAAAACTCCTTACATTCCATCATAAAATATAGTGGTTGCTTGATGTTAGTAAATAGGGCTATGTATCCCTAAATATGGGGACGTATCAATAGATACTCATTTTTAATGATTTTGTTGTCTCTTTTCTTGCTTTCAGTTTTTATTATTATACCTCTGCCTACCTCTCTCTTCACTACAGGTTTCTGCTCCTAGTAAGTTATAATTTATTACTCAGGATTTTCTGAAGTCTATATATTTCTATTAGAGATTAAAGGTTAAATCTGGTAGGGTTAAACACCAATTGTTACCGCAGAGAGAAATTCAGGATGTGATGCAAGGGAACTCTTAATGGCCCAGGGAACAAGTGGGCTATACTTCCAGAACTGCAGGAAGGAAAATTCAGAAAGCTATTGAGGACGAATAGTATAGGGAGGTCAGATACTAATATCCTTGCTTGGAAGAGATGGTGAAATAGAAATATCCAGAATCCAGGAGCTAATCAATGGCTTACTCAGGATTGGCCCTGGGGAAAGTACAAACTCCTGGGAAGTCTCACACTGGGCTTTACCGAACACTAGGAAAAAACAGCAGTGGTAAAAGGACGTGTCTAGATAAGTAAACATTAAGTATAGCTCCTGCACAAGGGATCCAGACATTCCCATGTGCCCCAGAAAGGAGACACCAAGGTGCCATTTGAAATACATGGCAACCCAGGACTGATCCTAAGGCTTTTTTTACAACCCTTCTAGCTTAATTCAAAATTCTGCCAGGGGCTGGCATTCAAGTTCATCTGTGTTAGGGACTTACTGAGAAAATGCTTGTGCAGTGAGAAATTGCATAGACATTTGGCCATGAGCTTCTATAAGACTCTGTGTACTACTCATGAATAAAACACCCAACAGTGGAGACTGGACAAAAAAGGAAGCAAAAATCAGATGTGGGAGCAGATACCTCCATAAAGTCTTAATTTAACAGTCCCCAAATCAGTACTTTCATTCCTAATGAAAACACCAAACAGTGAACTGTTGAGGAAACAATAGATAGAAATTAAGTGATTTCTAGAGAAGGATTAATTTAACAATTCAGAGGAGATTAAACTTTTGGACTCATGAAGGAAACAAAAGGCTAACCTTTATGAATAAATAGACCCTCTCCAGAGGATGAAGAGAGTATGAGTCAGGATGGAGGACTGAAACGTTCAATTTATGGAATATTTGAAAAGAAACAAAATTTCACTGCTTTCTGTGACTTGAATTATCCTATGTTTTAAAGTGGAACTCCTTCAGCAAATGACATAATGGAAAGTAGAGTGTATGCTTTTTGACTCTTAATTTCACAACTTACTAAGTGACAAAAATAATGACAGCTAATATTTATTATTTACTAATGTGCCAGACACTCTGCTAAACACTTAACACGGACTATTTCATTTAATCTGCACAACACTAGACAAGGTTGACATAGGTGCTATTCCTAGGAATTGGAGACGCAGTGAGGGGACACAAACCCAGGCAGTCTGACTCCAGAATCCCGTTTGAAACCTGAGCCTCATGATATTGTGCCTGCCTCACAGGAGAGGTGTGGGGGGCTTGCCTGGGAAAATATATATAAAAGTGCTTTGAAACCTATCAGATGCTATACATATATAAGCAATCCAAGGAACAACCTGTGAGAATGCCCTGACATCATAATGAACTTGATTCAGTAGCTACTACCCTTGGTTGGGGTCACTACAATCTCTCGGCTGAATCACTGCAACCATCTCCTAACTGGTCTCCTTGCTCCTGCCCTTAATTCTGTCCATTCTCCATTCTCCACAGAGTGGTCTTTAGGTGAGATCATGTTCCTGCTTTGCTTAGAGCTCTCAAATGTCTTCCCATCTGCTATGAACTGAACTGTGCACCCCTGGCCAAATTTCTGTGTTGAAGCCCTACCCTCCAGTGTGACTGTATCTGGAGACAGAGCCATTAGGAGGTAATTAGGGTTAAATGAGGTCATAAGGGGTAAGGCCCTAATCTAAAAGAGATTACTAGAAGAGGAAGACACTATCCATATTTGTCTCTCCAGCCCTCCAACCTCCTATGCCAGGACATGGCAAAAAAGACACTATCCACATTCCAGGAAGAGGTCCTTCACCAGGAACTTAGTTGGCTGACATCTTGGTCGTGGACTTCCCAGCCTCCAGAAAACTGTGAGACATAAATTTCTATTGTTTAAGCTACCTAGTCCATGGCAATTTATTATGGCAATTCAAGTTGACTAATACACTATCTCACTCAGATTTAAAGCCAAAGTCCTTTCTATGGTCCTCAAGGCCCTACCTATATAATCTAGACCCTTGTTACATACCTGAATTTATCTCTATTGCCCACCCTGTTGTGGCCTTTCTCCGACATGAGTGCCTTTGCACTGTGGGTTCTCTCTTTATGGAACATTATTTCCCCAAATATCCTCAAGGCTTGCTCCCCTACCTTTTTCAAGTCTCTGCCCAAACATTCTAAGACAGACTGTCACTTAGCACCTTTTAAAAAAATTGCAACCCCTCTAGCTTCCTCCCTTTCTGGTTTCATTTTTCCTTCATTTACTCCATATTTTATATATGTATTTATATTTATATATGTGGGGAAGAGGGAGGGAGGGAAAGGGGGAGAGACATATATAGATGACATTATATACATATTTGATACATATTACATATATTTCAGTTGCAAATCTATATATTTTATAGTTGTCATATCCCCTCAACTAGAATGTAAGCCTCATGAATTTTTGTCTGTTTTGTACATTTTTGTAGCCTCAATACAGAGCAGAAGCTCAGTGAAGTCTATGTTGAATGAATGGACTAGAGGAACTGCAACTATGCCCACATGGCAGCTGTCCTGTGGGTAAAGAAAAGGCAGCATGGCAGAAAGCTGGAGAGGAAGGCAAGGCTTAGATCAGGCAGGGCCCTATAAGCCATATAAGAGATTTTGGTATTTATCCCAAGAAACACTGAAGGATTTTAAGCAGGAAAATGACATGATCAATTTACATCCTTCTTTTTTTTTAATGTTTATTTTTGAGAGACAGAGAAAGAGTGCAAGCAGGGGAGCAGCAGAAAGAGAGGGAGACACAGAATCTGAAGCAGGTTCCAGGCTTTCAGCTGTCAGCACAGAGCCCGACATGGGGCTCAAACCGACGAACCGTGAGATCATGACCTGAGCCAAGGTCGGATGCCCAAGTGACTGAGCCACCCACGTGCCCCAATTTACATCCTTCAAGATCATTCTCATTGCTAAATGGAGAATAGGATGGAATAAGCCAAGAAAGAAGAAGAAGAAGAAGAAGAAGAAGAAGAAGAAGAAGAAGAAGAAGAACAACAACAACAACAACAACAACAACAACAACAACAACAACACAGAACAACTTCCATTTTCAGGGTTAATGCACATGTTGGTGTTTCTCTATGCAAGGATGTGTACACCATTAATTAACACAATACTAATGTAAAAATAAGTCCTAGCTCACCTTGTCACAACTGTATTTGAAAACTTTCCAATACTACCTCTCAAAATGTAAATGTTTCTTTCCTAAATCTTGTTGTTCTGAGTTATCCCTGAAAGAAAAATGTACTGACATAATGACTTTCAGCAAATTC
This sequence comes from Panthera leo, assembly GCF_018350215.1. Taxonomy (NCBI): domain Eukaryota; kingdom Metazoa; phylum Chordata; class Mammalia; order Carnivora; family Felidae; genus Panthera; species Panthera leo. The sequence continues at coordinate 80,671,247 of NC_056682.1, read as the reverse complement.
CAATTACTTAGACCCCAATTCATAACGTAATCAGTACTTCGAGCTTGTACAAAACAGATCTCTGAACAAGATTCATAAAGGTCACGAGCAGCCTAATTTTCTGAGATTCTCTTAGCTATAAATTTGGCTAAGAGCTGGGATAGTATGGGAAGGAAGATAAGTGAGAAAAACACTGGTGATTTAACCTCTAGTGTTCCCTTAAGGACAAACATTTGTCACCTTGACAGCAAGGTGAAAGGTTTGCAGCGAGTGTGCTTATAACAGGACTCTCTCTTCTCTCTCTTCCCCAGAGACCTGTGATTTCTGAACAGACATTATCTGAACAGATGATGATGATGACACCGAGCCACAGGAAGGGCTGGGGAGGAAAAGAGGCTGAGAACCACATAACTCAGAGCCTCAAACTGAACCCCTGCCCCAGGGACCATCACAGAGATTTACCATTTGCTGCTCTTCTTCCTAAGGTTCCACTTGAGGCTGGAGTAATCAACCCTATAAATTATCAGGAAACATTCAAACAGTGTCCAATGTTAACAGCATGGATCCCACTGCTAATAATTATGAGTGTGCTATAAAGCTGAAGTAGGTTCTAGCCATATACTAGCCATATACATCTCCACTTTCTATACGAACCTCTAACATTTAGGGTATACAATTCTAATGTGGATGTCTGCTGCAGGCTTAAAACAGGTGCTAAGATGAGTCTGAATTTTACTCTTGATGAATACATGTAACCAAATTAGCATTAATATGATGACACCCATGCACCAAAATAACAACAATAATAATAATAATAATAATAATAATAATAATATCTCTATTTTGGCCTAGAAGCTAAATTGCTTACACTATTGTCAAAGTGAAATAAGAGGAGATATTTTGAAAGCTAAGAACTTTTTAAAAAAGAATTGAAGTTACTAACTTATGAGCATTTTTGGTTCTAATTTAATTTCACAATCGGGCATTTATTTCTGTGCTCCTTCGATGAATGGAATTTTGTCTATGATACTATTTTACATTTTTACTTTAAAAGATATCTTCAGGGGTGCCTGGGTGACTTGGTCGGTTAAGGTCCGACTTCTGCTCAGGTCATGATCTCACAGTCCATGAGTTCGAGCCCCGTGTCAGGCTCTGTGCTGACAGCTCAGAGCCTGGAGCCTGTTTCAGATTCTGTGTCTCCCTCTCTCTGCTCCTCCCCTGTTCATGCTCTGTCTCTCTCTGTCTCAAAAATAAATAAACGTTAAAAAAATTTAAAAAAAAAAAAGATACCTTCAATGGGGGGCGCCTGGGTGGCTCAGTCAGTTAAGCATCCAACTTCAGCTCAGGTCATGATCTCATGGTTTGTGAGTTCAAGCCCCGCATTGGGCTCTGTGCTGACAGCTCAGAGTCTGAAGCCTGCTTCGGATTCTGTGTCTCCCCCTCACTGCCCCTCCCTGTTCGTGCTCTGTCTGTCTCTCAAAAATAAACATTAAAAAAAGATTTTTTAAAATATCTTCAACTGAAATTACTATAAAATCCAGATTGAAGCTATCACCCATTTTAATAAATATTTACTCTTCACCTAATCATCACTGACTCTAAGTACTGTCAGAAAAACCAAAATAATTTTTAAGAAGAAAATAAACATTTTAACAGAATGAACTCAAACAAACATAATTAATAGAAAAGTAAGGTCCCCTCATATGCCCCAAAGTGTGTGGGAATGGAGCAGAGTGGCAGTGGAAAGTTGTAGGCTGGGACACAGAAAGGATGAGATCATAAATTTAAAAAAAAAAAAAAAAAAAAAAAGGGAGGAAGAGGAGAAGGGGAAGGAAGGATATTAATATTATTATTAATGATCAACCTAAAAGGATCTATACTGGTTTAAGATCCATGTGCCTTCCATCCATAAAGGAAGAACATACCAAGCATGCCCACCCCTGGGTATCTGCCCCTGGATGTCCCAGTACCACCATGTAACTAATATCTATCAAATCAAAGTTAATCATCCCACTCAAAATTATTCTTTTGTTTAAACTCCCACAGTTATTAATCCTAAGATTTTTGGGTCCCCAGTCTGTTTCTGTTCCTTACATTTCCCGGCATTTCTACATAAAGATATTCCAGACTCTTTCATGAAAAACTTGGCCAGTAAAAGTCTCTTATCTTTAAAAGATGAGAGCCCTTGGGGTGACTATGTGGCTCAGTTGGTTAAGTGTCCGACTTCAGCTCAGGGCATGATCTCACAGTTGGTGAGTTCGAGCCCCACATCAGGCTCTGTGCTGACAGCTCAGGGCCTGGAGCCTGCTTCAGATTCTGTGTCTCCCTCTTTCTCTGCCCCTCCCCGACTTGTGCTCCGTCTCTCTCTGTCTCTCAAAAATGAATAAACATTAAAAAAAAAAAAAAGATGAGAGCCCTTACCTATTAGATTGCTGTTAAAATGAAGACATGGCTGGGGTTTGCATCAAAGTAATACCAAAGCAGACAGAGGTGTAGAGGAAATAAGCCTGGAGTGAGTTAACAACTATTGAAGCTAAGAGATGAGTACACAAGGTTCACTAACAATATTTGATTTGATTTCTAAAAGCTTCAAAGTCTCTAACAGAAAAAATGTTGTTGTTCTTAAAGAACCAGATGTTTAGGAAAATACTATATCTAGGGAGTAGATAAAAAGTCTACATATGGGATTATACAGAGGGTTTTGGCCATAGGGATGAAGAGGGTCTTGGTGACATTGTTTCTAAAATAAACCAAATAGTATTAGGAGGAGCCACTTATGAATTCTTGTTAATGTACCAGACACTCTGCTAAGCATCTCAGAGACTCGATCTTATTTAATCTCTTTAACAGCATTGGGAGGTAGGTATCCCTGGTTCAAAGCTTGGGAGTGAAACTCCTTGTGTACAGGGCCTCACATACAGCAGGCATAAGGTTAATATTACTTTTCTAAGTAACTGAATAAATGACTAAAAAAAGCTTTTCCTTTTTCTTTTGTGCTTGTGGTTCTTTGTTAAAGAAAAATTGAAAGGCAGTAGTCAGGGTGTTCATCATTGTTTGTCTAGAGTTAGAATAGCCTACTTACCAATCTTTCATGCACAATCTCACCAACAAACACATTGCTATCAGGACATTTCTCTTAAGACACCACTTCTGGCATGATATACTCCTTGAAAACTCCTCAGTAATGTCTCACATGGTATCAAGTTCAAGTTTAGCCTTCCATTCAAGGCGCTTCATAATACAGTCTCACATAATTTCCATCAGTCAAGAAGAACTGGCTTACTCTGGTAAGCATCCCTCCTTTCACTGTCTCTTGCCTGCGACTGCCCATTCATTCATTTACTCATTATATATTGGCTACTGAGTACCAGGCACCATATTTGCCATTATATAGATAGAGATAAAAGGAGAGGTAACAATGTGTATAACAGGTATGGTCCCTGCCTTTGTTGGACTGTATCCACTCTCAGGTTGATTTTCTCCACTTGGGTTGCTCTTGATTTTTAAGATCTTACATTTAACATGCTCCAGGGATCCCTTCTTAATAATTTTATATTGTCTTGCTCTCCCTTTCTTAATTGATGATAACATACTTTTAACCACTCGAGTCTATTTTTTTCTTGTTTTTCTCCAAGTGTTTAACTTAAGCATATCTCATTCCCTCAATTACACTAAGTCTCTTAAAAAAAAAAATTGCGTCTTATAATCTTCATCACCCATTGAATGTAGGTCAACTGAATTCAATGATATGTACACAGCATGTCCTTAATAAATAGCTCTTGGTGTTGAAAAGAGTTTGGAATACTAAGTCAAACTAACAATAACAACGACCTAATTTATCTTCTAAATAGAGATACAAAAAATCTCTAAGCTAAAAAGGTGTAATTATACAAAGAAAGAAGAAAGGAACAAAAAGGAAAATTTTTGTTATATAGTATAACCGTCTCCCAGTCATATATAATACAGTAGGCCCTTGAACAACATGAGGGTTAAAGGGGCCAACCCTCCTTTGCAGTTGCAAATCCGAGGTATAATTTCTGACTCCTGAAAAACTTTACTAATAGTCTGCTACTGACAAGAAAACTTACTGATAATATAAAGTCATTAGCACATATTTTCTTTTTTTTCTTTCTTTTCCCTTTTTAAAAAATGTTTATTTAGTTTTGAGAGAGAGAGAGAGAGAGCGCATGAGCAGAGGAGGGGCAGAGAGAGAGGGAGACACAGAATCCGAAATAGGCTCCAGGCTCCGAGCAGTCAGCACAGAGCCTGACGTGGGGCTCAAACCCATGAGCTGTGAGATCATGACCTGAGCCAAAGTCAGACGCTTAACTGGCTGAGCCACTCAGGTGCCTCTAGCACATATTTTCTATGTCACATGTATTATAGCATAGTCTTTTTCTTTAATTTAATTTCTTTAATTTAAACATCAGTCTTTTTCTTTAAATCTTGTATTTTATAGAACATAATTGAGACCATACATTGGCCAAATTTAATAGGGTTTTGCTAAGATGTCAATAATATTGATGAAAGTAAATGGAGTCTTTACTTATTTAACTTTTTTAAAAGAAAAATTATTTTCCAACAGTAGCAAAGATTAATATTCTGTATAGAGAAACTACACATGCACACACACACCCCTATCTTTTACATTTATCTAAAAATAACAGTACTATAATTTAATCATGTGTAAAAGTGTAACGAAAAGGAATCTAATAAATTAATTGGCAGGCTTTCCATGTCAAATGTACCTTCCTTGCAGAAATCCAGCTGTGACAAATATTAGACAGGGTCTCCTTCTATGTATTACTTGCCCATTTTGGATTATAGCAGACTCTGTCCACAGGACACTAACATTATAACTCATCACAAACTAAGCCTATGAGATAGATTTTTGAATAGAGAATCAGTAATAGTAAGATCCCCTTACTCCAGTCTGGAATAAATCTCCGTATGTTCCTCAATTCTATTTATTCTGCAAAGCTTCCTTTCATCCTATGCCTTGTGGAAGGTATACTCCATTGACAAGAAAAGTCTGCAGCGAGAGCTCTGTGAGGGGGGCTGAGCCTGCGGATCTGTGTACTCCTCCCAGCAGCTACACTGAACCATCTTTAAAATACTCAGTGAAAAGTGACCTTTCCTAATGTAAGAACAATTATATATAGGAATATGGATGAATAAATATATATTTGAGTGTGTATAAAAACACTCCAAGAAGTTCTTTCATGAGTCCACTGAACACATAAGAATTCCATAAGTAGATATTATATATCTATTCTACATAAATATGTAATATATAATAGAGACATTATATATAGATATATAACATATTCTATATAATATAGATATTATGTACAGATATATAATACATTCTATATAATAGATATAGATACTATATATACTATAATATGCAGAATAATAAATATATATATTCGATGTTACCTTAAAAACATACTTTTCCAAACTAAATATTTTTTTTCTAAAATGCTAAGTTCTTGACAAGTGAACTATATTACCCAAATATTCCCCAAAGGGACTTTTCTTTGAAACTGAATTCTCAGATCTAGTTAAATTACTTTGTCTTTATTCTTTTGTTTTCACCTTCCTCCAATTCTGGAAGAGATATCTATTTCTTCTGAGCCCCTACAGAGTATAGCTTGGACAAACTTATCTCAGAATATGAATTAGACAAATGAATATTTGGCTAACAGATGGCATGGTTAAAACCGTTAAATGACTTTTTGATACATTTCTATCATGTATTAAATGTTCTAACTGTTCTAATTATATTATAGGATTTCCTTGAATAGTGACAGTCTTTGCCTAACTAACAGCACAGAATCTAAATCAAAATTATAATTCAAAACACCAAACAGAAGTGGTAAAAAGATCAATGAAGAAGAAAATCAACAAAGATTGATAATTTCCACAATGAACTGTTTGGGCTTGGGACTAGTCAAAACTCCAAAGAAATAAATGAGGCAAAATTAGAAGAATGTAGTATAACTATCATCAGGTTAAATTTATTCAATGATAAATGAATATGATAAAATCCACCCTTCTGGGTTTCATATTTGAACATCTATTCTTTCATAAAATGATGATGAGAATAAATGGTAGTTCTTATTTGGCAAAATAAGAAACTAAAGACATTAGGCGCTCCCCAAAATTTCTTTTGAAATTTACTGATGAGTGAAATTCAAATGTTAGAAAATCACTGACCTAGTTAAACTACCATATAAGAAAGACCTCTTATTGAAAATAATCTTTCAAATGTGAAAGGGGTTAAAGCAGATTAAAAAATTGTAACTGCCCCATGAGAACAGTTGTTAAATGCAGAGGAAGGCACGCAAGTTAATAATAAAATCATATTCAGACTCTGAAAACAAACAGACTTCCGGGCACTTCTAGTATAACAGTATACTATTTTCTGAAGGACAGCTCTTAGACACATAAGGCTTCATTTACTTTCCTGGCACTGTCAGTACTTCTGAAGGAGTGATGTTAATTTATTAAAACAACGTGGTGTTGGAAAAAGCAAGAAATCTACTATTATGGGGAGTCAAAATTATGAAAATTATAATATAACCATTAAAAAGTGTTTCCACTGTGCGCCAGAGTTTTTATAATACACGAAAGTAAATAGTCCTCTTAGTAACTAGACAGGAACTGCAAATGAAATTCATGAGAACTTTGTCCTAAGTAAAACGCATAAGTGCTAGATACTTAAATAACTAGTCTCTTTAACAATAAAATCCCTGTCCAGCTGAATATATGTATATGATCTACTTCAAACTCACTGATGACGACTAGAATAGTAAGTTGGGCTATTACTTCAAATAAATATAAAACAATGAACACACACAAAAATATTAGGCACTGAATTATATTAAAATACATAACTTCAAAATAGCTTGCCAATTAAACATCTCTCCAGTGCTGTTTAACAGAACATTCTCCAATGATAAAAATGTTCAACATTCTCTACTAATACAGCAATTAGCAGTCACATGTGGTTACTGAATATGTGAAATGTGAGTAGTGTGGCTGAAGAACTGAATGTTTAATTTTATTTAATTTTAATTAATTAAATTTTATTTTTTTTATTTTTTTAAATTAATTTAAAATTTAAATAGCCACATGTGGCTTGTGGCTACCATGTCAGTCAGTTCAGCTATATAGACAATACAAAATGGAAATACTAATGTATCTCCCTTATCTCTGAACTTGGCAATAAAGGAAATGCCTTTAAAACAAAGACATGTAAAATCACTTTAAAACATTAGAATGGTTTCAACATCAGCAAGACTTCACTCTAAGGTATGGCGGATCAATAAAAGGGCAAACCAGTTAGCAATGGAACCAGTGAGAAAATACCTAAAAGAAACCATTAAGAACACATATCTAAACACCATCTAGGAAAGAAGATCTCTGGTCCAAATGGTAAATCTGTCTGCTTCCAAGGGCACCATACCCTTGTTGTGGAGCCAGACACATTAACTTACAACTGCCTGACAGAATCAAACTTGGGAACTACGTCTCTACCTCTCTTTCCTCTAATTGCATTCCTACAAAATAAAATTCTTATCAAAATATCTTTTCATGTGGATTTAATCATGAGGACAGAAGGCATCAACTCAGCTGTCTAAAAGTTTCTCATAATTATTTTTTCCACTCTTGATTGCTTTATATATCATTATCTGTGAATATGATCAACATTGAGTCCATCCCTGTGAGATGGAGACACAGAATCAGTTTCTGAAACAGGACCATAGAAAATTTACAAAGTATATGCCTTCCTGGTAATCAGAAGCCCAGTATCTTAAACAATGGATGATTCAAAAAGACAAAGGAGAAAAAAAAAAAAACAGTAATATTACTGGATACGATCTTGCTTAGGAGAGACATCATGCCAAGAAAAGACTTAAGCCAAGAAAAAAAAAAATCTCAGATCTTGGAATTTCCAGCACAGAATGGAAAACTTCCTTAAGAATTGGGTAGCACCCAACTTCTCCTTCTTTAAGGAGAAAAACTTCCCCTTCTAATTTGTTTGCATTCTTAAAAACATGTGCCAAAATATATATTTTAGATGATTCACTACTTACAGTTCCCATATAGAAATGAATGAAGGTCGGGGCACCTGGGTGGCTCAGTCGGTTAAGCGGCCGACTTCGGCTCAGGTCATGATCTCGCGGTCCGTGGGTTCCAGCCCCGCGTCGGGGCTCTGTGCTGACAGCTCAGAGCCTGGAGCCTGTTTCGGATTCTGTGTCTCCCTCTCTCTGACCCTCCCCCGTTCATGCTCTGTCTCTCTCTGTCTCATAAATAAACGTTAAAAAAAAAAAGTTAAAAAAAAAAAAAAGAAATGAATGAAGGTCAACAATGTCTAGAAAAACTAACAGAGATGCAGAAGGCTATTGGAGAGTTTCATTAGTTTATGATAATTTTGCCATGAGAAAATCTGCAGTGATGATTATGGCACCAGGTTGGTAGAATTTGAAAAAAAAAAAAAAGCCAGACATGATGGAAGATTTGCTTCAAGATTAAGGGTTGTTTGTTGAGATTGCTCCCTGGGGATACCTCAATGTTACTTTTCAAATATATCTTGAAAATTCACATGAAAAAGAACAATAGGATTCTGTTACAAGAGGAAGTATTCTTCCTAATGTAGAGATTTTCTACTGTTACACACTTAAACCTTTTTTTAAAACCACTTGTGAGAGTTTTACTCATTTTTTTTTAGAGCTGGAAATTTAACCTTCTGACTTCAACAACTGTTTGGCTTGAAACTACATGAGATATGAATCTAAAATTCTATACAGACATTTATTTAATGATACAGAATCAGGATTCAACCATTTTGAGAGAAAATGCCTGTCAACTAAAGGGCAAAAGACAGGAAGGCTTTATATTTCTCTAATGTTTTTTATGATCTGTACTCATTTTTTCTTCTTCAGTTTAAAGAAGTAGAAGTAAACGAAGAAAAGAAAGAGGTAACACGCCAATCTACTTTTTTTTTTTTTTTTTGTAAACAGGAACTCCAAATGACTTATGAGGCTGCTATAACAAATACAGATGGTATGAATGTACTTTTTGGGTTATCATAAGAAAATGGGACCAACTTTCCCAGTAAAAAATCGAGTCTGATTAACTATACATCCCTTCCTGGAGTATCTTAAAATTCTGTCTCTTCTTTCTCCATTATATAGAGGTACATCACTCTCCAAACCTCCTCCAACCCAAGTCACATCTCTATTTTCTGTATCTCATTTAACAAATTTTAACCCCTGACAAGATAAGACCAAAGTCAAAGCAATATTCTGAATTCTGCACCTACCAACCCCAAATGCAGAGGGCTGTAACACGATGCTTCTAAAGAACTGCATTAGCTTTCATATGCTGTCATATCGTGTTGCAAGTTCAAGTTATTTGCTTCCTCATTATCACCTTGGCTTTCTTATTTTCTTTCTTTTTCTCTTTTGGTAGTTTCTATTTTCTAAGTACTTTTAATGACTCTCAGATATGGATTTTATCCATTTTTTTTTTTATACACCATTGATTGGTTTTCCTGTTTTTCAGACTTAAATTTTTACCTCTCCTCTAGGATACTGTACAATTTTTCAGTATTGTCTAGTAATTCAGCTCTCACTTGTCAATTTAATTATATATTTTACAAGTTGTTAAAATATAAACTTTAATGATAAAATACTTTTCCTTAATACTAAGAGCGCAACAATTCTCTACAATGCCATATAATGGCAATCACTTATTACATCCTCTTATTTATAAATCTGCAGCTCTTTATATATGTAGTAATCACACTTGTAGCAATCTTTCATGGAAAACTTTCTGACATTTAAAATCAATTATTTCAATGATAAGAAGATATGGATTGGTAACAAATTATATAGGGATAATCTGCCATTATCTACTCACAGAGAGTTATCATAAGAAGAGAGTCTTACAAATTACCCAATATCAAGTTTAGATGTAATAATGAGTTTTCACTCCCATTCTAAATCAACACAGCGAATAGAAAGCAATATAAATTTTGGCTGTATCATATGTTTTATTGAAACTAAAAGCTTCCAATTTAAAATCATTTTAACATAAGTAAGAAAAATGTGATAATGAATTAAAATGATACCAGGATTTCTGTCAAATGAATTCAACATTTAATTGTAATCACTAACATACATTTAACTGTGTATCATATACAAGATATTTTACAATCTTCGATAGAAGAAGAGAGGTTAAAATAACATTCAGTGAATGATTTCTATTTATGCGTTTAACAAATAATTTTTGAGTGCTTACCATGTGCCAGATACTATATGTGCCGTGGCTAGAGCAGTGAACCAAATGAACCCAAACAACCAAAACCAATACCTGCTTTCATTTCCAAAAAGGGAGACAGACAGTAAACATAAGTAAATATGTAGTATATTACAAGATACATATTTTAGGAAAAAAATTAAAAGAACAGGATGATAAGAACTGCCAGAGGTGGGAGAGAATAGAATTTTAAAGTAATTATGCTAACCAATTATAATCTTGATGGAAAGCCTTCCTAAGAGCTAAACAACCATTAAAAAAAAAAAATGCTGGAGGCAGTCTTCAAGGGGCAGATGGTCTTTCAAGAAGAGATGGATATGATATGGAAAGGATGAAATAGTGTAAGCAAAGAGGCAAGAGGAGAGGGAGGAGAAGAGTGAATCAATAGCGAACAGGGGAAGGAAAGAAAGGTGCCAGAGAGAGAGGGGATGGGCTGCACCAGGAGGAATCAGCACTGAAAGGCCAGTAAGACGGTGAGCAAGTAAGAGCCACTGAAGGCACTGGAGCATGGGGCTGACATATGAAAGTAGTTAGGTGAAGACAGCTAACCTCACAACAACGTATAGGGTGGTGGTGAGAAAGAAGGTAGAATGTATCATCTTGGCTTTTGGAAATTACCAGAAGCACAATAATGTTAATAAACATCATCTCTCCCAAATGAATGGATATAAAGAGTAACAACATAGGCTTTCAAATGAAAATAGGAACATTTTAGAAAATAACTACTTAAAAGACAATTGCCTGAAAGATAAGAAAACTAAACCACAAATATTGGCCACTACACCAAACAGCACTATAAACATGGTGGAAATTTTTAACTTAATTACATTACTTATTAGAAACATCACAGAAAAAGCTACCCAGAAGAAGTTAAGTGTAGTTCTGTCAAAAGAGAAAGAAAACATATTAACTGTAGACTCATAGTATAACTGTCAGTGGACGTGTAAAATCCGAATCAATGCTCATCTCATGGAGATCTGTGAGGCTTTGACTTTAATTTCCAAGACACTGTGTTCACATCCTGAGATTGTCCTCCCCTGACCAGTAGAGCCCATTCAATGATAAAAGTTAAAGTCAAATGGATCAGGTTTTTTAAATTACAAACTTATTTTTGGAAAGTCCCCTATTATTCAAAACTCTATTTCACCTGCAATCTTCCAAATAGAAACATTTTACTGTCGATTTTTGTGACTATCTGCAGATTAATTGATAAAGAGCAATAAGAGGTTTCTTTTTTTTTTCAATATATGAAGTTTATTGTCAAATTGGTTTCCATACAACACCCAGTGCTCATCCCAAAAGGTGCCCTCCTCAATACCCATCACCCACCCTCCCCTCCCTCCCACCCCCCCTCAACCCTCAGTTTGTTCTCAGTTTTTAACAGTCTCTTATGCTTTGGCTCTCTCACAATAAGAGGTTTCTATAATTTTCACTCTTCTATGTACATACCCATTTACACTTCAAACAAATAATCTTAAGTAACTGTATTAATGTCATGTGTAATATCCTAAGATGGAGAAATAACTTTTAACAGTCATGAATACTGATCTAATTATTTTCAGGGACAAGCATACATGTCACTATGTAGATATGAAAGTAACACTACAAAGCTGGGCTTACGAGGAAAAAAAAGAAAACCAGTAAGGACAGTAACAACATAAATTGACTTCTTTAGCTAATGACACCATAATCAGGTGAAGTGCTTTCAAACTTACTCATATTTACTGAACTCTCATATAACAGGCTTTGCTTTTTAACATATATCAGATATACACTGTGTCTATAAAACTGGAAGAAAATACATGTGAAATTTTACCTGACATTGTGATTAGAAAAGGGCTTAATAAGTATAAAGGCTATGAAAAAAAAATCCATTAAGAGAAAGGTGAATACATTTGACAGACATGAAAACTTTAAACTTCTACAAACATATGTAAAGTAATGAATCCCAATTTATACGTGGCACCATATACACACATGAACTCAAACTGGAGCAAAGACCTCAATGCAAAAACAAAACCTCTAAAACATCTAGAAGAAAACATCGGGGAAAAATCTTCGTGACTTTGGTTTGAATAAGGATTTCTTAGAAAGGACACAGAAACCATGAACCATAAAAGAAAAAAAATAGATGAATTGAGTTTTATCAAAATTTAAAACTCCTGCTTTTTGAAAGATACTATTAAGAAAGTGAAAGACAAGCCACAGACTGGGAGAAAACACTTGCAAATACATATCCCTAAATGACTGCTGTCCAGAATATATTTACAAATTCACAATGTAATTATAAGAAAACAACTCCATAAGAAATGGGCAAGAGATTTGAACAGATATACAGATGGCAAATAAGTACATAAAAAGATGTCCAACATCATTAGCTATCAGGAAAATACAAATGAAAGCTATGATAACAAATTACTGTACACCTATTAGAATGGCTAAAATAAAAAATACTGCTAATACCCTGGGCTGGCTAGTACCCTGTGCAGCGCTAAATTCCTCAGACATTCCTGGTACGAATGGTACAACCACTCTGGATGATGGTATGGTGGTTTTCTGCAATGTCCAACATACACTTACCATGTAACTCAGCAATCCTACACCTAGGTATTCCCCCAGAAGAAATGAAAATATACATCTACACAAAAACCTACACACAAATGCTTATAGCAGCTTTATTCATAATTGCCAAACACAGGAAACTATATGAAGTTCATCAACTGCTAAACTGATAGTGCAATACTATTCAGCAATGAAAAGGAGTGAGCTACCGATAGACAATACAACAGCAAAGGTGAATCACAAAAACAAATACGAAGTGAAAGAAGCCAGAATCAAAAGCCTACACATGGTGTGATTCCATTCATAGGACCTTCTGGAAAAGGCAAAGTATAGGGCCAAGAAAGAAATCCAGTGATTGCCAAAGGCTGAAGATGGGTAAGGGGACGACTGACTACAAAGAGGCAAGAAGAACTTTTGGGAGGGATGGCAATATTCTTTATCTTGAGTGAGGCGGTAGTTACATGACTGTTACATTTTGTCAAAACTCATAACTGTACATCTAAAATGGGTCGATTTTTCTGTATAAAAATTATATCTTAATACATCTGACTTAAATTTTAAACTTCTGTTAATTAAAAATCATCTCCTCTCACCCCTCCACACAAATAAATTAAAAGGTTGAACACAGTGGCTCCTGAGTGGCTCAGTCGGTTAAGCATCCAATTCGATTTTGGCTCAGGTCATGATCTCAGTTTGTGAGCTCAAGCCCTGTGTCGGGCTCTGCCCTGACAGCACAGAGCCTGCTTGGATTTCTCTCTCTCTCTCTCTCTCTCTCTCTCTGCCCCTCCCCCGCTTGTGCTCTCTCTCTCTCTCTCTCTCTCTCAAAATAAATATTTTTTAAAAAAAGGTTCAAGACAAACAAGCAAAAATATTTGCAATATGTGAAATAGAGTATTCATATCCTCAATAAAAAAAGACTGTTTTGAAACCAAAATAGGCATCCCAAAAGAAACATAAGTAAAGTATATGAATAATTGACAACAGAAGGATCTCAAATGGCCAATAAACAGATAATAAAACATCAACTTCTCAAAAAGTTATAATTAAAGTAAAACAAGGGTTTGCTAAAACTTTTAAAAAGTAATAATTAGAGTTGGTGATGATAAAGAAAAATGAGTATTTCTGAACGTCTACATATTCGGATGATAATTTTTTTTTAATATTTCTGGATGGCAACTTAGCAACATCAAGAATCCTTTAAAAGTTTGTAGCATTTTACTCAGTTTTTGTTCTCTTAGGGACTCCTCCTAAGATGGATAATTAAAAGGGAGAATCACAAATATTTATGCACAAAAATATTGTGGAAGCTTTTTTTTTAAATAATAGTAGAAGAATATAGACAACCCATATGACTGTCAATGGAGAAACAACTAAATAAATATCATACCCTGTCCAAAAGAATATTATTATTATTATTCATTATATAAAGCAAAATCAAGTAAACAAGGTAGAAATAAGAATATGAGGAAATGTGTATAGATGTTGTTAAAGGGGAAAGGTAGAAAATAAAATCGTCTATATAATGCAATTCCAATTTTATTAACTATATGTACAAAATACATAGGACATACACCAAAATGCTCAGAGTAGTTATATCTAGGTGATTCTATCTCTATTTTTCAAAAGTTCTATAATAAACATATAATAACCACTGTAGTAGCTTTTATGAAGTTAATTCTTAACACAATGATGTAACACGATGTTATATGTAATAGAATAAGTTATAGTAAGATACTTTTGTAAGTCAGTTTTTGATGTAGTTACAAATTGAATCTGGTCTCTGACAAAACTGCTTTTAAAAACAACCAAGCTGGCAGACACACAAACTTAAAATCCAGTTTTCCTTACAGCTGTAATCAAAATGGAATGGTTTTGTTTGTTTGTTTTGTGATAACTGGAGATGATCGTCTACTACCTTACCCGACGTTCTGTAGTTATAAGAAGTGGTCACCAAACTTTGTGGGTCCAAATCATCAGTTGGCAACTAAGAATCGGTTTGGGGAACTATACTGTGAGAAATGCCATTTAAATCCAGCAAGTTTTACTCTCCTTTTGGAGTTCTAGAACCTCACCCAGAGCCTAGCACATAGTAGGAAGTCCACAAATGTTTCATTAAATAAAACTGATATAAGGTCAAACAGTGACATGAAGTGAATTAGAGCTAAAAAAGCTGATGTCTCATTTTTTTTTATTTCAAACTACAATCTGCCATTTCCAATAACACAGACGATTATTTTTGAGAAGTACTAAATGTTTACTCAAAAACCTGAATCCTCAATGGAATTTAGGTGTCTAGCATTGCTTTCATCATAAAGATCAGTAATCAAACGAAACATTCTTTTTGGTTGGTAGAATCCAAAAGTTGATATAGTTCATGCAACCTCAGATGCCCTCCTGCTTCTTTCCATATGTCCCAATTTATTTTGGAATGGCAGTGGGGTCTTGAATCAATGAGGTATATTAATAATGGAAAATTATTAATTTTCCCTCTCCCCTGCCTGCCATGGGATTTGACATTCTCACCTTGAGAATCTATAATACAGACAAAGATAGAAGAAACCTCGTTTGGCTCACCACATTATTATCCCCAGATCCCCCAAATATTAGCTTAATAAATAGAGTAATCAAGTAAGCTTCTGGTGTGGAGGAATGAGAACTATCTCCCACATTAGCATTACTAATTATGGGTATCTCCTACTAATGGTCATAAACTCAGCAGTTCTGTAGTTGGCTGGATTCACATTAAGGAAATGTAGTCATTTTAACCAACCTAACCACTAGGATCATGTTTCTTAGGAGACCATATCCTGCCCTCCCCCCATTTACATTTATTTATTTTTATCTAACTGTGTATAACAGCAAGTATTTTCCAGAATGGTATTTTAAAAATTAATAAAAATAGAAATGAAACTACATGGCATTTGTTAAAGGGTAATAAAATAACTTCAGTCAATTGGCTGGTTCTACACCAGTAGATTTCTTTAAATAGTAATGAAATCATTGCTTTAAAAAAAAAATCCATCATTATTAAAATAAAAAAAAAAAGTTGCCTCAGCCTCCGCCAAAATTAGATTTGTAAGTTGCTGGTCATTCCTATAATTAAATCTATGTCACAAATTTGCAAGAAAAATGGTCACTGTGACTAATGCATTTACTTGCCACACAAGTCCTGTCAGATGACACAGACAGAGCTTAAACAGAGTAAGGTTTCTATACATTTTTATTAAGTAACAAAGACCATTTTTAATCACAGCACTTCAAACACTAGTCTGCTTTAGAAACAAACCCAAATGTAGCTACAGCAGGGTTCTCCTTGCCAGCATCATAACTTATTTACCTCTGCAAACATGTTTGGCTCACATGCATACCGCTCTTCTGGACAAATGTTACATGGGAAAGAACTCTGACAAAGAAACAATAACATGTTCAGGTTGCTAGACTCCCTGGTTAGGACCTTTCTTCTTTTGACCTCCCCAGATGGTTCTAATTCACCTCTGATGAAATGACTAAGAGATGACTTTAGAGAGAACAGTGCTGAGCAAAGTGGAAGTGAAAGCAAGATGACATAAACGACACACGAGCAAAGAAGTAGTGACGAGACCTTCTCTCTTTTCAAAAACTCTTTTCAATCTTTTAGATTGCAGGAAGAGGCTGTTTTGGGTTTGGGGCCAGTACTAATTTTACTTTATTATCAAAAAGAGGACAGGCTATGAGCTCAGAGACTTATGAAGGCAGCAGTTTAGCTACCAATTAACAATAGTTTTTTTTTCCATTTGATTTAATTTCAGTGACCTTCTATTCATGACAAAATTGTTTTATGTGTTGATGTCAAGTTTCACTTTTTAAAAAATATTTATTTTTGAGAGATAGAGACAGAGCGAGAGCGGGGGAGGGACAGAGAGAGAGAGGGAGACACAGAATCCAAAGCAGGCTCCAGGCTCTGAGCTGTCAGCACAAAGCCCGAGCCCTCGAACCACAAGCCCATAAGATCATGATCCAAGCCAAAGTGGAATGCTTAACCAACTGAGCTATCCAGGTGCCCCAAGTTTTACTTTTTAAAAAAGTTAAATTTTAAAAGTGAGTTTTAGACACCCCAGTCTGGCTCAGTCAGCAGGGTGTGCAACTCTCAATCTTGGAGTTGTGGGTTCAAGCCCCACTTTAGATGTAGAAAGAACTCAAAAAAAAAAAAACTTTAAGTGGGTTTTAACTTAATACAAATAACATATTGACACGGCAAACGTCATAAAAAGTGCCTGAAATTTGGAAGACATTGCTTTGAAGGCAGTTCTTGTCTTCCCTCTTTTTAAAATCTTTTATTGTTATTTTCTTCACATATTTGCTTCAGTATCTAGGAGAGTGCCTTGAATAATGGACTCTGAGTATATGTGTGTTAATTTTATATCCTACCTTCCTATTTTGTCCCATACTAATAAATAACCCAACTGCATCTTTTTAAAGAATAAGTAGTCTGTTCTTAGCAATTCAGCTTTTATAACATTCATTTGCCCAAAAAGGTGATTCAATGAAATATATAGCATAACGATGGGCTCTATTTTATCAAGGGAGAAACCTACTTCCCATTGTCTGAACAGAGTTCATAAGGTATTTTAAAACCCAAAATAGGTTATTTTAAATTCTAGTTTTATCAAGTCCTTAGCAGTAAGGAACGAACTTGAGATAACATTCTATAAGGTGGTACTGAAAAGTGTTTAATTGTCTGCTCTGGAATGTAAGCTCAATGAAAATAAAAGCCTGTTTTATAAAAAAAGTCATGAACTTTTGGGGGAAAACCAAAATCACAACTGAGTAATTTGGGTTGGTCAGGATTTTAAGCAAACAAAGAAAAAAAAAATCAGCGTAGTTTCCAGTGTTACACAAAATGAGTATTCCACAAACATAAACAAAACTAGAAATTGACATTCTAGATTTAGGCGAAAGGAAAGCTAATGTAACAGTTGAGTCTTCTCTGGTTACAACCCTTAACCCTCTTCATTAATATTTGAGATTCTTGCTCTGATTTTTAAAAAGCAATCAATGAATAACAAAGTAAATGTGCTTCCTCTCTGACCATGCTAAGTGTGGCTTACTACATTTTTGTATAAGAAAGCAAGAATAAAACAGGTGGTAAACACATATCCTGAGTTATTAAAACATGTCACTTGTGTTTGGAATTTCCTTTCTTCAAGCAACTTTAAGAGTATCATTTAACTATTCAAATCTTACTACAAAGCTGGGTAGTAATGGCAGACCAGCCAAAGCTGAGAGGGAAGGCAGAACAACAATAGAGTAAGGGAAGAAAAATATATTCTGGCTAGTTATTCAGCTTAAGGCAAGGAGTTCCTTTTAACCCCTATTTGTTTTAGAATAGCTTCTGCTCATTCCCGTAATGAGCAGAATTACTTTAAAAGAATTATTTTAAAAGAATTACATAAAATCAACCCATTTCTTTATACTTTAAATGAAGAGATTTAGAGAGTAAATAATAACTCTTACAGATATTTTTTAGACTTGGTGTTATACATTCACAAAGATGATTTAATTTTGCTTATAACTCTTTGCTAATGTTTCAGAATCCTTACATTTATGAATTGCTATGATGTCATATAACACAGTTATTAGAAACTCAATTTGGCATGATCAGCTTTGTCACTCACCAAGGTTTCCTCAGGAATTACCAAACTCCCTCAAGAGTTACCAAAAATAATAAAATAGGCTGAGGAGTCTGAAAGGCAAAAGCTCTACCTTTTCCTGTCAAACTTTAACCTATAATTCTTGAAGACATGGAACCATTCAATTTAGCCCCCAAACCAAAAATGCCAAAACTCTAACAAATCATGTGATCAGATTTTTTTCAACACAGTTAAATCTTTTTAAACTAAAGAGAGGATTTTTCAATTGCAATTGTTTTAAAAGTTGCCAATATCTATTTTTTAATCTTTCTTTTGATGAGGAAGCAGCACATGAGATGGTTGAACTTGAAATGCCTGATGTTATACAGAAAAAAAATATATATACATATATATATATATTCTTTTTACAACAATTTAGTTATTCAGAGAGGTGGCTATCAAATTTTATTAAAATCTCATCAACTGAGAAAACTTAAAACAGTTATTATACCTCACAATTATTGTAAACAGAACAATTTAAATGAGAGGAGGAGATAATGACATTAACTTCTTAACTTAAAGCAATCCTCTGTGGCATGATTTTAAAATATGCTCTTGGTCTGAAATTTATGTAAATTGAATTCATCTATCATTGGTTATTACCAGCCTAGCTACATTAGAAAAAAACAAAACACAGTTTTCTGTAACAATTAGTTCTTAAAAACACTGTGTTTTAATTAGACCTGGGACATTATTAAACTAGCTATAAATATGTACAGTATTTTATGGGGTATACCCAGATGTCTAAAAATCAACAAAAATGCCCTCAGAGTTCTTTCTTCAAAAATTCATCTAAAAAAAAGGCTTTCATTCAAAGTTTTAATGGAATCTGAAGTAAATGCCCTTTTTAGATTCTATTTACGTAACTACAAAAGAAATGGTCACTTGTAACTAGAGAATAATCAGAGAACAATCATTAGTCAGAGATAACCAATTCTTCATTTTATGGATGTCCATGGCCATGCCAAAAAAAAAAAATTCATGGATGAGCTTGGAAAAAACTTAGATCATACAAATATTTTATATAAATTATCCCATTTAATGCTCACCACAACTGTATAGTTTAGGTACTATCTACTCCATTTTATATATAAGGAAGGTTATGTGATTAGGCTAGTAATTCAGTCAAATGAAGATTTAAGCCATTCTGATTCCAGAAACCATAGTACTACCCCTCCTCCTAAATTTTAAGAGTAAGTGAATATTTTTCATTTATAAAGAGAATTCCAAAAACACTGTAACAAGTACTATCCTTTACGAATTACAAAATAAGAAACAAGTGTTGGTGAGGATGTGGAGAAACAGGAAGGTTTGTAAACTGTTGGTGGGAATGCAACCTAGTGCAGCCACTGTGGAGAACAGTATGGACTTTCCTCACAAGGTTAAAAATAGAACTACTGTACAATCCAGTAATCACGCTACTGGGTATTTACCTAAAGAATAAAAAAACATTAATTCAAAGAGATACACGCACCCCTATGTTTATAGCAGCATCATTTATAATAGCCAAATTATGGAAGCAGCCCAAGTATCCATTGACAGATGAGTGGATAAAGAAGAGGTGATAGATCGATCGATCGACCAATCTACAACGGAATATTATTCAGCCGTTAAAAAGCATGAAATCCCACCATCTGCAACAACATGGATGGAGCTAGAGATTATTATGCTAAGTGAAATAAGTCGGTCACAGAAAGACAAATACCGTATTATTTCATTTACATTTGGAATTGAAGAAACAAAACAAACGAGCAAAGGGAAAAAAAAAAGAGAGACAAACCAAGAAACAGATTCTTAATTATAAAGAACAAACTGATGGTTACCAGAGGTGTGGTGGGTGGGGAGATAGGTTAAATAGGTGATGGGGATTAAGGAGGGTACTTGTAATGAGCACCGGGTGATGTACAGAATTGTTGAATCACTATATTGTAAGCCTGAAAATAATACAACAGCATAGTATAGGCCCGAAAATAATATATAAGTATGTTAACTATACAAGAATTAAAAAAAAAAAAAACTCAATAAAATTTTTAAGTAAATTAAGTGAAAAATGAAAAAAAAAAAGAATAGCAAACTAAAACATGAAGGTTACAATTCAGAATTTCCTTCCTCTAAAATAAGTCCTTTTCCTAAGCCCAAATCAAACACCAACTTCTCCCTGAAGCCTTCTCATATCATTCAACTGAGATTAATCTTTTCTGACCTCTTGGCAATTGCTGTACACTGCTCACATGAAGAAAGTGCTAGCTCCCTTTTAATACTTATTCTCTTCTTTCTTAGTAACAGAAATCCAATTTTTAGCTCTTAGCAACCTGCCACATGTCCCAACCTCTCCAGTGGCTAAGTAGGATTGCTTGAGTAAGTTCTGCAATAAGATATGACTGCAAGTATGATGTTGGAATTCTAGGAATGCAAATTAAACAAAGCAAACTTAGATTTTAGGAGAGCTCTGTGCTTTCCCAGGATAAAGACTTTACTAACCAGGTATCTTTTTTTGGCTGGAGCTCCAGCAGCTGTCTTGGACCATGAGGTAAGCTTGAGGAAGGAAAGTGCAGGCTGTGGAGGTTGGAGGAGAAAGATAGGTATATCCATCCACAATGAGACCATGAAGCCACCATGCAACACTTGGACAGCCTCCTTCCAGATTTTACATAGTAGAAATATAAACTTCTGTCCTGTATGCCACAATTATTATTTTTTCTGTTAAATAATCTGAAACTAATTCTAATGGATTTAGTCCAGACTCATACATAGTTCATAATCCAATTTGTTCATAATCCATAGTTCGTAATCCATAATTGTAACTACGGGGGGGGGGGGGGGAAGAAATAGAATTATTATTTCTTATAACACTGGAACAAAATATCTCCAGTCATAATTTGCATTCTCAAACCCTTTCTGGTAACTTTTAACTTTGAGAAAGAAAGGGGGTAACAGGGGCTCCTGGGTGGCTCAGTCGGTTAAGCAAATGACTCTTGGTTTTGGCTCACGTCATGATCTCATGATTCGTGAGCTGGAGCCCTGCATCGGGCTCTGCGCTGACAGCGCGGAGCCTGCTTGGGATTGTGTCTCCCTTTCTCTCTGCCCCTCCCCTGCTCACTCTCTATCTCTGTCTCTCAAAAATAAAAAATAAACATTTTTCAAAAAGCGGGTAACAGAGGGGGAAGGAAATATGGAAAAAGACACTTCTGCCTCTCTGCCATCACTCATGCCAGTTCTCCTCCTTTCTTCTCTACTAGCTAAATCCTACCATACTTCAAGGACCAACTCAGCAAAATGGCTTCTGTCTGACTTTCCAATTCAGAGTGCCTATGGCCTGTGCCATTTCACAGTCCTACATCATCTAGTAACATCTTTGGTTTGACCTGTTAACTTTTACATTGTATTTTTCTGTGAGTCATATCCACAACACAGTGGGACCCACATCATGTATCTTGCACCCTCCACGGCTATTAGAAAACCATCTCTGTGTAGTAGGAGATCACTAAGTACTTTTGATTAGTTGAATTAAAATAAAAAAAGAGGAAAAAGAGCAGAAGACTAACGAGTGAGAATGCACAACTTCTTAGAAGTGCAAGAGTAGAATAAAGATCCTAAAGAGTCCCTAGAACAGGTATTACTTTCCTGGACCTTATCAAATAATCAGGCCTGGGAGAACACATATTCCGATATGTTCACTGTTCACACAATCAGTGCAAAACTCAAAACTATACTTAGTGAGCTTGTCCTCCAACTAAGGGACGGTGTATTTAAGTATTTTAGTTACTTAGACAATTGCCTCAAACTTATTTTCTCAATTACTGTAGATGTTTAAAGAGTAAGAGATTCAGCTTAGAAGTCATGCTTTGGTAGTGGATGTATATGATTCTAAACTATATAAAAAATCTGGCTTCCAGCAAGATCATATTTTACAGATATTATTTTGTCAATTGTGACAAATAATGAAAAATAATACTTAGATGAAAAAAACGATTTAACAAAATACTACTGAGTCTGGAACAAGTAGCTCAAGAGCTCATTTCCATTAAATAGACACTATTAACTCTCTTCTAAAACCCAATAATACGACATCAGAAATAACATTACTACTTCTTTAAAAATAAGGTCTACTCTAAGCATAAATTTTGCAGAAGCTACATCATTTAAAGCTCTAGAACATCGGGACCTTCAAAGCTGTGTAGCACTACATAGAATTAACATCATGTAACAACACGTTTAAAAGCTCCAGCTACATTCAGATGCATACAGTAGTGACATAAAGAGCATTTTAAACAGAAGTAACTGATATTTTGCCTAGACTCGTGAACTATTTTATACCCTCCTGATTTTATTCTCAATTATTTGCAAATCACTGTACTTCATATCTGTTCATGAACTATGGACCTAAAAACACAATATTCTAATTTATTTTCATGAATTTGGCAAAGTTTTAGGGAGGGCATAAATAAAAGTAATTAACAGAAAACTCAGTTTCTTTCTCATTCTTTCATAAAACAAACCAAGTCTTTGTTATATCATTATTTAAAAACCGATTGAAAACGCTACAACAGAATCGTCCTTAGAATTCTATTAGCTCTACTTATGAACACTGAACTATTTTCTAACCTTTATACCATTTATAGTTCACATGTCAAAAAAATATTGCATTTTCCTCCAAATTACTCATTAATTATTTCCTCATTTCAAATTTTTTTCACACAGATTTCTCAGAAGCATCCATGACAGTAGCTTCTTTGACAGTGAAATGAACAAAATAAATGACATGTCAACAAGTAAATTAGCATTCCCTTTCTGACCAGCTGGGTCATGTTTCCTTTTCAAAATCCTTAGTCCCATGATACAAAATAATAATAATCTAAAAGACCTCATTAAATGATCAATATATTGACATAACTTCTATAAGGAGATACACAGTGTTTTAATTGATTCTTGAATCCATTAAATGGAATATTAAACCCAAGCCTCCAAATTATAATGTAAGAGAACATTTCCTTTACTTATTAACTAATTTCTTCAGGGTATGGTTAACGGCACATAAAAAGATTCAAAAACTTTTATATTTAATCTAATAGTAAAAAAAGTCCCAATTTTCACTAAAGCTTTCATATAAACAACATCACAACAAAAGTTATTATAGACAAGTTAAACCATATTTACTTACCAAAAAACTTCCAAAGGCTGAATTAAATATTGCAGCTGCCTATAAAGAAAATAAATAGGGGGAAAAACTCACTGAAAGTAAATAGGAAAAAGAAAAGCAAAGATTATCATTCTCCCATCCCCCACTATTCAAAACCCTAAAACATTGACTCTATAAAGCAAAGTTAGTCACTGCTTACAAAAATTGCCAGTGGCCTGTACTTTACTAAGATAGATGAGCTGCAGCTTAGGAATTCATAAATAATGGGTCTCAAAAGCAAGCAGAAAAGACTTGCCAGGAGATGTTTTGAACCTATATGACACTACCAAAGAATCACCACCAATAGTAAACTGAAATCTTGTTATTGGTTTTGTTAGTTGACCTAAAACAGAGGTTGATATATTTGTTAAAAATTTTTTTTTTCATGTTACCGGGCAAAGAAAAACCAGAATTGTAAAGCAAACATTAACTACTCTGCATCAGGGAGCATATGTCTTACGAGCTACACCCACCAAGTGAGATCTGTTGTTCCCATACAACACACATTAGAATGTGAACAATGCTGCTAAGACGATGTACCATTAATGCTAAAGGAGAAACAAGCAAGAAAAACTTCCACTTGGTGTTCAAAATTCAAAGAAGAAACATTTGACTTTGCGCTTACCTAAACATCCAGGGATTACATAGTAGATGTGATACAGTTCTTAACTTTAAATCAATCACTATATTCCATGAAGCTACACCTGAATCCTGAAAGCTTCTCACATTACCCAAAAAGGATAAAAACTTGTATAACATCCAATCTGATGGGGGAAAAAGGAGAGAGAAAGAAAAAATAATAAAAGGCAAAAGGAAGGGTAGAGAAAACCTATTGACATCTCCTGTAGATCAAGAGCAGAATTAAATTAATCATCATGGACATTAGCAGCCATGTCGTAGTAAGAAAAGGATGTCAGTTTAGCAAGTTTGAATAAAGTCCAAAGGCAGGCTAAGAGCTGTAGCTGAAAATGCCTTCTGCTCCAGAAGAAGATGCAATGAGAGTGCATAGGTAATGAGATCCCTGGCTCCAGAGAGCTTAGCTCTCCTATTCAAGTTCATAATTAATTCAAAGCTTTGATAATTTCATTAGATTTCTTCTTTGCTGGCCCTATCAATAAAAGATGGCACTGGACCAGAGTTCCTCTGTGGCATAAACATAGGCACAGGCACAGACCAAGGAAACCTTTGCTTCCTGACAGGGACAATGGCATATGGTGTTCCGTGTTGTACAGGGAGTAGTGGAAAAAAAAACTTTGGCTAAATAAAACATTACAGATGACAATTGTAAACTATGGCAACATATTTAACCCATCTTCCTGGAATTCCATTATGGATGATTCAGGAGAAACTTGTATGTGTGGAGAAAAATAAGTAAAACTATATAAATAAATGAGTCGTAGTGAGATCAACTGGAAACACTGCCTTCCTTCCTACAAAAGAAATGCACCTTCCCCACAACCACCGTTTATTTCTAGACCCTATTTTGTGCTTAAAATGGATTGATCTCTTTAGTAAAGGAATGAGGTATTTTGCTTTGAGCTTCTCTCTTCCAAATGTGTTTCTTTCGTGTTCACCAACCTTATTCAAGGTAACTAACGGTTTTGGCTAGTATTTAAAAACAAGCAAACAAAAAAATCAAAAACAAACAAACAAAAACACATGGATTGTTAGAAGTAAAAAGACTCAGAAGTCAAAGTAAAATAAGTCAACTACCAGTCATCAGATCAAATTACCATTTTCCCACTCCAACCAATTCTCTTTTTTTAACCCAAACACAAGCAATATATTGTATGTGGATTGGCATTTTATAAAATAATGGCGATGACAGTGACGTGCTGTCTTAGGCACCCGAAGATGCTGCAAGCCAACTTCTTAGTTGTTCTTCTGCTGGTGCTGGTGCTGATGCATTTGAACCCACCTATCCTGTCACTTGGTGCTCCCATGCAATGAGCTCTGGCATTCATTTGTGAAACAGCTAATTCGTGATCCAAGGAATACTCTGCATTCTGGGTATCTCAAGAACCATGTGAAATTGGACACTGAACCAAGGATCTTGAGCTCAATAGTGACAAATAATCAACCTAATAGTTGACTTAATTCTACTCTTGCAGCATATAAAGGAATTATGTTTTCCAGAGTCCCAAAGAGTGATGATAAATATTTAGAGAGTGTTTCACTCATACATAAAAGGCATGTATGTCTTTAGACTTAAGGAGGAATTTCCAGCTCTTCAGCACGATGTACAAGGCCTTCCATGAATAGGTCTCTGTCCATCTTATTTCTTGCCTCCAATTTTATATCCCGACAATACTAAACCACTTGTGATTCCTCAAACTCATTGTGCTGTTTCCTACCACCTCGCTCCCTGGCCTAGAATGCCCTTCCCTCTTCCTCCACCTAGGTAACTCCCACTTATATTAGCAACTCCTTCCAAGCAGCTTTCAATCACCTCCTCCAACACACATATATCCTCACTTCTAAGTGGACTGAGTGTCTCCACACCTGCTGCCACAACATCCTGAGCATACCTCTGCCATGGCAATTGTTACACCATTGAAATAACCTATCTATTTACATGCCTCCTGGCCTTCCTAGAAACTAGAGTCTTCTGAGGAAGGAATCTGATGAAGCTCATCTTAAGCACCTACATGTTTATCTGCTGAATTGCTGAAATAAGTAAGATTTCCAGAAATGTCTAAAGTCTACCTCTTCTGCTAAGTTTTCCTATATGTTTGGCAGAATACAAGGATTGGCAGAAGACTGGATCTGACACCTGGCTCCAAGCCAAGCAAAAGCAATGACAGATCAAGACTTCAGTCTCAACCCAATACAAGCATCTCTTTCACAATATCTTGTTTTATTTCCTTTAGCCTCCCTATTATGATCCAGTTATATACAGTTACATAAATATGTTTAAATAAACAATGTTTTAAAATTTACTACTGCTATGTAACAATAGAGTTAGTGAAATAAAATCTAGAATTACCAAGGAATACTCTGCAGCCATCACACTTCAACAAAGCAGGAAAGAATATCCAATGGGAAAAAGACAGTCTCTTCAGTAAATGGTGTTGGGAAACTGGACATGGACATGCACTTTCTTACACCATATGCAAAAAATAAAGTCAAAATGGATGAAAGACCTAAATGTAAGACAGGCAACCATCAGAATCCTAGAGGAAACAACAGGCCACAACCTCGTTGACCTCAGCTGCAGAAACTTCTTACTAGACATGTCTAAAGGCAAGGGAGACAAAAGCAAAAATGAACTACTGGGACCTCATCAAAATAAAAAGCTTCTGCACAGTGAAGGAAACAATCAGCAAAACTAAAAGGCAACAGATGGAATGGGAGAAGATATTTGCAAATGACATCAGATAAAGGGTTAGTATCCAAAACCTGTAAAGAACATATTAAACTCAACACCCAAAAACCAAATAATCCAGTGAAGAAATGAACAGACATGGGTAGACATTTTTCCAAAGAAGACATCCAGATGGCTAATAGACACATGAAAAGATGCTCAACATCATACATCACCAGGGAAATACGAATCAAAACCACAATGAGATATTACCTCACACCTGTCAGAATGGCAAAATTAACAACTCAGGAAACAACAGATGTTGGCGAGGATGCGGAGAAAGGGGAACTCTTTTGCACTATTGGTGGGAATGCAAAGTGGGGCAGCCACTCTGGAGAACACTATGGAGATTCCTCAAAAAATTAAAAATAGTACTGCCCTATGACCCAGCAATTGCACTACAAGGTATTTACTCAAAGGATACAAAAATGCTGATTCAAAGGGGCACATGCACCCTAATGTTTATAGCAGCACTATCAACAATAGCCAAAGTATGGAAAGAGCCCAAATGTCCATCGACTGATGAATGGATGAAGAAGATGTGGGGTATATATATATATATATATATATATATATATATATATATATATATACAAGGGCATATTACTCGGCAATCAAAAAGAATGAAAGCTTGCCATTTGCAACATGGATGGAGCTAGAGTGTATTATGCTAAGTGAAATAAGTCAGAGAAAGACAAATATCGTATGATTTCACTCATATGTGGAATAAGAAACAAAACAGATGAACCTAGGGGAAGGGAAGGAAAAATAAGATAAAAACAGAGAGGGAAGAAAACCAGACGAGAACTTTAAATACAGAGAACAAACTGAGGGTTGCTGGAGGGGTGCTGGC
The DNA here is from genome assembly GCF_018350215.1 of Panthera leo. Lineage (NCBI taxonomy): Eukaryota > Metazoa > Chordata > Mammalia > Carnivora > Felidae > Panthera > Panthera leo. Next base: position 80,643,312 of record NC_056682.1, on the reverse strand, counting down.
TGGGGAGATGAGCTACATGGGTGATAGGCATTGAGGAGGGCACTTGCTGGGATGAGCACTGGGTGTTATATGTAAGTGATGAATCACTAAATTCTACTCCTGAAACCATTATTACACTATATGTTAACTTCTTTAAATTCAACAAAAAAAAAAAAAAAAAAAAAGATGATCTGCATATACCAATATGAAAGCTGGCTAAGATATTTAAAGTGAAAAAGCAAGCTTCAAAATTATGTATAATTCTTTTAACTTTTTTCCCCCCATACCATCAAGCAATTCTCTGATACCAGTTAGGTGCCCTACAATTCAACTCAAATCTGCTACTTTCTACCTTAAGCTAGTGTCAGATCCCACAGGTTAAGGATTCAGTCCCACAAGACCGTTCCCATTTCAGATGTTAACCACAAAGGCCAGGTTGTCACCTGTGCTTCTGACGCACTGGCTATATATAAATTGGAGGTTCCCACACCCTTTCGTCGAGTTTGATTAATTTGCTAGAGCAGCTCACAGAACTCAGGAAATGGTTTTATTCACTCCATTGCCACTTTATTATGAAAAGGCTATACAGGAACAGACAGATGAAAGAGGTGCACAGAGCAAGGTATGGGGAAAGGGCACGGGGCTTCCCAGCTCTCTCCAGGTGTGACACACTCTCAGCACCTCCACATGTTCACCAACACGGAAGCTCTCCGAACCGGTCCTTTGGGGTTTTACGGAGGCTCCATTTAAGAGGTATGATTGATTAAATCATTGGCAGTTGCTGATTGAACTCTATCTCCGGCCCCTTTCTCCTCCCTAGAGGTGTGGAAGCAGAACCAAAAATTCCAATCCTTTAATCAGCTGTTTGGTTCCCCTGGCAACAAGCCTCATCCTTAGGTGAGCTGGGGGCTTTCCAAAAGTTACCTCATTAACGTAACAAAAGACTCTTAGGATATGATTCCTCTCTCCTACCTTCTAGAAGCCATACCTGAAAGGATTCACTGATTTTTAAATATAGCATTTCATTTGTTATTATTGTTTTTGCTAGAAACGACTTAAATACCCATTTCCTGTCTGTAATGCTCTATTACAACAAGAATTTTACCTAACTGGTACAAGATCATGTCCTCAGTGCCTAGAACAGCACCTGGCTTATAGCAGACCCTCAATAAATATTACTGAATCAAATGATGAATGAATGAATGAATGAATACTTATACGAACTGAATGCCCTGCACAGTAATGTTTTCATTTTTAACTCATGAGTCCTACCTGTAAAGTGTATACCTTGGCGCAATTACTTTGATGGATAATTAAAACAAGACTAGCTGGAAAAAAGTTCATATAAGTGTTTTTTTAATACTGAGTAGACTTTCTTTATATCACATATTTTTAGATACTATATTGCTTTTCGTATCTGCCCAATTTTACCTAATATCTGTTATTTTATATGTTGTATAACATGTCTTTTTTTTTAATTTTTTTAATGTTTATTTATTTTTGACAGAGCATGGGCAGGGGAGGGGCAGAGAGAGGGGGAGACACAGAATCCGAAGCAGGCTCCAGGCTCCGAGCTGTCAGCACAGAGCCCAATGCGGGGCTCAAACTCACAGACCGCGAGATCATGACCTGAGCCGAAGTCGGACGCTCAACCGACTGAGCCACCCAGGTGCCCCAATATAACATGTCTTTATTAAATTATTTTGGTAAATTGAGTAAGTTCAAGAACAAATTCATTTCCTTATAACCTACTTGAAATAAAAAGGTAATTAAAAAAAAAAAACTGAAAATAATGGGGACAGAGAGTCCTCTAACTCATAAAAGCAAACTCTGCCACAGCCGAATGCCTTTAAATGTTATGAAGTTCTACCTTACAGTAAGCCTGAAACCTTTACCATCTGTTATGGCGGTGCCCTGACAGTGTCCCATGCTCTGGAGTTACACAAATATGTAGTCTTTTTTTTTTTTTTAAATGATTGCACTTCAGATATATGAACACTGCTGAGTCCTACCCAAGTCTCCCCCAAGTCTCCTCTTATGACGCTATGTCTAAAATTTTCATAATGCTGGTCCAACAGCCCTCTTTTTCCTTCCATCATCAATCCACTAAATAAAGAAATGAAATCCATTGTTCGCATTGGGTGTTAATGATCTATTGCAAGTTAATTTCTGAAACTTCCGGTTTCCACTGTTGCATACCCTGCTTCCCCAGTCAACATAATCAGAAATGTTTACCAAAATGTTAAAATGGGACACTTACGGTTGTCTCAGAATTTCCAATAATGCACCAAACTAAAGAGAATACGTGGCAAGCACCGCACTATTCCTACAGTAAAGATACCAGACATAGACATATAGTACCCACGAAAAGACATGAAAACCAGGCCAGGGACCATTTCACATGCAGGCTGTATAAAAAAAAGACTAGAAATTCTAGAAGGGATTGATAAAAAGGAAATCTGCAGGAGTAAGAGGGTATTTGGACTTTTCCTTTAGAGGAGAAAGCCGACCTGCGGCCCCATGCAGGATGTTTACAGGGGAGAAAGCAGTCACCAGAGCAGAGGGCACTGTGTGAGAGTTCTCGGAACCTCATGGTTAATTCCCTAGAACTGGGGAGGAGAATAAGGCTGTGTAATGAGCAGGAAACAGGCACTTGCTTCCAGAATAGAAACAGCAAAGTTGGGGAGGCTGCCTAGAACAGACCACAATGGTGGGACAGAGAGAGAGTAAGCAACTGGGCAAAGTGTACTTCAACTCTGTGATGGGATCAGGTTCTGTCAATTCCATATGGGCCAAATACATGCCTCAGAAGACTGCCATCAAATGTTAACTCTTTTTGAGAAAAGCAGAACAGCAGGCTTCAAGGGCGAGGAGTCCCTGGCAATAAGGGGCTGAGGGGATATGTTCTGAAGCAGGAGCTGGAGGTACAGTCTGAAGAACTCCCTCCCTTAACCTGTCCAGCAAAAAGACATAGCTTGTGGGTATCCACCATGACACAGGGCACTAAGGGCCGGATAACATCAACACCAGTAAAGTAAGACTGTCCCCCACACTGTAATGCATTTGTTCTATTCACCCTGACCCTAAAGAAGCCGAAGTAGGGAGGGTGAGAAGGTAAAAAAAAAAAAAAAAAGGTAACAGACCATGCTCTCTTCTCTACTGGTCCTGCCTCTACTATTTTTATATTTTTATCATATATGTATACATTCATTAAGGAAAAAAGTACAATGTTTTGTGTTTTTAAAACACAGGTTAGGCCTAAATTGGGAAAGAAGGGAGTATGGAGTTTTAAGCTAGACTGCCCTAAATTAAATACTAACATGTAAATGCTAATTACTACACATATGACTATTTTTGCAACTAAAAGTGACCAGAAAACCGTGAGATCTGCCAGGGATGCTGCCAAAGGAGAGAGGAGGGGTGGGGAATAGGAGTATGTAAGATGGCATTTCGCACACACAATCCTTAAGTTCCCACCACTCAATACGGAGATTAAAATAACAACACAACATCTTCAATGTAAAGCTGAGCTAAAAGAAAACAAGAAAAGTCAGGTACTAGACACATGGAGGCTGGGCAAAAGCAGAGTGGTAAAGCAGGAGAGGCGATGCTGCACCCTCCCGGACAACAGGCCTGTGTCCTGGGCCCTGGGCCCTGGGCCCTGGAAGCAACAAGTAGCACAGCTTCTACCTGCAGAAGGTGACAAGTGGAGTGGAGGCACCTGTAGCAAGCAGACAGACAGAACCTTGGAAGGACTGCCCCACTACCACAAGGGCACCTTGACAACTCTACTTACAAAATCAAGAAAATAACACAAGGCCTGCTGCGTCCACGGTGTGCACAGAACTGCACTGCCCCTACCATCTGATTCAAGAATCCCAAACTAAAGACTAATTCAAGAAAGCAAAAGACGGGGGGCACTTGAGCGGTTCAGTCGGTTGAGCGTCCAACTTCAGCTCAGGTCATGATCTCATAGTTCGTGGGTTTGAGCCCCACTTCGGGCTCTCTGCTGTCGGCACGGAACCTACTTCGGATCCTCTGTCCCCCTCTCTCTCTGCCCTGCCTCCACTCATTCTCTCCATCTCTCTCTCTCTTACTCAAAAATGAATAAACATTTATTAAAAAAAGAAAGAAAAGAAAAGAAAAGAAAAGAAAAGAAAAGAAAAGAAAAGAAAAGAAAAGAAAAGAAAAGACAAAATCAATGAAAGATCAGTAGAACCCCTAAGGCCTTAGCAAATGCAAACTTCTCTTTGGAGTCACTTCAACAATCCAGAACACGGTGGATTCCCACTTGAAACAACCCCTACTGAACAGAAGTTTAAAATACAAAATTACAAATGTGAGAAAGCTGAACATGACAACAGCACCATTACAAAGCAGTTAGGAAAGGAGGAGAAACAGTATTTCATAATATACTAAGAAAAGAAAATACTACATGAATTAAACGCCTAGAGCTGGAAAGCAATACTTGAAAACATCTAGCAAAAAATGAAACTATCTTTATGCCTTCAAAAAAGGAAACAATTGTGGTTTGTTTTTTTTTTTTAATAAGACACAAAAAGGACACATGAGAAAGGAAAAGCTAGGGTTGCCATGCAACAAAGTTCTGGACAATGAGATATAAATTGATACATGCATGCTTCATGGTGGGGGTTAGGGAGGTTAGTTTCTGGCGCTGTCCTTCTTCCTTCTTCCTGCCTAGAGCAGTGAAAGCTGGCATCCAGAAGAGAAAGACCAATAGCAGTGCAGAGACAGCCACTCTAATGTCATCGAGCCACAGAACAAATGCCAGCAACCCCCACCTTCAGGCATCTTAATATATGAGAAAATAAGTCTCTGCTTGTTTAAGCTACTTGTAGTCTGATTTTCCATTACCTGAAGTCTAACTGATACAATAATGTTCCTAAATAAGGCAGAAAATAATAAAGGACTAATTGGGCAGGTTAGATAAATCAAAAATGCTTCCTCTAAGATATAAGTTTGAGTAGGCATATTCAGTTTTATTTAGCATAATGTCTTATTCCCATCGCATATAGCACAGCACATTATTGGGGGAAAAAAGAAAAAGAAAGCAAGAAAAGGAAAAGAAAATTGACTACCAGTGATGAATCAAAGCTGTATTGTCCTGCCCTGGAAAAGTTCCTCAATTATGTGAATTTATATCACTCCAAGCTCTGATTCACAAGAATATAGTATTTTTAATGTATAGTATTTTTAATATTTTAATTTTTACTTAAATTTAAATTTTTATTTAATATTTATTTCCTTTCCAAGCACAGGTTCAGTTGAAAGAACATAAAGACATCAAATATTGAGTTCCAATCCTTGGTCTTTTATTAAACACAGAAACACAAAATATTTTCTTTTTACTTGTATTTTGCAAAGTGCTATAGAAGTGCTAAGAAGAAGAAGAAGAAGAAGAAGAAGAAGAAGAAAGGAAGGAAAAATGAAAGAAAGAAAGAAAGAAAGAAAGAAAGAAAGAAAAGAAAGAGAAAGAATTAGGAAAAGTTTATCCCATTTGCTTTAAAAGCCAATTGTATTTGGCTTTCTGAGAAGCACCTTAGTTGCTAGGGCTATTTAATTACCACTATTTTCACTGTATATATCTTACAACAAGTAAAACTGAGTTATACATTTCTATATTACATTTAAGTATTATTGAACCATACCACGGAAAACTAAATATCTGGGACATCAATTAAAATATGAATTTATACACCATGCTCAACATTAAAGGGACACTCTTCATTTTATTCCCTTATTTATGTTACTGCACTAAATGAAGACTATAGAACTACTACAAGGCATTCACCAATTTAAAGAAAGATTACTTTTAGAACATGTACCATTAAAATTCACCATCTTAACAACCATTTTAATTCTTTGTTTCAAAAACATTGCAGGAATGAACAGAAGTTCATATAAATGCAGGTTGCTAGTAAATGCATCCAGCTGCTTTTCTCAGAGTAAGCTACATTTCTTGCCTGCTTCTACAGGTTCACTTCTTGCTACCAATGGAAAAAAAAATTATTTAATATCCTTAATCTTGAGGTGAATGGGGGGGGGTGGCTATTCTTGTTTGTAACTATTCATCTCAATTCAGGCAAGGAAAAAATATATTCAAGTTCCTGTTTCTGGGTGCTAAATTGAATCAGGTGTCCTCTCCTCTTAAGAAAATTAAGTTGCTTTTGTGCAAGAGTGTTTTAATGAGAACAGAGCCCGCCGACAGTGATAAATGGGAATGACACCAGAGAGAGCATGTAAGCAGGACAATATGTGCATGTTACAGTCTTACAGCCTATTTTTCACTGACTATTCTGAATGACTTCGCTGTTTCTTAAGGGGCCTATTAATCTCAAATTTAGTTATTACACAACGTTTATTTGAACATATATTCTGCCGATGATGACAGTTAATAAAGGAAATCTTTCACAAGCTGTATTTTTACATATTGTTCCAACTACAGCTCCCAGTCATTTGATGGTATTGATGGAATAACCTACATTGTGCTGAGGCTTTTAAAAAAAAGGCACATATATTCAGATTCCTTTCTAAGCACATGGGGACTCTTAAATAACCGTTAAAATGCATACAAAAAAATCCTTCTACAAAATGGTAAAAGTAAAAGGATATCTTAACTGCTCAACAAAAAAATATTTAATATGAAAACTGACCCTTCTAGGAAAAACCAGACACCTTTTAACACTTTTAAAGCTTGGGTGCATAATACGCAATAGTTCTTGCATAGCAACCTAACATTTTCACAATATGCATGGAATAGAGGAGGGAAGACAAAATCAATTTTCTTGAGGTGCAAAAAGAATCAAGTAACATAGCTACTTTGATTCTCTTCTTGGTATGCTTTTTTGATAAAATGCCACATACTTAAAATAGTGGTGATCCTGTATTTCTTATTTTCGGTAGGATACTTAAAGGCTAATGAATATTACTTTAACATTGTCCTAAAAATATATTTATTAGCTCAAATAACTTCACCAGTTCAGACTGTGATGATTGCTCCAGGAGAAATTTGTTACTTTAAGTATAGCTGCTTCATAATAACACCTAATTATATTAGTAGGAAATATTTATGCCAGTTCAAGATTTTTAAACCAGCCTCATAATTGAGATGAATATATACTTAATCAAACACTTGCAATTTCATCCTCCTGAAATCTCAGTCTTTGAAGGTATTCAATTTCAATGAAGTCAGAATTTTCAACTGGTAAGGGCCCTTAGATACTATGAAAATCCCTTTAGAAATGAAGAAATAGAACTCTAGAGAAATAAAAGGATCCTTCCCAAGGTCATATTGGCTAGTGGCAAGGCCAGACTAGAACTCATCCCCAGACATTCCCTGTACGCTGTCTATTTCACATATTTTTTAACAGATATTTATGAATATGTAATATAAAAGGGCATATACCCAAACACTAACAGTGGTTATGTGCTGGGGTAATAGGATTATGGATTTTTTCCTGCTTTGTGATTTTCCTTTATTTTCAAGATTTTTTCACTGATTATGTATTTATTAGAAAAAAGCATACAATAAATGTAATATTATTCACAACAAACATTTTCAAGGTTCTCTAATCTTTAGGCAAACCTTAATGCTATGTACATATTAGGTGCTCAATGTCTGACTAAAAATTGAATGAAATTGAGGAGAATACCAAGAAAAAACCACCTAGACTTACTTGCTATAATAACACAGAATGCTTAGGAGCAAACTGTGCATATAATTCAGATTACCAACTATTAAATTGAAAATATATATTATTTATTTAATAATAGCTTATTAAGCACCTGTAAATTTCTAAGAAAAAGCTGAATAAAACTGACTTAAAATATTCTGTGCTACTTGACATTATATCTTTTTTAAAATTCCAATTCTCAATATCCCTGAAGTTTAATTGTTCTTATCTTTTGGGTTTCCTATGTCCCGCTAAAAAGGAATAAAATAAATGCTCCTTTAATTATTCATTTATTCAACACAAATTTATTAATTTATTACTCTAAGCACTAATAATTCAAAAATAAATGCCACAGTATCTGCTCACAGTATTGGGCTAGACATCATAATGGCTATAATACAATAAGATCAATGGGATCACAGATATGGCAGCACAGAAATTAACTACTAAAATTTCCTTTAAAGTGGACTTTTTCAATACCTCCTAGTGATGGACAAGAAGCACTTTTCTGATCAATTAATGGAAGCCCTATTTAATGCCAACCCACGAACTAAGCTCTCAGCACACCAACAGAGAAATTGGCCAAGAATTCCCTTAACACTTTGTTTAGAAGGGCATCCACAAAACGTAAGTGACAAGCTACGTTGAATCGTCTAATGTTTCTTACAAATTTTAGACTCTAGCTACCTACCTCTGTTATTTCTGCTCTTTTCCATCCATTAGGTCTGGGAATCACAGAGCTTCTTAAGAGGGCAATGGATCAATCCCTCAGCAATAACTCTCTCATCAGCTTTTCATTAGCAATAAAACAGCTTTCCTACCATCTTCTGGGAAATAACTTACCATAGATTCACAGAACTGAAATGGACTTTTGCAGATCATCTAGTCAAGGCATTTTTCAAAAGTAGTCCTCAAAAAGGACTATACTGAAATCATGAACAATAGGAACCTCCCTATCCTATTCTTCATGTCTTTAGGATCAGAGATTGCATAATCTTTTTTAAAATTCCAGATTTACAATCTATATTTTTCACTATTAATCTACATTTTTCACTATCAAGTACTCTCTTTTTCTGAATTAACTTTTCATTTGAGATCATCTTTTTATGTTAGGTCTCCTGAGAAGATTAAAAAAGAGCTGTGTTATTTCTGTTACAAGTAGTATGCTGGTAAATGTTTAGTAACTGGCTCTCAAGATGAGGGGAGGAACATTAGTTTGTAATATTGGCTGATTTTTATGTAAATATTCCCACCATGGCCAATTTCAAGTTACAAACATGTCGTCACTGAACACCAAGATAGGAAGGGATGGCATAATCCCCTCGGTATAAGAAATGAGAAAAAAATGGGCAAATTAAACACAAAGTAAGTACAGGAAGGAAATTAAGTAAAGACATGAACAGATGAATGAAATCAAAACCATAAAGGCAACAGAATTCAATGGAATCAAAAGCTGGTTCTTTGGGGGAAACGATCAATAAAACTGATAAAGCCTTAGAACAGAGACTGGAAAACTTTCTGTAAAGGGCCACTGTTCAATTTCAACCCAACTGGTCTAACACCATCTGAATATTCTGCAATACAGTTCTGATGCTACCTCCCTGGAGTTAGCACAGACCCCACAAGCCCAAAGCTCAGTCCTCCACAAGACTGCCCTCACTTCAGCAGGCAGGTGCACTACAGGAGTCCCAGGCCACCAGCACTTCTGACCAAGTGGCTATAGATTCAGGGGTTCCTATGACCCTGGTTGGTTCAATAATTCAATAAAACAGCTCACTGAATTCACTGAAAGTGCTATAGTTAAGATTACACTTTGATTATAAGCAATACACAAAGAAGGGGGTCTGAGGACTTCTGTGCCCTGTCCCCATGGAGTCAGAGTGAGTCATTCTCCCGGCACATCAAAATGTTCACCAACCAGGAAGCATCAGTGAGCTTCAGAGTCCATAGTTTTTAATTGGTGTTTCCTTATATGATCACAATTGATTAAATCATTGGCAATTCAATCTCCAGCTCCCTCTCCTTCCCTGGAGGTGGAGTGACTGGAATTTCTAACCCTCTAGTTACCAGCTTGATCTTTTTGACCAGCCCACATCCTAAAGTTACCTAGGAGCCCATCTAGAGTCTCCTAATTAGCATAATTAGCATAAGAAAACCATTCCAATCACTCAGGAAGTGCCAAGGGTTTTTTTGAAGCTCTGTGTCAAAAAGCTGGGACAAAGATACATATTGTTATTATGCCACAACAACATAATAAATATTTTAGGTTTTATAGCCCATATGATCACAAATTCTTAATTCTGCTGTTATAGCACAAAAGCAGCCATAGATAATGTATAAGTGACTAAGAGTGGTTATGTCCCAATAAAACTTTATGGATACTAAAATTTGATTTTCATTTAATTTTCATGTGTCATGAAATTTTATTTATTTATTTTTCTACCTGTTAAAAAATGTACAAACCATTCTTAATTCATTTACTACACAAAAACATGCAGCAAGATGGTTCAGCCTGCAAGTCATGGTTTGTCCTTTCTGCACTACGAGAAAAAAAGGAGGTAGAAATGACCAATATCAGGAAAGAAGCAACATACTGAGATCCTTCAGATATTTAAAGGATGAGAATATTGTGAACATATTACTTGATTTCAACACTTAATATAAAGCTGCACTAATCAACAGTGTGGTACTAGCTTAAGGACAGATATATAAATCAATGAAACAGAATAGAAAGTCCAGAAACAGATCTATATAGATATGGCAAATTGATTTTTGAAACGGGTGCACAGTAATTTAATGGGAGTGAATAATCTTTTCAGTAAGTGGTAAGTGACATCTCTAAGCAAAAGACAAAACAAAACAAAATTTTAATCCTTACCTCACACCATATATAAAACATAAGTTGGAATGGATCATAGAGCTACATGTAGAAGCTAAATCTATAAAACTTCTAGAAAAGAACATAGAGAAAATCTTTGTAACTTTGGTTTAGGACAGCATTTCTCGGGTAGGATACAAAAATGGTAACTTTAAAATTTTTACATGATAAATCGGGCTTCATCATAATTTAAGACTTCTTTCCTTCAAAGACATTGTTAAGAAAATGAATAGCAAGCCACAAATTGGGAGAATATATTTCCAAAAAATATATCTGATAAAGAACTTGTACATAGAAGACATTTTTAAAAAATTCTTGCAACTAAATAAGAAGACAATCCAATAAAAAAGTGGGCAAAAGATTTGAACAGACACTTCGCTAAAGAAGAGCTATGGATGGCAAATCAACAAAAAGATGGCAAATCAACAAAAAAAAAACTCTTTTAAAAAATCCCCACATCTTCATTTTATAAAATGCGAATAACAACAACCACTTCACAAAATTTTTGTGAGGATTAAATGAGATGGCAGATATAAGACCCCTGGATATCCTACAACCATATAAAGTAAGGCCCAGCAGGCCTTCTTTACACAGGTCTTCATTCTCCAAGTCCCTGAAGAATTTAGGCTGTACATGGAAACAAGGGACATCATGGCAGGAAAAAGTTCACTAACGAACTTACCATTTCTAAAAGGACTCCCAAGAAGACATTTTCCCTTCCCACATGCACACCCTAACCTCTTCACAATAGTTATCTATCTCTCTACTTCAACTTTGGTTGGTTTACTCTCACTGACTGCACAGTATTTTAAACACCTGACATATAGCACAAATAAAACATAAATACGCTTGCTAAATATAATTGTGAGTCCTACAGAAGATGCGGGAAAGTCGATGATATCAGCACAAAGTTAATGACAAGAAAGAAATTAATGACAGGACAGGTGCTTAAAAGGAGAGTAAATTGGACTTTTTTTTTAAGTTTATGTATTTATTTTTGAGAGAGAAACAGAGAGAGTGAGCAGGGGAGGGGCAGAGATAGAGAGGGAGAGAGTGTCAAGCAGGCTCCGCACTGTCAGCATGGAGCCCGATGTGGGGTTCGAACTCACAAACCATGCGATTATGGCCTGAGCCAAAACCAAGAGTCAGATGCTTAACCAACTGAGCCACCCAGGCCCCCCTGGACTATTTTTGAAATGAGAGTATCTATGAAAATTTACAAAACCTCAACTCTTTTCGCAAATTTGTGTTGCAAAATAAACAGGAGGAAAAGATGTGACATCATGTCATCTTAACAATTTTCTTGGGAAAATTAGTTATCCCTACCTTCCAAAACACTTGGCCCTTTCCTCCTTCACACCAAGAATCAGTGAATAGTTACAATATAACCCAAATTTTGTTAAGCGAATCATAAGTTTATTCCATAATTTAGTTTCATTTTTTCAAAATAAAAGCTAAACATATTTTTTAAGTACTAGTAAATGTTCATTCTTTTTTCAAAGTTAATTGGCTTTAAGTGATTTTCTTCTGTATCATTTACCATTGAATGACGTGGATCTTCTCTTTTATTATTCTAGCTACTCAAAATTTTATGGGGGGCAGAAAAGAGCAATTCTTTTTTTTTATTTCCTACAAAGGCATAGTTGAAGTTAAAAAAAAAGTTTCAAGGTACAGATTCTTCAGAATGTAATCTGAATTTTCTATGAATAGTAGAGTAATACAGGTAGAAATTTTAGAGAACATCTTCCCAGTTCCCTAATTTTACGTACAAGGGTTGGACTGAAGCCCAGTGTAGGAAGCGACTTGCTCAAGATCACACAGTTTGTGGCAGTGGCGAGCCAGGATTCGAAGAACTTCCAAACACTCTTCCTTCTCTAGGCCATTAATCTTTATTTGATTCCAATATATTATGTAGATAAGAGATGTGTGAATATCAAAAATACACGAAATGGAAATTGTAATAGACACACTCAAACGTAAAACACTAGTCAGCAAGCAGTGAAGCACTAAATCGACTTCAAATTTTTATTAAGGTTATCCTTCTGTTAGTGATTGAAGGTATATTAGCTTAGTGGGCCATGCAATAGCTGTAGCACCACAACTAATGGACTGCCAAGAGATGATTTAATAAAGAGGCCCAGCTGAACAATGGTGTATAAGTAACTCTGACAACCTGAGGCTTTCTTCTGGTCAAACGTTTTATATCTGTAAGTGACTTTCTCTAAAAAAATTACCTGAGAAGATACTCTCAGAAGGTTTCACTGTAATAACAGCAGCCCAAACATTCTTATATAAGTTCAGATTCTCCAAGATCTTAAGATGTGATTAAAAAAAAAAAAAAAGTTTAAAGGTCTTGTCCCCAGATCCTTCCACAGGCACCATTTATAACATGGTTAGAGATCTAGTTAAACAACACATTCAGCAACAACAATGTGTATTTCTTTTGGTTGAAGTCAAATAAAGAAATAGAGCAACTTTTTAAATGTTGTCATCAAGAGTTTACTCTAAAATATGACATATATTGGGCAGTGGGGGGGGGGGGGAGGGATAAAATTAAAATATTTGTCAAATACACATTTCTAGAAAATATTATGTGGACTCTTCATCTTTACAACATGGACTGACTCGCACTGAAAAGAGAATACAAAAGTAATGTAGGGAGAAAACTATCAAATGAGCAAAGATTTGTAAAAATAATAATTCCTACGATTGATGAGAGTTCAGGGAAAAGATGCCTCTGCATCCTTTAGAACCTCGCTGGGTTCTAAAGCAGCCAAACCTTACAGGTGTCCATACACACCCCTTGACCCAGCAATTCCAGTTTTAAAAACTTATCTAAGAAACTAATACAGATCCAAGAAAAGATCTAGTGAAAAGGCTCTTCATCATATTATTTTTTAATAGCCAAAACTAGCCAGGACTGAAACAAAACATTGCATGTCCACACGTGAGAATAGTAAATGGTCTATAGAAACACTGTTGTAGGACACTATGGAGACATGATCACGATGTATTGCTAAGTGGGCAAATAGGATTACAAAACAATATGCATTATATGATCTCATTCGATTAAATATATGTGCAAACAAAAATGTCTAGAAGATACACATAAAAATATCAATATGGTTATTTGACCAGTGGGATTATGGTATTTCTTTGTTTTGTTTGCTTACATTTTTTATATTACTCGGAATATGGTGCCTTTGTGATAAAAAAAATTAAGATACTAAAAAATTTTTAAACAATACAAGAACATAATGTTTGCTAGTCATTCTGTAATGTTGTACGTTACTAGATGTCTCACATAGTGAATTTAGGACAGTGGATGAATGGTAAGCCTTTTCCTTGATAAGCCATTGGTCAAAAATTATGTTTATGTGATAGTGTGAACCTAACCCAAAAGAAAAAAGTCACTTCATTGAGAATAACAGCAATTTTATGTTATTAGAAAAAGCACCCATGACAGCCATTATCAAAGTAGTCATTTTAAGGAAATTAAATTGCAAATAAATGAAGACATTTACGTGGAATTATTTTAGGTTGCAGGCAAGATGGATGATTTACATACTTAAAGCCACAGTGTCTTAAGTATAAACATAGCTTTTGTTTCCTTTAAAAACGAGTTTATTATTTGCTCATTTAAAAAATGTATTCCCTTAACTACTCCTTACGGTAGCACAGATAAAGTTTGAAGAACTCATTCTAGATGTAAAGCCAGATTCATGATTCAGTTTTTTTAGGATGCTTGCTTCTTAGGAAACAAAGACAGAGCTTCCCATCAGAATTTCAAACATTTCTTACTAAGAGAACATTTTAAAAGACTCTGAAGTTTGTTTCTTAAAAAATTATGCTTATAGAATCCAATAAAATATTAGGCAGTCAGTATGTGTAATTAACACACATGCACGCATGTGCACACTGTTTTGTGCACCACATTCATGGTATGACTCATTCAAAACAGGTTTATGAAGTAATTTTTCCTCTTCCAGACACATGTAAAAATAAAGAAATTACTTAAAGAGAAATAATACCCTTGCATTTAAAACTGTGTTTAGATCACCTTAAAAGGGATTCTTGATTTAAAATGTGTTCCCAGAAAAACTTAAAAATAAAATGAATCACAATGTTATTATTCCAGTAGCCTTTTTGAAAAACTGTTTTCAGATTCAACATCAAATAATAATAATTTAAATGCTTTATGCTCCCAATCACTGAGAGATAGGACTGCTTACATACTTTTTTAAGACTATAAATCTCAAGTTTTAGTATTCTTTAGAAGTTAGGAAAAAATAAGGCATTTGTTTTTCTTCTAATGCTACTCTCTACTTCCATTAGTACAGTGAAGTTATCATAGAAAAGCACTGCTTAAATATGAACTGTCTATGCACTAAGTGCCTCTTCTATAATTATACATAAAACACCGCCTTGGCCAGCACATTATAACAAAGACTCACACACACACACAGAAAACAGCTGGCTGGAAAGATCTCTGTTGCAACTACCTTAACATCTTCTCAGTTCTTCAAGGTTTCTGTTCAACTCAAGTCTTTATCGGAAACCAAGTGAGTTACCATCTACTGGAAAACTCTTTAAGAATATAAATGAGAAGTTTACTCAAACCAGCCCTCCTTTCTTTAACCACAATTAGCTTAAATTCTAGATCCAAATTGTGAATATAGTCTTAAGATTTTGATTCCTCCTCTTCTACATTTCTCTCATCTTTCTAATCATAAAGTGGAAAGAGGTTTAGATTTTTTAGAAAAAAAAATATGGATGCTTTTTAAAAATGTATTCCCTTAACTACTCCTTACATCTACTTTCTAATCCCCAACTCACTTAATTAAATTCAGCGTGAATTTAAATTGCAATTAACATCTTTTGAGGGATTACATGTTCTAATCGCAATTATGCAGTGAATATTTGAAACACATACATTTTGTTATATTATCTGAAATGCAAATTGGAGTCCAAAAAGATGTTTAATAAAAATGTATAGTACTGAAGACTTTATTACGGAACCTAAGGGACTAGAAATGAGATTAAAAAGAGTAAAAGCAGTGATACAAGTACAAAAACAAATTGCTTCACCTCCCAAACCCTTGGAAATGGCCCCACTTGGCTCCCGTTTAACCTAGCTTCATCACAGTTTAAAAACTCCCTTCCAAGAAGTGTTATGAACCAAACTGAATTTCATTTCCCCCCCCAAGATTAGTAGCTCACAGGGTCTTAAATGAGACATGATGCATGAAATTCTATGGGAGCAAGAGGTAAAAACTGTTTTTCTGACCCAAGAATTTAGAATAAAATGATTTAACTTCTTTTATTTTCCTTTTCCATCAAAATAGCATTTTATAAGCAGAAGGAAAAAAAGCTGACATTTGTTAAGCATCTTCTATACCAGACAATAGGGGTTACTTCACTTAATTCTTAAAACAACCCCATGAGGTAAGTATTATTCCATTGTACAGATGTGAAAAATAAGCCTCAGAGAAAGTAAGTGGTTGAGAGAAATAAGTTGAAATAAATCAATGGTAAAATTGGGACCCATGCTTAAACCCATGCTCTTATAAAAGGACAGTGTCATAAGTGTGAGACCAAAGGAGGAGAGCTTAGGGGCGCCTGGGTGGCTCAGTCAGTTAAGCGGCTGACTCCTGGTTTCAGTTCAGGTCATGGTCTCATGGTTTGTAGGTTCGGGCCCTGCTTCAGGCTCCACGCTGACAGTGCAGAGCCTGCTTGGGATTCTCTCTCTCTCCCTCTCTCTCTGCCTCCCTCTGTCTCTGCCTCTCTCCTGCTCCTGTTGTCACTCTTTCTCACAAAAGAAGAGGAAGAAAAAAAAAAAAAAAAGGAGTAAAGCTTAGGACAAAGCACCTGTCTTTAATTGCCCATTTAACCATAATCCTCTCAAACAGGTTGTGGGGATTTCAGTGGCCCCAAGACACCTTCATCTCTGGTGTGAGCTTGACTAGAATGCTTCAGGAAGTTCTTGGGGCTCTCAGAGCTCTTTCTGCAAATCCATGGGCTTGCTAAAATCCAGGTTGACTTCACTGTCTTTTCAATCAGTGTCTGGTGGTCAGAGCAGGCTTTATCATGAAGTAAAGGTCTGGTTTATTAGTTCATGTTCTGTTTCCTTCTGGTACCTTTCCTTTTTTAAAAAATTGAAGCATAATTGACTTATAACATTCTATTAGTTTCAGATATATAAAATATTGATTAGATATTTGTATACATCGCAAAATAATCATCACATTAATAAGTCTAATTACCATCTGTCATCACACAAAGTTACAAAAATGTTTTTTCTTATGATGAGAACTTTTAAGATCTACTCTCCTAGGAACTTTCAAATAGGCAATACAGTATTATTGACTACAGTCATCATGCTGTAGGTTACAGCCCCATGACTTATTTTCAGTAGACCCTTGAACAACATGGATTTGAATTACATGGCCCATTTATATGTGGATTTTTTTTTTTCCAGTGAATATACTGGAAATTTTTTTGGAGATTTGCAACAATTTGAAAAACTCACAGCTGAACTGCATAGCCTAGAAACACGAAAAAAAAATAAGAAAAAGTTATTATTGTGAGAAGACAGTATATAATAGTGGAACATAAAAAATATGTGTTAATCAACTCTGTTTTCAGTAAGGCTGCCATTCAACAGTAGGCTATTAGTGAAGTTTTTAGGGAGTCAAAAGTTATACACAGATTTTTGACTGCATGGGGATCAGTGCTTCTAACACCCATATTCTATAAAGGTCAATTGCATTTTATAACTGCAAATAACTTTACTGTCTGAGCTTCAGGGTCTATTTATGCACTTGCCAGACTGTCAGTTCCAAGATTACATTTATCTTTAAGGAAACTAATGCAAATTTAGGTTCTGCCTTTCGTGCCCTTAAATTGTCAGCTTTCTGTTAACTATTCGCTATTCACACCATTTTTGCTATCACACTTTACTAGTAAAAGAAGGACTAGTTACGCTGGCTCTTACTTTTTCCTTTGACATTGTCATCATGAGATAATACCAAGTTATTAAGCTGCCTACCCATTCAATCTTGGAAAACAGGGTTAAAAAAACTTGTTAGCATGGTTTTCTCTTATTTATCCATGATCCATCCTCCTAGATCTATATGATATGATTATGCCTAATGAGACACAACCTCCTACACAAGAATAGGTAAGGATACAACCCAAATATTGGAGAGAGGCAGTTGGGAAATGAAGGCTATGTTTCAGTACATAATTTACCACTTAAAACAGCTGTAAGATTGCAGGCACTAGAGGGCACTAGATTTAGCTTATATTGGTCTGAATCCAGCTCCACAGACAGGAGACTGAACAACTTTAGCCATATTAAACTTCCGTTTCCTTGTCTCACAATGGGTGTAATATTACTATCTGCTTGTAAGCATTTGTGAGAATTCAATGAGAAAATTTATATAAAGCATTAGCATAGTTAGTACTAAATATTAGTTATTATTAATTGTATCATCATCAATATTATCTCATTACTAAGTGGTGAGAACTATTAATCAATGACTTGCCAAATTAGGGACCCAAATAGAGATAAAATTTCTGGTGAATTTGGAAAAATGGAGACAAATAAGCATTTTTAAAGTGGGAAGAAGAGAAAGGATGGATATGGGGATGTAAGGCAAGCCTTTTAAAAAAGTTCAGTGTTTATTGTTTATAATATAACTCCCTGTGATTTTAGAATCATAACCTATTATGTAGACCTCTTTGTTAATATTCAGAAATTCATGAGACCTAAGGAAAAAGTCAAGAAAAGTTGTGTGTGTGTGTGTGTGTGTGTGTGTGTGTGTGTGTGTGTGTGTGTTTATGTGTTTTCTTACCATCTTTGGGGGAAGAGTCTGAAAGAAGTCTGGGGGTAGGGGGGTAAAACCTTTACAGAGCAGCGGGTCCTCACAATTCTAGTTAGGATTGGGGCTTGGAATAAAAGAATAATCTAGGGTGTTTCTAAAGTTTCCTGAAAAGCAAAGGGTGAATGTGGAACACAACTAGAGGGAGAACATAGTCACTGGACAGGCTAATGGCTTCTAGAAGGGCAGAAACCAACAACCCCTCTGGCAAAACATTTGCTTCTTTCCTATAAAGCACACCTCCACTCAATCATCATGTCTCCAACTCTGGCCTTTCTTGTGTCTCTGGCAGAATAACAATGTGGGGAGGGCATAAAGAAGTGGGATGGGTTAGTGGAGGTAGGAAGGGGCTCAGGAGAGGCAGAAGTTACCACTTTGTCAGAGAGGTTGGAAAGGTAACTCAGTCAGCAGCTTCACAAAGCTGCCAAAGGGACACATGGATAATGCTTCCTTGAGAGCAGTACTAAGTAAAGGTAAGAAAAAACAAGGTACATTGGGATCCATGGACTTATATCCGAGTGTTATTATACTATTATTATACTACATTATTATGTTGACCCAATTATTCAGTCAATGAGCATTCGATGAATTCCTACTGTGTTTAAGGAACTAGGTTGTTTTTGTCTTTTTCTTTTCTTTTCTTTTCTTTTCTTTTTTTTCTTTCTTCTTCTTCTTCTCCTTCTCCTTCTCCTTCTCCTTCTTAATAAGATACGACTTCTGTTCTCAATAACATTCAGCCTATAAGGAACTATAGGATGTGTTAAATCCAAAACTATTTTAAAGAAAACCAGGCATTGGACAAATGTTTATTTAAGCCGAATAGACTACATAGATTTTCTTCAAAGTGGACTTCCTTTAAAACAGAGTTTATAATTCACTCTGTGACGGACTTCTTTGTATGTACAATAGGCTATATTCGGGAGAGATGTAGATCTGTATTCTGACAATCAGCAGTGATGCAGCCTGCACTGCTGATTGGTAAAGAAGAAGGAAATTTTAAAAAGGCATACTCCTTTGAGTATTCTTTACCTATTTCATGGTCTTATTGATTACTATAATGTCTCTTCTTCAAAGTCTTCACAATTAACAACTATTGCTCAAACTTAGGGCATTATTTAAAATTCCATTATTAAGCAATGTGCTTGACTAGAGCTCCTCTTGAAATATTCCTAGGTATACATCAAATTCTGAGATTTTATATACTGTACATATCATATACAGCCAGAGATATATATACATATGTATATATTCATGTGTTTACATGTATATTCATGCATATATATAAATGTACATAGCTACATACCCCCCCAACACACCATATACATAACCAACTAAATGGGTAATATGAAGATATGGTATAAAAGAATTTTTCTATAACTACAAAGAATTGCTTAGACAGAACTGGTACCTTCTCCCTGTATTCTGTACATGTAAAGTTAAATGCATAATCACTTTTCAGAAAGGAGTCTCTTTTCTAATATAGCACAAAGTATCTACCTCAAACTTTAACAAAGTTTTCAATGGAGTATTAAAATGATTAATGGATCATTTTTAAATCATATGAATTCTTTTCATCATTTATATGATAACCATCCTACTAGCTTATGGATCCTATACTACACCCAACTTTTTACATTTGCTGACCTTAAGAATCTCTCTGAAGTTCCTCCTTTCAACTCTGCAAAGCATTATTTAATGCAGGCTGGGCTGTTGATATGAAACATGCATGGACACTAATTCACAATGACCATCATTTCCCAATCCCTCAGTGTGCTAGGCACTGGGAACATCATCTTTATATACATCTTCTCATCCAGTAAGTACTGTGCCAAGTGAAAAAAACCATGAGAGGTATTTAAAATAATTCCCAGCCATATACTGCCATTCTAATTAGTTTAAATAAACAAATGTGTTAGACACAGTCACATATATGGGAATACTTGTAAACTTTTCCAAATTTAGACATCCACAAAAAATATTTCCAGATGCTGTCTGGAATATTGGCCAAATAGATTTTCTTTTCCATTCAATTTCCTTTCAGCATTTGAAATGTGGCTTATTATAAAACTAATTGTTTAAAAACATATCCTAACATTATGTTTTTGTGTCAAATTCTGGTTGAAGCTAAAGTCATTCCCATTTGCTGAGGCTTGATAAAAAAAAAAAGAAAGAAAGAAAGAAAGAAAAGAAACATGTAGAGGAAAAGACAGAATCTTCAATCCATTGAATGTATACAACCATACATATTAAAATAATGGTCTAATAACTGAAATTTATAGTTGCTATAATAGCAATTCCGTATCATTATTATGGTGAGCATTGATGAATACCCACTCTACATCAACAAAATTATTTATATTCATTATCCTCTCATTTAAAATTCATATTATACCCATTTTACAGCTGAGGTAGATACGAGGTAAAGTGGTTTACCCAAAATAAGATAGCTAATAGTTAGTAGAGCCAGCATTTGTACAGGTCCGTGGACACGAAAGCCCACACTCTTCACTACATTATGATGTCGATGTTAAAAAGCTCAGTTGAAAACCAAATGCTACTGCAATTTGAACCATCACTCATATTAAACTCATAGGCCCATGAAAATACCTTCTACCCCACCCAAGCACTTCCTCGTCTCTACACCTACCCACTCCCAAAAGACAGGTTTATGCAGTTTTCCAAAGCTTCACCAAAAATAAAGAAAAATAGAAGTGATAGCAATACATAACATAAATCCTTCAGCACCTTAAGACATAACTTTCCTGTAAAAAAGAGTGGAATAAGTGAAGGACGAGTATTAAAGAGTAATGAATGTGCAAAAAAAATGCACCACTGTCAGCACTCCACCTGGGTTTGGATGTGTTAGAGCATCTCAGTTGAAAACAAATCAGCCTAAGTGCCTGTTTTGGAAAACGTTGCCATGTACTATATGGCAGTGTTAGGAAGGAAAGCAAGCCTAGAAATTAATTAAGAAATGAGTGGTTTTACAGAGTGCTGCAAGAAAAAAGAACTTTCTAATAAACTTTCTCTGTATAGAGTGAAATCTTCCTACAGATTTCCTTCCTTCATTTACATATCTGTACAGGCCTATTCTTTTTTTTTTTTTTTTTTTCCTCCAAGCCCCTTTGCCCTTTCAATCATGAAGCATATTACTCCACTGTCAGTGCAAAGCAGTTCCTAACAACAGGGAACCCAGCTGGGATAGGAAGAGGGCAGCAGGCTCATGCATTAACATAATAATCCAACTGTGTTCCCATAGGCCCTTAGGGCAGACAGCATATTAGGTAGGCCTCCTGTGCAGACCCTGGTGGAAGCTGCCTGATCACCTGCCTATCAACCTGTGGCAGCTACAGCCGGCTCAATAGCACCAGCTCCTGCCAAGCGGTGGTGCCCAATTACCTTACTACAAAAGACAGAAATCCATTTTTCTATGTCTGTTTAACGTACCCAATGCATTTCCTTATTTACGATTTGAATCTATGTTTCTGTGTTTGCAGGGGGATTGACTTATTGCCTTTTAACTTTTGAAAGTCTGGTTGTCTAAAAGCCATATCGCTTCAGTAGGCAGGAAATGAGACTGAAAACCAAATTTCAAACACCAAAGCTCAGGTTGGTAAAGCTAACTGCTTGGTCATCAGTTGTCTAAAGCATTTTTTTCCATCGATACAGAGGACTAGAGGTGTGGGGGAAGATCTAAATGGCTGTCATCACTATTTCTCAAGGGGACAAAGGTCGGGGAGATCCTACACCAGTGTCTTTGCGAAACGTAGGGTTTTTATATTCGAATCCAAGCATGTTCTAAGGTTCCCTCAAAGCATAAGCCTTTGTGTGCACTGATCCCCTCATGAGGAAAGTGTGCGGGTTGCTACAACTGGCTGAAAGAGTAGAGAATCACAACAGATATGGCAAAATTATTTTTTAATCTCTAATTATCACTGAAAACTTCAAAAAAAGAGCTGGCCGATTTGTATGCTTTTTACTGTTTGCATATATGAAAGTGTGTTTTATTTTCATGCTGCCCGGTTCCTGGAGTCTGTGGTTTACTCTATGTGTGGTTTTCTTTCCAAGCTACAACACCTATCAAATACGGAAAAGCCAAGGGGTATATTCCACTAAAAAGATATGTATACATTACACAAGATGATCTTTAAAACATCATAAAGAGATGTTTGAAATTATAATTTACTTCAGTGAATTAAATGCAGTGGTCTCATTCCTTGATAAAACTTCCCCTTAAAAAGGTTACAAAGAAAAGGCATAATTTGACATTTATAGGGTAAAAAGTACTTTTTAAAGTATTCCAAATAATGCTGTCTAAAAGAGCACAAGATTGGGGTGCCTGGGTGGCTCAGTCGATTAAGTGCTGGACTTCAGCTCAGGTCACGATCTCAAGGTTTGTGGGTTCAAGCCCCACATGGGGCTCTGTGCTGACAGCTCAGAGCCTGGAGCCTACTTCAGTTTCTGTTTCTGTCTCTCTCTCTCTCTCTCTCTCTCTGCCGCTCCCCCGCTCCTGATCGCTCACGCTCTCTCTCTCTCTCAAAAATAAATAAACATTAAAAAAAAATTTTAAAGAGCACAGGGCTACCAATTTGGCTAGGGAAACATTTTCTACTGATCATGTATTTCTTTAGAAAAAATGAGTTTCTAGAAATGTTGTGTTTTGGTTTTTTAATGGCTATTTTAATAAAAAATGAATCCTCTGGTCAAACAAAAGTGCATTTATCTAACATTTCTATGAATTTTAAATGTTAGGAAACTAATACTATTAGTTAAGCCAACCAACCCGATGTGCTTCATGTTCACTCTAATAATTAAGTAAAACTTAAGTATCAAAGGCCATATCTGCACGTGGCACTGGTTTTCACTGCCAAAGTTACCTCTGTTACCTTAGCATTAACAGTCTGTGCATTAGGGTAAGAGATGATGGTGACCATTCTGCAACCTGTCAGTTCTTTGGTTTACTTCCATACATACCAGACAGGGTTTTACTCAAGGTAAATTCCCTCATCATGAACAAATTTGTTTGCTCTTTACCAAACAACCATGGGGAAAATTCAAATAAAAGAGGAAAAAAGAAAAAACCTAATTTTTTTTTTTTACTGTGACTCAATCTTAGCTGTTTAATGTTCTCTAAATAATACACTATAATATATGTTGATGGAAGAGAAAATACAAAATACTAAACTCAATAATAAATATTAATGCTTATATAAGTGTTAAACAGCAAAATTATACACATCCCCTTCTTGATCTTTTGGGGATTCCAGAGGCTCTTTATTTTTCATAAATTCTTACATTTTGACAAAATGTAATGCATCTTCCAAGTCATTAAATACAGAAACTTGATTTTTGATTAAAAAACAATAAACAACAGCCATGTAGTGACAGGATAAATGGTAGCCTAGACTTTACTATTTTAATTCCTTTAAGGCGTAAGCTTCCAGGGTAACAAAAGAAAAGCATTTATATAAAATAGAAATCTAGCCATTCCATTAGCAAGAACTTGACTTTAACTTAAACAGTAACTCATATGGCTAGAATAACTTAGTCTATGAAGGACAAAGAAATGAAGGACAGAATTGTAGTATCATTTCTAGCATGAACAATTCAACTTGAGATGAGGTTAAAATTTAAAACAAAAAAAAATAAACATAAATGAAGGAACATGTTATTTTAAATGTAAGTGGGAATAAATAGAGATAGAAAATGTTGTGAAAGAATCCATAGTTACGTTTAAGTATGATAAATCAATTTTTAAAGCTGCCCCCTGCCCTCCCCACAGCAGTTTTTTAAGGCTGGATGTTCCTGTATTTGAAATACACCACATCTTCAATTTGACTCCACTAGCGCATTCCCTACCCTCCAGAGAATTACCTAGAAAGGACACCCTCTTCTCCCTATGGAAAACTATTTGATTCTTAAGGATTTTATCTACCTAGTTCAATTTGGTAGTGTAGATATGGCTTCAGAAATGGTCTGCAGCTGGTGTATTTTGACATTTCTGTTACGGATAAGATTAAGTATGAAATATCAAAATTACACGTTAAAATAGATGCCATTTTACTTTGTTTCTTCCTGAATAGCCCTTCAGCTGTTGAGGCACATACATTTTTCCCCAGGCAAAATCCCCAGGCTAAAATAACTAAGCCTCATATCTTCAGGAAACCCAGCTTCCCAAACAGTATTCTGAGGTATCTGATTATCTATTGGCTGTCGTTTCATTCTATATTTAATCATGTAAATCTTACCTGAAAAAGGAAAAGGACTCCACTTAAAACACTTCTGCCAACTGCTCACATTGGATACAATCAATGACAATGCTTAATTTTCTATTACTTCTTTTCAAGATGTTGTCCTTTATTTTAACCATAGAGTTAGAAGTCACAAGGATTCAAGATCATTTTTGCACTCAAAACATAACTTTGTTTCCAGAACTGTCGGCTTGAGCAGTGTGCTACCAGTCATTTGCCACTGGGGAAAGGACTCTCCCATCTGCTAGGATCTAATCCTATCACTTTGCGGCCTCAGACTCTAAGGCAATTTAGAGCCAAAGACCACCATTGGAAACAGTGACAGATGATCCAAGGGTTATTTCTACAAACCTC
The DNA here is from genome assembly GCF_018350215.1 of Panthera leo. Classification (NCBI taxonomy): domain Eukaryota; kingdom Metazoa; phylum Chordata; class Mammalia; order Carnivora; family Felidae; genus Panthera; species Panthera leo. The sequence goes on along the minus strand of NC_056682.1, from coordinate 80,618,273 downwards.
AGGTGAGGATAAATTTTACTTTAAGAGTAAAGAAATTTAGGGGCGCCTGGGTGGCTCAGTCGGTTAAGCATCCAACTTCAGCTCAGGTCACGATCTCACGGTTCATGGGTTCGAGCCCCGCATCAGGCTCTGTGCTGACAGCTCAGAGGCTGGAGCCTGTTTCAGATTCTGTGTCTCCCTCTCTCTCTGCCCCTCCCCAACTCGTGCTCTGTCTCCCTCTGTCTCAAAAATAAATAAACATTTAAAAAATTAAAAAAAAAATAAAAGTAAAGAAGTTTAGGAAACAAGTTAAAAAGGTAAGTACGTAAGCAGGTCTTAAGATCTTTCAAACCATTGCAGATTAAAAACAAATGTTTAAGACCATATGCTTAACTTCAAAGCTTTTAAAATTAAGAGAAATTAAAATGCATATCGAGTTATCACATTCTAACAAAGCCAACTTGATTTATATTGCGAGCATTTTTATTTAGCACATAATTCTATCACAAAAAGTTTATAGATTATTACCTCAATACCCACTCAAGTACTAAATCATTACACATTAAGTTATTAAAAGAATTTTAAAAAGAGAGCTTAATTGCCTGTTCTTACAACTTTGCTCTTATTTCATATCGGAACCCATCCTGGAAGGCTATCGGCAGACTGCTGAAACACAATTAAGAACTAAAAGATGAAGAATAGAGAAAATATGACAGGGTAGAGGTGGAGGTAATCTACAAAGAAATCTATGAGTAAGGTAGGTAGAATGAATAAAGAAAAAGCAGGAACTAGAAAACCAACACTCTTCACCTCCTTAAATTTGATAATGCTTATTTTTTCAAGCATAATTCAACATTTCTCTGTACACAGTGTTGAGGGAGAGATGCCCCAAAAGATGATACTCACAGTAATGGCCCATAACATAAATGGGAGGGGAGGAAGAAGAGGGGGAAGGGGGAAGAGGATCAGTAGTCAATGAAGCGACTCAAGATGAATACATTAACATGACCAGCAACATTGGCAACTTCTGAAAGATTTAAAAAAAAAAAAATTAAAAGAGTTACCTTTTGGTCTTCTCCTTAGCAAATCCCCATTTTAAATGTGTATACATACACAAGCATGTGTGTCTTGGGGGTGAGGTGGGAAGGGGGGGAAATGAGGACTTCCTTGAAAGGAAGAAACAAGAACAGCCCCCTGAACCACAACAGAATGGAATGCTCCTTCCATCATTGGACCTTAGTCCTGGAACCATGACTCTCATTCCTTCAAATCAAATCCTGCTATATAACCACCTCCAAGGAACTGACAATAATATTGTGATACTGGGAAGTGTTTTGTTACTCCAAATACTACTTGTTTAAAGTAAGCCAGTAACTGGAGCTTAGAAATGTTTATGGCACAGTTGTCATAACTGAACTCGATTTGCACTCAAAATAGGAAAACAAATAACCAGACTCCCCAGTGATAATAAATGGTATTGTTGACGATGGGGTAAGCAGTAACAGAAACACAGGTGTAAGGAGCGAAAGCACAGATCACCCTTTGTCACTAAAGTAACACAAATTCTGCTCTTAAAAAAAAAAATACAGTTGTCTCTCCAGTTCTTTGTGCAGGAAGCCAATTTTATTCTTGCTTCAATACTTAAATCTAGAAGCAAAGAGATAAATCAATTAATCCTTACAAACTGCTCCTAGGAGCTTCATTTTCCTCAAGGGGTTAAAAGAAGCCTTGACCACTACACAAAGAATATGAAATCTCTGCACTATATTGCTAACACATATCTCCAATTAGGTCTAAAGACATTTTTACAGCTTTTATGCCAAGTTTCTATTACTAGATGTTAAAGAATGTGTTGTAGCACTTAAAAGCGCTGAAGCTGGCTCTTGGTAACAATGGTTTATGATTATATCTCAAGGAAAGCAGGAATAAGGCTTTTACACGATTTTGTTGTTACACGATGATGTTGAACGGAAACAAAAACAAGTGGCAAGGCCAACCAGAATCTTTTGTTCTCTATTTCGATACTGTCATCTAGAGGCTAACACATCAAAAGTTATAATTAGATGTTTCCCCATCCCTTGGAATAAATTCAGCTAAAAGCTTTCAGAGGCTTTAGGATTAAAACAAACTCAAAAGAGCAAATGTATTCATATTTTCCAAATTTGTCTGTATCTAAACAATGTAAAATTGTATCTATAAAGCAAACAGGTAAAGGATAGCAATAACGTTTAATTAGCATTTCATTATAATACCAATGTGAAAAGAAAGAGGTCAACTATTAATAAGGTACAGATTTCCCACCACTGGGATTTATCCTGAATTCATTTTAAGACCAGGAAGCTGTGATCTAAAAATCTCCACTCTAAAGCAGTTAAAAGTTGAAATAATTGTACTTTTAAAAGTAAGGCTTAGAGCTTTAAGAAGAGCTCTTCACACATTAAAACATGTAGCTCCTGACTATTAATTTGTAATTTTAACCTAGAACCATAATGCCACTCATTTCATGATAAATGATGATACACTGGACAGCATATCTATTTTGGATAAGAATAAGAGTACTTAGAGATTTCAATCAAGCACATGGGTTCCTTTTCATTTCTCTTTTTTGATTTGTATACTTCTCAAAACCACACAAAAGAACACATATCAAAAAAGAAATATACTCACTAAAATTTAAGGTTACGCCAACAAAAGGGTTAATTAGAGAAACAAATTTTCTCAGACTGTTAATAATGGGAATGACACATATTATGTGCCCATAAGTAATTCTCAGGTATCTTTGATCTTCAGCCCCACGCGGTTTCTGTTGCCTACCGTAGCCTGGCCTCTGGGACTCTCTCAGAACCAGACATCTGGCTACTTTGTTGTTTTAGACTAATCTCCTCCCAGGAGAGCTCAAGAAACGACACCAGGCAAGGAGGGTCCTGGCAAGGGAAAAAACATTATGGTATTAGGCAGATTTTTTTTTTTTTTTTTCAAGTGGACGAGAGTATCAAAATTGTCTTCAAATTTCTACAGGGGTCTTAGAAGCTCTTCTGTTCTGTGGTTTTACTCTGGCGTAATTTTAATAGGATATAAATATTGTATCTGTATGGCCTATCAACTATCTTTAAGAACTCACTGAATGCGAATCATAGATTATTACAATGTGTAGGAGAAAGTTGTGGGGAAAAATACAAATCAGATTAATTCTTCACCCATCTGTTAGGGTTGGGTGATGACTAATAAAACAAAGATTTTAATTGTCAGCTGAAGGGTTACACCAAAATAGCGGGATGATGTCTAAGATTTGCAAATACAGTTGCATACCTCCCATTAGGCCAACTCCCTATCATATTTCTTCTTTTAATTGGGATTTTTTGAAAGAATCTTCCCAGCTACCAATCTACCAGAAAGGTTTTATTGAAGCATACCTCTATAAAGTGCCTCTGAGGAAACCAAGAGGGAGCAAGCAGTGATACAAGTTTAAAAAACAAAACAAACAAACAAAAAACAAAACACTTAAGTCAAGGACAAATGTTATTTTTGAAACAACAAAGATCATCAATATTTTCCCCAAGGCAACAAATAATCATCAACATCTTAATTCCTTTTTTAGGGATTATTATTCAATCCTAAAAATCTGTACATTCTGAGAAAGAAAAACTAATTTACTATTTGTTACACATATAGAATATAAGCCAAGTGGGATAACCGCTTCATCTGTGAACTTTAACATTTTATCCTAAAATCACATTTTATCTATTTCTAATATATTCAGATAACACATGAAATCAAATGGTACACTACAATATGACATTTATGTTCTTACATAGGATGACAGGAAACTCACCAGATTAGCTAAAATATCTAACATATTCATCTCATATGGCATATCTGTTAACATAAAGCCCTTGTTTTATGTTTCAATGGTCGTTATAATATCAAAAATACCAAACTATACAGTGACTTCTACCTTGGACTGTATTGCATAAACTAATGATTCAAATACCCTATTTTATCATAACACTATCTACTCTGTTAACGTTCACTGTAATTACCACGACAAATGAAAATTTTCAGAAGATGAACGTAAAAAAGACAATCCTATGCAATAATAATTCATTTATGCTGAAATAATTCCCCAAGTAAAGAAAAACAATATATCAGTGTGGAATAAGCAAGTCAAAAGGAGACAAATACTGTATGATTCCAATTGTATGAGGTTTCTTTCTTGAGGGGTCAAATTCATGGATATGGAAAATGAGAAAGGGGGTTGCCATGGGCTGGGGAGAGGGAGGAATAGGGAGTTTTTATTTAATGAGTACGGAGTTTTATTTGGGGAAGATGAAAGAGTTCTGGAGATGGATGGTGGTGATGATTACACAACAATGTAAACTGTAGTGTCAATGAGCTATATACTTAAAAATGGTTAAAATGGTATGTTTTATGTGAGGTGTATTTCACCATGTTTTTTTTTAATTACATTAGCTTCAAAATAATACGTAAACTCAAAGATAATGAAAAATCAGAGCTCATTTATTTTGAATATCTGTCCTTGACAAAAGATGCATAAAGTTTATGAGAAGCATTACCAATCACACTTTACTGTATGTATTCTTATCACCGTCACTCAAGAAACAACAAAAAAAGCACAAAATCAGTCTCGAATACATCAGCAAAAAGGATTGAAGACAGAATATTTCCAAAAATTCCCCTAAGTGTCTAGAGTTTTGTACTTAGCATTAGGAATACTGCTGCTAAATAACAAAACTATTTCTCAGTATTAATCCACATTTCCAAAAGAATCAAAAGAGGTAAAAAATTCAAGACAATGAATGAGCTATTTTTTATAATACTGCACGTTATTAAGTTATAACGGACCCAGGAATTACTTTAGCTCTTCAAGTGGCTTCTAAATATATTATTTTGAAACACATTCAGTGTAGCTCCAGTATTAAGTGTACTTTATTATATCCCATTATTTGAAAATTATATATTTTACATCAATTGTGATCAAGTTTAGTTGCAGACAAAAAACTACTCCAAATAACAATGCTTATACAAGAGAGGTACGCTTGTAAAAGAAGCCTGGACGTAGGCAACCCAGGATACAGCAACGCCATAGTCAAAAGAACCCAGAATCCTGTTCTTGATGCTCCACTATCATTAGCAGCCTGTCTCTCAATCTTAAGACTGCTCTTCAAGCTGTCGCCATCAGGTCCACATTCCAGTAAGCAGAGAGAGGAAAGAAAAATGAGGACTGCACCACCCACTTTTAAGAAGACATCTTGGATGTGATATGCAATACTTCCGTTTACATTTCACTGGCCAGAATTTAGTTACATGGCCATTGGAACACCACAAATTCTAGTAAATACAGTGTTTAGCTGAGTGGCAGTGTGCCCAGCTGAAAGGTTCTGCTCTAAAGAAGGAGGGAGTATAGATATTAGAAAGCAATCAGGGGTGTATGATACATATATTAACCAGCATAGTCACTTAATCAATACAGTTTTTTTAAGAGAAAAAATCATTATTATTGGTATCTAATTAGTATAATTTATACAAAAGAGTGGGAGTTGTTAAAAAAAATCACCAAAAATTCAACAAAATAAGAAATTTAAAGTTGGGTCAATTTGAGAAAATAATATTCAATTACACAGATACAGGAAATCAATTCATTTCCTTGCAACATACTTTATTTCCTTTACTTCCTTGAGTATGAATTGAGCACTTATGAAATAAATAAATTGGGCAGATTCTCCAAATTAGCTAATATTCTGTGTTGACTTAGACTGAGTCAATGCAAAAACAGAATACAGCTTTGGTATGGATCGAGGTAAATGGTCTTCCGCCATCCCACCCCCAACCTTTGCCACGACTGGCGGGGTGGGGGGTTAATGTCAGAAAAGAAGCCAAAGAGTGAAAATCAGGATAACCAAACCAACATCCCCCAAGACCCTCACACCTAGACCAAATGGAGAATTATTTCTACAGAATCATACGAGATGGAGTTTAAAGAGATTATATGATTTGACTCTGACTGGAGATTTTAGAGAGTTATAGTTATAGCTCAAGGTCCTCTCAGGCGGCCATCCATCTCCTTGACTTCTGCAATTTCCAAATAAAGCTGCAGTGATTCATTTTGAGAAGGCTTTGGAAGCAGCACTTTAAAGAGTAGGTAGCTGCCTAGAAGGAAGACCTGAGGGTACATGACATCAGCGGGCTTTGGGATGGGCCTTGTGGTCACAGCTAAGCAGAGTCACACATTAGTTGCACATCCCACAGGAAGCTTCCTAACATCTTGGTGCTGAGGGCAGAAGGAGTCCCGTGGACCCTGCGAACACCTGCTGTACACAGAGCCAGGGTAGAAGGCAATCGCCTGTCATAGAGGACCTTCAGAGGCTACGATTGCCAGAGCAGATGGAGGAACCCTGACAGCTTCTGGAAGAAGAGATAGTGCCAGGGATGTGCATGCCTCTGTCATTAGAAGGCCAAGTTAAGGATTTGGAAACCTGAGATGTCCTGCTCTAGGCTGAAATACAGTTATGCCCCACGGAAGAAACCACACATTAAGAGACGACACTGAAGACAGTGACAATAACAAAGGTGCCAGGGGATCATGCAGAAACCTACTAAAGAGTCCAGTTTGGTTAAGACTTAGTGGAGGAACTAAAATTCACCAGAAAAAAAAGAGGGAGAGACAATGATGAAAGATAAATAGGAAAAGGACAGGAATGAAAGAAGGGGAAAGTTCAAAAGATAAAGACACAGATCTTAAAAATATAAAGACAAAAGTGAAGAAGCTTTAAAAAAATCAAGTAGACTATCATAGTACTCTCTCTTCTCTCTTCCCAGCCTTTTGAGGCAAAAAGAAATAAGTGAAACAATTTAGGCAAGGAAGGGAGAAAACACTAAATGTTTTTTCAAGTATCATGTTAAAACTATGGTTTCCTAAACCAAGGTGGAATATATCACATTTAACTCCTAACTCCCAGAGTAGTAACACAACATACAATAAGACAATTCAATACCTAACTCAATTAACTATATCAAATAGACTTTCTAATCAACAATTTTTTTTAAAAGCCAGTCATCTAATAGCATCATCTAATAGCAGTAACCTAATAACAAAGTAACTGTAATGGTTTGTAATTTGCAAAGCATGTTCACACATGTTAATTTAATCATTTCCCCAGTTAGCACTAAACAACATGTATCTACTGCCAGGAAATATTTTACATAACCTAATCAATAGTATGGATTTAGGGAGGAAAGTAGGTATGTACTAATAGGGTTTCTAACATTGAAGTTAATTTGTTATTTTTATTTCAATAACATTTAAAGAAAAAACATCTACACTGTGTCTCATAGTTTCAGATACCAGCTAGAAGGGAATATTGGTGGCTGTGTTCCTGGGGGGGATTGGCTTCCTGGTGGTAAAGGTTGGATCTGTGGTACCAAAACAATTTCGAAAGCCTTCTCGTGTTTGAAGAACAGAAGGAAATCTCAGATTTGCTATCACCTTCTCATCCAGTAGGGAATGGAAACTGCTGAGATATATTTGAAGATTTTCTCTGTGACTACGGCAGTGGTGATTTTTTCTTTTAACTCTACAGCTGCCATGATGCGTACAGGTTTGGCCTACCTGTGCCACAGACCCACCCACACCATCAGTGTGGTTTCCGGTTTTTCCGTTCAGATTTTGTATCCATGGGCACAGCAAAGTGGCAATTCTGCCACCAGGTCACTGTAAGGAAGTGCAATTGTCAGTCGTGATGTGACCGCATCCTCACTCAGCCTGCATTCCTGCTCCCACATGCAGGTAACAAAGTGTGCTGTGTCAGCCAGATCACTGGGACAGGATTTGTGAGCAGCATCCCTTCCAGCTTGGATCTTAGAACAAGTTTACTTTCACCTCACTCGGAAGCACTTTCAAACAATTTCCTAACCGGTGGGAGAGAACTTGAAAGCGGATCACTTCCAAAGACCACCTTTCCAACCAGAATTTGTGGGCCTGGCTCAAACCCTAGAGACCTCTCCAGCCCCCTGCTTACTGACCCCACCTACTCATTCACACTCACTTGTTGCTTATGCTCCTGCCAATTTCCCCCATTTCATTACCAGTCTCTGTGAAGGCAGACTACCGCTGGATTCTCTTTGTACTCTACCTCCCCACTCCTCAAAATATTAGTTCAGTGCTCTGTAAATTGCAAGTGTTCGATAACGTGTTTCAAGTTAATAGTGCATTGACATTCGATCTCCCAGAACAATTTCAAACTGTCCACCTGTAATGAAGAGCCAGCATAAGATCCAGGTGTTCCTTCCTGGAGTTCTGTTGTTTTTGCTTGAGATATTGTATAATGGGATGAAAGCGGCCTGGAGAAGGAGTCCATACTTTCCAACTGTGTGACTTTAGTCAAGGCACCTTACCTATAAATCCTAATTTGACCAGCTACAAATATCAGGGTAATATATTACCAGTCTTATCTACTTCGTACAATTGTTAGGAAGCTCAAAAGAGAAAATACACATAAAGGTATTTCAAAAAATATGCAAAATAATTTAACTGTATTTATCACAATAGAAGATGACCTAAAGAAGTATTCTTACATATATTTTAATTGTTTATACTGAAACTTCCAGAGAGAAAAAAATCACTATTTATTTTAAGGAAAAGAATTTTTTACCACATCATTTGTGCCAAACAAAAACATTTATCAAGTACCTATGAAGGTTTTCTAGTGTCAAAATCATTTTTCCCACATGAGATTTTTATTTGACTAGATAGTTTAAGACCATACAAAATAAGAATGGGGAAAAAAAAACACACTCAAGGTCCCATTCAGTTACTAAAATGTCTGTGTACATTTTTCATCTCTGAACTGATCTGAAAATACAAGATCAACCTTATAGAAGTCTTTTTTATGTCCTTCTAAACATCATGCCCACCATTTTGGAGGTTGCCACCATCTAAGTGGCTGTGGATGTTGATGTTTAGATGAAGCAGAATAGTTGTGAATAACTGGGAGAAGTAAAAATATTGCAAGACATTGCCAATTAGGTATCTTGATTTTTCTATAAAACTGTATGATATTTACACAAGTTTATTTAATATAGGATGAAGTAAAACAAGATATGAATTACTGCTTTAATAAGACATATTTAAATCAAGACCTGGGTAGGTCTAGATTTAAACACATTCCTTCAAAAATATTAATCAATTCAAATAGATTTACTATGCCCCTGACATATGCCGAGTGCTGCACTGGACACAGAGGATACAGCTGTGAATAAGAAATATTCACAAACACTGTTTGCCATCAAATGGAAGCCTTGGTGAGATACACAGACCTTTGCTGTGCTGCCCATGCCTGGATGGGGTACCCACCACAGGGCCCTGGCAGAGATGGGAAAGCATTCTGAAGGGAGACCTCCTGTCAGGTAGAAACATCAATGCCTACACAACTTCGTAGGGATCATTTTTTCTGCAACTATGGCTTTTGGGTCTACTTATAGGTGAACCTTTATTTTTCTCACCTAGGTAGCACAGGCCACATAAGCCACATATAGAGGGAGACCTTTGAGTGCCATCTGTCCTAGCTCCAGTGTTAACTGAGGGACTGGCAGAAAAGGGAAAGATAGGCACATAGACACGGAAAGCAGAGCACCTGGTTTACAATCACAGCTCTTCTTCTGGGCTACACAATGCTGGGCAAGTTTCTGTATCTCTTTTTGTGCCAGTTTCCTCATCTACAAAATAGGAATAATAGTACCTAACTCCAAAGGCTGTTAAAAGGATTAAGGGAATTAATGCATGTAAAGCACTGAGGCCAAGGACTGACATATACCAAGGGCTATAAAAGCACTGGCTATTATTATTTTGATGACAAGAGCCTACTGTGATCTCAGTGGTCTCTTACTGGGTGGGTTAGCAGCTAGCTAAATCCACTTAGGGCACAGGAATTGCCCACAAAAGTTAACAGTGCTTACTGGACTGTGCACTGTTACAGTCTGAGTCATTCCATCATCCTGCTGTGCCCTTTTTATTCACCCAGGTCAGAAATAAGGAAAATGCAAAACAAAGCTAGTATTTCTTCACATCCCTAAAAGGCTTTGTAAAAAACCTGAGGTTTGTTGGGATGAGCCCTGAATGTTGTATGTAAGCCAATTTGACAATAAATTATATTTTAAAAAATTATTTTGAAGTAAAACAAAACAAAACAAAACAAAAAACTGAGATTAGGCTCCTTCCAACCAGCAAAAGGCTCTATTATTTAGCGAACAAGCTTCTAACTCAATTAACTTCTTTCCTCTTTCTCTATTGATAATCAATTTATAATGAATTGGGCCCAAAGTTCTAAAACTTCATCAACCATAGGCAAACTGTTTCTTAAAGTAGACTCTTTTGGGGGGCACATGGGTGGCTCAGTGGGTTAAGCAAGATGGCAAGTGGATTAAGCCTGACTTTGGCTCAGGTCATGATCTCACGGTTCATGAGTTCTAGCCCTGCATTGGGCTCTCCACTTATAGTGCAGAGCCTGCTTCAGATCCTCTCTCTCTCTCCCTCTCTCTCTGCCCCTCCTCCACTCATACTCTCTCAAAAATAAATAAAAATAAAAATTAAAAAAAGTAGGCTCTTTTTTTAGCCCTCAGAAGTATTTCAGGTGTGCCTGAGTGGCTCAGTCAGTTGAGTGTTCAACTCTTGATTTGGGCTCAGGTCATGATCCTAGGGGTCATGAGATCAAGCCCTGTGTCGGGCTCTGCACTGAGCATGGAGCCTGTTTAAGATTCATTCTCTCTCTCTCCCTCTGCCCCTCACTCATGCTCTCTCTCTGAAATAAACAAAAATTTTAAAAAAGCATTTCAAACATAATTTGAAAATGAAAACTTTTTAAATAGAACTACATAATTCCTCCAACAAAAATTCTATCTTTGGTTATTTACTAAAAGATGATGATATCAAACCAACAGAATTCATGTCTTTTTATAGACTACTTGAGCATAGGTAGATTTTTTTTTTTTTAATTTTAATGCCGGCTCTCATTTGTCATGTGAAAATGTAATACGTACTCCACCTTTAATGGCAAGTGTGCAAACACAGAGCAGAGCAGTTGGTAGTTAAAACTACTGAGGAACTGGAAATATCGTACTTCGGAGGAACAAAAACAATAAAGGCATGCCAGTAACTGCAGATCACAAATGTAATAAGTATTTATGATGGCTCATTTTGATAAGGACTCAATGTAAACTCCAGTGAGAGTTAAGGCATATCAGTCCCTGTTGTCCCTGAAAACGGGAGCCATAAAATCGAAGAGCATTTTTCATAGGCTAACTCATTATGCATTAAAAAAATATCAGTATGTATAAAAATATAAATATGCTTTACCTCATACAGTTAATTTCTCAGACTGTTTTTGGAATTAAACTATCACGGCCTGCCTATTTGAGAAAGTGTACCATTTTCAAAGCAGTGTGAACTTAATGTAATTGTAATTAGATGAGAACTTTGTAATCCCACTGTCTCAGAGTCCATGTCTGAAGGATCATTAAATAAGAAACACTATGGGGCATCAACTGAAAACTTTCCACAATAAGTTCTCTCAACAAAATTTAAAATTTATTTGCATTAATGCATATATGCAATATGCATTATTGCATTAATGCAATAATCTAGACAGAATATTGTCCAAGTCTATCCCACTTTATTCTGGCACAGTAAGTTTATGAAAAGATCCTTGAAGGAGAGACTGAACACAAACTTATGGAAATTACTGTCATGGAAGTGACTTCATCATTACTCTGAACAACTTTGTCGGGACCGTTGTATGACTGTGATAGAACTAGAGTCATTCTCTAGCTTCCCCAAATGCTCCTTTGCCATTGTTATTACAGATACTCTTGTACAGCATTAAAGGGATCAGAGAAAAGCAGTTCCTGAAAATGAACCTCAAAAATTGGTTGGAGAGCCAAATACAAGCAAAACTATCTGATAAAGGGTGAATGTCATGACAGAGACACAAAGGAAGTACCAGGGAAGGCAGGAAAGATTAATTCTGACTAGGCGGCTGCAAAGGCTTGCCTTCTGCGAAGGGAAGTGGTATTTGACTTAGGCCTTGACTGATGAGTAGGACTTCATCTGGTAGCTAGGCAGATGAAGAGAGAGGACTGCTCAAATGAGCTGACCACAAATGGCAGAAGAATTGATCAGGAACACAAAGTCCCCAAGCGGTCTGAGGGCCAACACCAAGGGAGCCTTCTGCAAGTAACAGGCGGCCAGGAATCCCCCTGGGAATAAACCAAAGGCCAAGAAGTCTGTCCAGAGGATCAGAAGAGCTGACTCAAGAGGAAACAGGATGGCAGCTTTCCACGACAGGTTAAGATAGTATTCTTCAAACTGTAGTTCACAAAGTCAATTTAGTGAATACTGACTGGCATTTTCTTCCCAAAATAGAAGAGGAGAAAAGAAAAGGAAGGGAAGGAAAGGAGAAAGGTGGAAGGAAGTGGGGAGAGGGGAAATGAGAAGAGAAAGGGAATTATACATAGAGTAACTATACTTTAGAAACTTCTCAGTTTCTATCTGTGGGTTGTAATTTTTTTAAAAAATTGAAAATCACTCATTTAGAGGGCCCTGCAAGTCCAATATCTTATCACTTGATTAGAATGCAGCTCAGTCCCACTCAATATATTCAGACCATTAGTTTGGACCCAAGTGTTCTTGGTCATGAATAATCTGCTTGAAAAATCTTATTGCACTAAGCAGAATGTTCTCATTAGGTACTTAGGAGACACAATCTGATATCTTCATAATGCAAGTAAAGTTTAAAAGGATAATTTTCAAAGTTTGTAGCAATGCAGGAAAGATTAAGCTTGGTTCCTTTAGTCTGATAGATACTGAATATTCCCATATGAAAGATACATGTATAATACCATCCTGTTTCATAAAGCATATATTCTCATAAGGAAAGTTAAGCTGAGAAAGCATGAAGATCTACAATTAATGCAATACAGTTAATCATATTTCACCAACAAGCAAACAACTTAAAATAACAGATTACCTCCTGTCACTTAAATAGGTCCTTTTAGCATAAATATAGACAACAAACTGATGGCTGCCAGAAGGGAAGGTGATAGGATGGGGAAAATGGGTGAAGGGGAATGAGAGGTACAGGCTTCCAGTTATGGAATGAATAAGTCACAGGGTTGAAAAGCACAGCACAGGGAATATAGACAGTGGTACCATAATAAAGTTGTATGATGACAGATAGTAGCTACATTGGTGGTGAGCACAGCATAACATATAGACTTGTCCAGCCACTATGTTGTACACCTGAAATTAATGTAACATTGTGTGTCAACTATACTGTAATTTAAAAATTGATAAATAATTCAAATATACACGTCCTTTTCTTTTTCTTCCCCAAAGTATTTTCATCTAAAACAACTCTGTCACCTGATACTAATATTACAGTGTGTGCTAACTGGAATTTAAATAAAAACTTGGAGAAAAAAATAAATAGATACAGATAGATATGTATAAATAGATACAGATTTATTGTAGATAAATACATAGACCAATCAGCCCTATTTATACACAATCAATTAAAAAGCTAAAAAAGAGAATACCCAAGATCACAGAGCTGGTTAAGGACAAGGCCAAGGGAAGAAGCTAAGTCTTCTCACATCCACCTTATTGATATTTTTGAAACTCCATGGTTTAACAAATTATTGGGAGCAAGTATCCTATTTCCAGTAGCAACAACTTCGTAAGTATATACAAATACATGAGTAACCGGAATGTAGTCAATGCACAGTAAGCCACAGAACGTGAAAAATGTACACACCCACAATCTGGAAATAAAGGTAAAAATAATCAAATTTTCTATAATAAGACAAATACAAATATTAATCGAATTAGATTAGCTAACAAAGAACTTGTGCGTTGTTTAAACTAGTGTTTCCTCAAGATCACTAATAAACCCAGGGTATTTCCCGAGAAAGTTTGATAATTAAAATGTAATTAATTCAAATAAACCAAATTGCTGAAAAATGTTTTATGTTGGTCCTAATATATGCAGACATTCTGATACTGAAAAAAGAATTAGATAACAGATTTTCAATGCTTATGTAGAACTGTTCAAGGGAGACATGGTACCTGATTGTTCTTGCGGTTGGTTGGTTTGTTGACTTGGAACAGAACCAGGGTGGTTTTCCAGACTTTAGAGAAATATCCTGCAAATCTGTTCAACCCCCTTTTTCTGGTTCTAAATTCCCAAAGCAGGGCAGCTGGGTGGCTCAGTCAGTTAAGCAACTGACTCTTGGTTTCAACCCAGGTCATGATCTCATGGTTTGTGAGTTCGAGCCCCACATCAGGCTCCACTCTGATAGCATGAAGCCACCTTGGGATTCTCTGTCTCACTCTCTCTTTGCCCCTCCCCAACTTTTTCTCTCTGTCTCTCTCAAAATAAATAAATACACTTAAAAAAATTGTTTTAATAAAAAATAAATTCCCAAAGCAATCTTTCTACTACTACTATGTTTCCCCATTCCTTTTCATTCCCAGAAGGGGTAATCTTAAATATCTGACTAATATTCCTGGTTATGGTAAGAAACATTTATATAAAAATATTGAAGACCTATAATATAAAATAATACAAAGTAATAAACTGGGATTATACAGTTTATTAAATTTATTTACACACTCACCATCTTATAAATTTAAACACTAGCCATCTTATATTGCAATTTACTGTTTATGTTTTATATCACTTACTCAACTGAAAATTCTATGAAGGTACTATATATATAACAAGCTATAGCAAGCACTCAACATATATATTTTTAATGAATGAGTGAAGTGAGTGAATAAGTAAACTCAGGCGATCAAATTCTTGAGAAAGCAATGATAACTAGGTGACCCCATCAGTGACAAAATCATCATCATCTACAATGGTGAGGCCGGTGCTTGCTTGATATCCTCCTGAACAATTTATGAGTACTTCTACATACGATTTCATAAGATCCTTGTACGCAATCCCATGAAATAAAGATGCAAATACTCCTCAGATGAGGAAACCAAGGCTCACAGAGAGAGGTCCCGGGCTTACCTGGTGACCACTTAGGCCACTAGGTGAATAATGGTAACAACTGCTTTGATTCCTGGGCAAGTGCATCCTTCGCTAAAGGTCAGATGGCTTAGCAACACAGGGGGTGATGTTGCACCACAGCATGTTGAGCTGGTGTTGCTTAAACACTTCTCACCAAAGATCAAGACTGGTCCTTATGTCTGAGGCAGAGACAGACTGAAAGGTGGGGTTCAAAAGACTTCAGCCATGGAGAGAAGCACCCAGTTACAGGAATCCAGCAATGCTAAATAAGGTGTTCCAAGATCAGATCCCTGGAAGACATTCCCATTAGGATGGAAAAGGAGCTAGACAAGGAGAAAAGGGATGATGAGAGACAGAGGAAGAGAAATAGGAAAGAAGAGCGTCAGGGAAGCAAAAGGAAGAGGCAAGCAGCCATGGTGTCAAAGGCTAGTTAAGTCATGGCGGACAAAAACTGAGAATTGGCCACTGAATATGGTGAACACAAATCACTGCCAACCATTAAGGAAACGCTTTTGTTTACAGTGGGAGAATGGAAGACAATTTGAGAGGCATTAAGGGGTTAAAGGGGAGAATTCTAAGTTACACACAAACAAAATTCTGGAGAAATCTAGGCATGTTTCAAACAAGTTTTATAGCAGCTTAAAACAAACACAGCCAACTCTTTGCAGGGCTTCTAAGAATACCAACCTCACCCAGAAGATGAGACCAATGTTAAAAGGTATATACGGAAGAAGAGTAGTTAACATACAATTTCTCGTTGCTGCTGCTGCTGTTGCTATCCTATTCTTTAATCTGTCAGAGAGGAAGAATGGTCACCATTTCCCAGAGAGCACAGGAGGCTGCAGGGAAATAAGTGCCCATAAGCCAGCTTGCAAGAGGGCTCAACACGGAAAGCCTTTTTCAGATATGACATTTCTCCAGGAGGCCATTAAACTTCCACTGCAAGCAAAAGCAGTAGCGGACCCCATTTAACAGAAGAGAAAGGCAAGGCACAGAAAAGCTGAGTGATTGCTGAAGCTGAGACAGTGACTGACAGGTCAGATTTCCTTCTCACTTCAAGTTGGCTCTCTGCTGATCAGATCTACTCTAAATGCCTTTATAAATGTTTCAATGAATCTTATCTTCATGCATTGGATTAGCAAGATCAACTCCCCACTGATAATGCAAAATAACCCTGAAATGTTTCATGCCTGACTGATAAGCCAGAAATTGAACTTTCTGTCTCCATTTGGACTGTGATGATCTTGATCTTTCACCTCTAGCAAAAATCTTCTCATAGCTATAATTTTAAAGTTAGTAATGAGTGCTTCATTTGCTTTCCAAGCAGACAGAAAACCTTTTTTAAATACACTCAGACTGCCATGACCTTCGTCTATGACTTAAAGAGTTCACCACACGTAATAATTTTCTTTGCTCAGGAGACATTCTTAAGTTTTCTTTGAAGAGATTTGGGCAATAGCCCCATTGATGAAATTAAACACACACACACACACACACACACACACACACACACACACACACACACCTTTTAACTTAATTACCTCTCTACTATACCTGAAATCAAAACTTTTCTTTAAAATGTGTTTGGAATGCTACATGACTACCAAGGAGTTCTAAAATCCCTCAACCTACTAGTTAAAATATAATAAAAATGCCAACTAAATATGTTTACATTAAAAGGAGCATACTGCCTTAACCATAGACTAGGCAAGGAACAGCCTACTGCCTAGAAGAAGCAAACACAGTCCAGATTCCTAAACTGAAGTTCTGGCTGTCCTACATAGGTGCGTGGGGCTCAGTTCACTTGGGGTGCATTTTAAGCTTTTTCTACACTAAAAAAGGAAAACAATAATCTGATAAAGTGAGCCAATACAAAGCCATTTTACTGTTTCACCTATTTTTGTGAGGTTTATAACATGAAATAAAGGTTTTGAATAGTGTGATATCACACTAAATGTAGGCTTTTGAAAGCAGGCCTCATTCTCCTTTTTACTCCCAGTGTCTACATAAAGTGAGTGTGGTAGCTAAAGGGTATGTCTCTCCATTGGATGGGTGCCCCGTAATGTGGGTCGAGATCCGGTAGAAGCCAGTGGCGCCAGAGGTGGAAGAATCCACCTGAGGCAGGACAAAGGAGATAGTCTATTGACTACACCACAAGGGAGTGGCAAGCAGGACAGCAAAGGAGAGGCTGTCTGCAAAGAGGCAGTGGGAGGGGGCTGCTTTTATGGAGGGAAGGTGAGGAGGTATGGCGACACAAAATTTTCACTTTTTTGGTAACTGTGCCTAGTTGTCAGTAGCCCATTGGTCAACTAGGGCCTATGGATATTTCAGGGTGGGTCGCCTGATGGGCCTGTCTGTATTCAGCCAGGTGGTCACCATGGCCCTTTGTGCATTCCATTGCTTAAGCCTGTTTGCCTAAAAGCGGCCTCCATAGTAGGGGCTTAACTTCTGGTTGAGTACTATACTCTATTTCTTTTTTTTTTTAATGTTTATTCATTTTTGAGAGACACCGAGTAGGGGCAGGGAAGGGGCAGAGAGAGAGGGAGACACAGAACCTGAAGCAAGATCCAGGTTCCAAGCTGTCAGCACAGAGCCCGAGGTGGGGCTCGAACTCACAAACTGCGAGATCATTACCTGAGCCAAACTCAGACACTTAACTGACTGAGCCACCCAGGCGCCCCTAATCCATAATTTTTAAAAGAAGAATCCTGAGACCATCTACCACACATTCTAGTTCAACAGGTCCTAAGGTGGAGACAAGGATATTTTTTTTTCTCCTAATCATCCACCCATAATGTTGGTATGGGTGATCTATGGAATTCACTTTGAGAAACAAAATAAATAAATAAATAAACCAACATAAATAACATACATATAATCAGCACACTGCTTTTAGTGGTGAAGGTTCCTTATTTTCATAATTCAAATTACCAGGCTTAGCCTTAAACACAATTAAGATAGAGTTTAGCATAAAATACACTCAGATCTGACAGGAAACTCCTTCCTACCCTGCCCTGATTTTTATTTATTATGATTCTTAATGCTCTCCTTTTCTTTTTATTTTTTCTTTCAGGTATTTGAAGGCAGAAACCCTTAATTATATTTCTCTCCTACTTGGTTTAATGTTCAAACTCACAAAACTTCACAAAGTTATACACAGCTTTGCAACTTTACTCAGAAATTAAGACCTAATATTTACTTCACATTTTGAGGCATGGGTGATTAGCTGAATCATTCCTTTTCTCAGTTTGCAATCATTCCTTTTCTCAGGAAAACAGTGTAACTATTCCCAAATTCTACCTTTCTAGCTTTTTTCATTAAACACCAGCATAAGTGATAGGGAATTAAAATACCTCTGTAACAACAGCATGAAAACTACATAACTCTATCTCTTCAAACTTGGAAAAATAATGTGCCAGTTTCTTAAAGAAGAAACTTCTTTCATAATCCCTTCCATAGTTACTATGAGGCAGAATCTCCTTGAATTTAAATACAATGATTTCTTTAGCCAGTCCCATAAGGTTTTAAACATTTATAAAGCTTTGGGGGAAAAAATTGTATTTTTTACCATAGAACTTTACATTTGGAACAGAAATTTATTTATTTACTTATTTTAAAGTTTATTTATTTATTTTGAGAAAGAGAGAGTGCGGGCAGGGTCAGAGAGGGAGGGAGAAAGAAGAGAATCTCAAGCAGACTCTGCACTTTCAGCAC
This sequence comes from Panthera leo, assembly GCF_018350215.1. Lineage (NCBI taxonomy): Eukaryota > Metazoa > Chordata > Mammalia > Carnivora > Felidae > Panthera > Panthera leo. Next base: position 80,599,494 of record NC_056682.1, on the reverse strand, counting down.
AGAGCCTGAGGCGGGACTGGATCTCACAGACCCTGAGATCATGACCTGAACCAAAAAAAAGAAAGCAAAAGTTGGAGACTTAACAGAGGATCCACCCAGGCACCCCTGGAACAGAAATTTAAACCAAACAAATGTATACAGCGTTAAACAAAGAATAAATGTTTATCTCACGTCTCCCATGTTAGAACAAAATAGAAAACATGTTGATCTATCACTTTCTTACACTTGGCAATGAAATTAGGGTCCATCAGGTCTTATTACTCTTTCTAGTACTTAAAAAAGGAAATGAAAGTGCATGTGCATGCACACACACACACACACACACACAAAACCACATAACCACCAATCAGACCATTTCAACAGCACACCTTATAATCTTGCAGTTTTGAAAAGTTGCATTTAAAACTTTTATATGAATAAAATGAATGAATAAATAATGAATGAATAAATGAATGATCACAAAAAAGAATTTAGCTATGTTTCTAATATTTAAATGAAAGTAGTTTAAAATTTAAAAGCCACAAAATAAGACTGTGAGTCAGCTATGCCCTTAAATAGTCTCATTTTAATACCTAAAGGATATGCTAGCATTTCAGCATATAAGCATTGTTGTGCACATATGCTGACTTCCTTCTGCTGCTAAAACTTATTATAAACTCCAGTTGGCTCACTGAAACAACAATCTAACTTATAAAAACAGATACTTTTTTTTAACTTTAACAAGAAGTAACAAGACTATTTCTTGCCAAAGTGCAAGCTGTGAGTTTAAGGAATGTGCTAACTTTCAATTCATGACAAAACCTTTTGGTAATCAACAGTTTTATGGAAAAAGCATTTAAAATGAAAGGTGTATAATAAGTAACAGAAAAAACTTCCTCCTAAGTTATATAACAACTTCACAAAATAAAAATAAAATCATTCCAAATGACACTACTATATCTGCATTCATCCCCAAAATCATTAAATACAAATATGCTACACAATCTCACATTTCCTTTAATACACCAGAACATATGCTACACGTGTATATTTATATTAAAGATGAACATATAAATATATGAGAGCATAAACTAAATGTAAACAAGTTTAACAACACAAAATCTGGAAGGAAAAAAGTTTTCTTATATGTTATAAACACTGCAGAGAATAGTCAGTTTTAAAGGACAGTGCAACATGGAAATGTGCCCAGCAATTTTCCTACCACATTGAAATCCACAAGGGTATATAAAGCTGCTGCGTACAAGGCAAAGCAGAGAATCATAGAGAAGTAGAATCAAAACCTTTACCTGATGGAACCTGATAGTGGATTCTGCTTTTGGACCTGTTCTTTTTCTATTTTTTTTTTTAATTTTTTTTAATGTTTATTTTTATTTTTGAGAGAGAAAGAGAGACAGAGCGTGAGAGGGGGAGGGGCAGAGAGAGAAGGAGGCACAGAATCTGAAGCAGGTTCCAGACTGAACTGTCAGCATAGAGCCTGATGTGGGGCTCGAACTCTCGAACAGTGACATCATGACCTGAGCCGAAGTCGGACACTTACCCAGACTGAGCCACCCTGGCGCCCCTGGACCTTTTCATTTACATGGACCAATAAATTCACTTTCCACCCTTAGATTAGATTTTTCCCAATACATTATACAAAAGATTAATCTTCCTTTACATTTCCTTCAGCTAAATCTTATATTCAGTTACCTTTTTTTTTTTATTTTTTTTTAACATTTATTTATTTTTGAGACAGAGAGAGACAGAGCATGAACGGGGGAGGGGCAGAGAGAGAGGGAGACACAGAATCGGAAGCAGGCTCCAGGCTCTGAGCCATCAGCCCAGAGCCCGACGCGGGGCTCGAACTCATGGACCCTGAGATCGTGACCTGAGCTGAAGTCGGACGCTTAACCGACTGAGCCACCCAGGCGCCCCATATTCAGTTACCTTTTAACATTACTTTAGAAAAACATTAAACTTAAAATCATCTAATACCTTTCCTCGCAGATCACTTTCTTCCACAATCTGATGTAAATATTGAAAAAGTCCACTCATTTCATATCAGAAGATACGATCCAACTGGACTTTGCAAGCTCAATTTTCAATACCTATGAAAACTTGTAACTTACTCCCAGGACTACAAAAATGCTTGATAATGATAAAGGTGTACAATATAATCATTTACGTACTAGACCAATGACATTAGAAAACAAAGGAGATATCTATAAATTCAACATTATTAACATGCAACATTAATGTAAATCATTTAAATATCTACTGGGGAATGAACATGTATATACAATCTCTAATGCTATATGTTAATGTCAACAAAATGAGTGGACTTTGAACTTCTGCCAACAGTCATCTGAGAACAAAAGGGTTTTTTAGTTTAAAAGCTCTTAAGGGAATCACATCAGAAAGACATAAATGACGACTTTGAGCCAGTTAACACTAGGTCCTGAAAAGACCCTCCTCTCAAATTCTTTCAAAGCAATAGAAAGAGAATCACAGCAAGCACTAATCCAAGACTCCTGTAACTCCTCTAGCTCAGTAATGATGTGGAAACTAAAAAGAACTTCCCAGCATAATGAAACGCTGGTTAAATCCAACTCTCTGTCAATTCCATTCCTGGACCAAGAAACTAAATGCAGATAAGAGAAACACGTAACGATGAAGTCTGGCTTCATTTTAAATGCATGACCATGGGTCTCAGATCCTTAGTGCTTCCAGCAATGCTACCATATTCTCCAGTTAATTCACTCTCTTCACCCTGATGGCATTTGCACACTGTCTCCTCTTATCTCAAACATTAATACCACCTACTCCATCATCAGTCTCAGCTGCTGAGAAAAAAAAAAAAAAAAAAAATGGAAACCAGAAGAGAACTGAGAAAATCAGAAGAGCCCTAAGGAATGAGAAGTCATCAGGACTCCCAAGTGCACCCTTTCTACCCATCTTCATGGATCTCTAACCACACACTCTTATTATGAATAAATGATCCAAGTTCCACTGAAGCTCATGCAACCTGATACCATTCTCTTCCATTTGATCCAATAAATTACTCTAGCACTCCCTTAAATCAACAGCTTCCTCTCAACTATATAATCCCCACCATGATAGAAACACACTGTCACTTCTGTATTTAAAAAAATCTTGACCTCATATCCCTTTTTAAATATAGCTTCATTTCCCTCTTCCCTTTTATAGCAAAGGACCTCAAAAGTGTTGCGTATACCTTCTGTCTCCTTTCTTCCTATTTTTTCTTGAGCCCATTCCAAACAAGCTTTTGCCCTTACACTCCAACAAAACCACTCTGGTTGAAGTTACCAATAACCTCCACGTAGCTTAATTCAATGGACAATTCTCAGAATTCATTGTACACAAACTTATATCAGCAGATTTTGACAGAGCTGATCATACCTTCCTCCTTCAAACATTTTTTTTCACCTGGCTTCCAGGATACTCCCTATTTTTCCTTCTGTCTAATCTGTTGCCTTTCTCTGTTCCCTCTGCTGGTAACTCCTCATTCTAACCACTTAATGTTGGAGGGTCCCAGTGCTCAGTACTTGAACTTCATCTCTTTTCTAACTATGCTCTCTCTGCATACAATCTCATCCATCTTTGTTTTAAATATGATTTAATAAAGAAACAATAGAAAACATCAATGAAACCAGGAGTCAGTTCTTTGAAAAGATTAACAGAACTGATAAATCTCTAGCAAGACTCATTGAAAAAAGAGAGAGAGATGACCCAAATAAAGAAAATTACTAATGAAAGAGGAGAAATAACAGCCAACACCACAGAAATACAAACAATTGTAACAGAATATTATGAAAACCTATATGCCAACAAACTGGACAACTTAGAAGAAACGGATAAATTCACAGAAACATATAACCTACCAAAACTAAAGGAGGAAGAAATAGAAACTTTGAACAGACCAATTGCTACCAATAAAATTGAATCAGTGATCAAAAAAATCTCAAAAAACAAAAGTCCAGGACCAGACAGCTTCACAGGAAAATTCTACCAAACATTTAAAGAGAGTTAATACCTATTCTTCTCAAACTATTTCAAAAAATACAAGAGGAAGGAACACTTCCAAATCCATTCTGAGGCCAGTATCACCCTGATACCAAAACCAGAAAAAGACACCACCAAAAAAAAGAACCATAGGCCAATACCTTCATGAATATAGATGCAAAAATCTTCAACAAAATATTAGCAAACTGAATCCAACAGTATATTTTAAAAAATCATATACCATGATCAAGTGGGATTTATTTCCAGGACAGAATGGTGGTTGTCAGAAATGCAGAAAAAGCATCTGACATCCACTCATGATAAAAACCCTCAGCAACCCCACCCTTTCACCTCCTCAGTCAAAAGTCTTAGAGTCATTCATGACCCCCCCCTCTCTCATATCCCACATTCAATTCATCAGCATATCCTGTGCCTCCAAAATACATCCAGAATCCAACCACCTTTACTGCCTTCATTACCATCCTGCTCTTCAAAAGACACTGGTAAGAAAATGAAGACAAGCTACAGACTGGTAGAAAATATTTACAAAGCATATATCTATGAAAGACTTGTATCCAGAATATATAAAGCTCACAAAGCAAGCTTTTCATAAGAAAACAAACCACCTCCGTTTAAAACAAAGAAAAAAAGGCAAAAGATTTTACACTTCACCAAAGAAGACATGTATAGCAAGTAAACACATGAAAAATATTAATGCTCAACATTATTAGTAGCTGGGAAATGTAAATTAAATTAAAACCACAATGAGATACCACTAGATACATATTAGAATGACTAAAATTATAAAGACTGACAATGCCAAGTGCTGACGAGATGTGGAGCACTGGAACTCTCAGACACTGCTGGCTGAGATGTAAAATGGTAAAACCACTTGGGAAGATAGTTTGGCAATTTCTGAAAAAGTTCAACATACACTGCGGTCCAAGAAGAGTGCTTGTATATTGACGGATGGTCCACCTCACAAGCTATTTATCGATGATTTATAACTATATGTTGGTAATTCTTGCCTTGGTTGAAAGATGCTAAAACATACACCGCCAGATGATCCCAACATTCCATTCGTAAGTATTCCCAAGAGAAATGAAAGTGCACATTCACTTAAAGTTTTGTACACACTGTTCATAGCCCCAAAGTGGGAAATGCCCAAACATCCACCCACAGGTAAATGGATAAACAAACTATAGTATATCCATAAAAAAATAATAATACTCAGCAATAAAAGGACTGAACTATTGATACATAGAGTAAAGATGACTCTCAAAATAATCATGCTGAATAAAGGAAACCAGAAAAGAAAAAGGTGTACACACTGTATAACTCCAGTGTATAAAAGTCTAGAAGATGCAAACTAATCTCCAGGGACAAGAAACAGATCAGTGGTTGCCTAAGGAAGAGGAGCACTAAGAAGGGCAGGAGGGAGGGATTACCAAGGGACACAGGAGAGTTTTGAGGGTGATGGATACATTCATTATCTTGATTGTGGTCATGGTACCACAGGTGTACACAGACATCAAAATATTAAGTTGTTAGATGTATGCAGTTTATTGTAATATCCACAATAGCTCAATAAACCTATTTTTAAAAAGAATATAGCAGGCACTTAATACACTTAATAAATATTTTCAGAATAAATAAAGCAGATGAAAATAAAAACAAATGCTAAGAAAGCGAAATCTTAAGAATGAATTGAAGTAGAAATATATATATTTTTTTGAAGTAGGAATCCCTTATATTCTCCCTCATTCAATAGTATTCTTTGCTAAATGAGAAATTGGAAGTGGAAAGGAGGAATAAGCTACCACCAAGTCCTTCAGTATGAAGTTGTGGTACCTTTCAGCCAAGAGGAGCCACCTCTGTGTAGCCCCTGAAATGGATGACTGCTGTCCCAAAACGCAAGCACTCCGCCCCAGTCCCCCAGCACTTGCATAATCTCTTTGAACTCACCTTAGAAACCCTGCCTCATTTCTCCTTTTTACATCGCCTTCACTTGCCATTAAATGTTATGGACCCAGGGCCCCTGGGTGGCTCAGTCGGTTAAGCATCCGACTTGGGCTCAGGTCATGATCTCACGGTTTGTGAGTTTGAGCCCCGTGTCGGGCTCTGTGCTAACAGCTCAGAGCCTGGAGCCTGCTTCGGATTCTGTGTCTCCCCTTCTCTCTGCCCCTCCCACACTCATGCTCTGTCTCTGTCTCTCAATAATAAATAAACATTAAAAATAAATTTTTAAAAAATGTATATGGACCCTTTTTCCACAAATGTAGTTTGCTACAATTTTTTTAAATGTTTATTTATTTATTTTTGAGAGAGAGCACAATCAGGGGAAGAGCAGAAAGAGAGGGAGACACAGAATCCAAAGCAGGCTCCAGGCTCTGAACTATCAGCACAGAGCCTGATGTGGGGCTTGAACTCACAAACTGTGAGACCATGACGTGAGCCAAAGTCAGACGCGTAACCGACTGAGCCACCCAGGCACCCCAGCTACAAACTTTTTAAGAACTAAGGAATGGCCATAGAGCTGTTGTTGGCTCATTAGTCTTAGATGAAAAGTACCTTTCCTTGGATTGCTTCTTTTGTCTCCCAATTTCTCACCGAGGTAGAAAACTCACTATCTCCATTTCATTCATCTCCCTTGCTCTTCTCTTTGAAATCCTCACTTTCACTCATCATCATTAATTTTAGCACCATCCTAATTTATGAATCTACCTACACTTCTTTCATAAGCTGCTATAGTTATGCATTCTCTGTGATATGACTTCTTCATTATAAAATTTAAAAATAAAATAAAATATGAAACAAAAGCACAGCATTTAGCCCTATGACTCACCTCATTTCCACCAACTGCCTTGGTTAAAATCACTGCAGAAGACACAGGGGGAGGCATGCAGCCTACTGTCTGCAAGCTGGAAAATCAAAGAAAATGCAATTATCAGTAGGGTTTTTTTTTTTCAATTATAAACAGCAATGCTCAAACTTTCAGCTCATAAAAAAACATATTCGCGATCATGTGCTTCTTGAATTCAAACAGTAGTAAATTCTAGTACCTATTCTAAATTTAGTTTTTACTAAATTATGAGTCCACTTCCCAGATCATGACAAGAAATCTATTCTCTTAGTTTAGAATAGAAAACACATTGTAAAACTAGGAGTAGTAAATCTAAATACCAAAGATATAAAACATACTTACCATCTAAAGGATGGATATACATCCCAGATGGATAGAATATACATTCTAGACATGGTGAGCAGCAGCTCACTAAAAGTAGAAAGTTCATACAGGGAGGGAATAGAGGACATGGAACGCCTGACTTAAACATATTTTAAGTCCAGATTACAGATATTTCTACTCCCTTTGGTAAGAATTTATCATCTAAGCTTCATGCAATGAATTTATATTACCTCTGAAATAAGAAAAAAAGAAAAAGTTTTAATTTATTTTGACTGAAAACACAAGAACACACATTTTTCATAGAATTTCCAGCTCAATTCATATCTTTTAAGGTCTATTTTCCCAAGTGATGCTTAAGTGGTCTTTCCTATTATCGATTCCCAGTCTCTGAGCCTTCCTTATGACCATCACTATTATCATCACTGATACTTACCAAGCATTTACCATTTGTAGTAGATACTACTCTAGACACTTTTCTCAGTGATTCCTTGCAGGTATTTAACATAAATTCTCTTAGTGGGGGCCTCAACTCATTCTCTCTTTACTCACCTAGATTCAGACTTATGCCCCTTCTACTAGTAAAAGTGGTAACCTTAAAAAGTAACAGGTGATCTCTTACTCACCAAATACAGTATCCTCTTCCCCATATTCATTCTCGTTCCCTTCTTGCTTTTCAAAATATTCTATTCTTTTGGTTGCCATAGTACTTCATCCTTCTAACTTATCTCCTTTCTTTTAAACCAGCCCCTTCTGACTTTTTGCTGACTCTCTTGCATTCTTTTCAATCTTATTTTCAAATCTGAATCTATATGAATATATACAATTTTACATTTCTAGCCCTAACCACCATTCCCCAAATTGTTGCTGCCTGTGACTGCCACCTCTAACTGAACATGTCTAATAGTTTCTAAAACGTCAATTTCATCTCTGAATTTACTTATTTCTGTCAATGGGATAGTTCGTTGTTGTTGTTGTTGTTGTTGTTGTTCCTAATGATCCAATGTGAAACTTTGGAGTTACATGTGGCTCCACCTGCTTCTCATCAATCAATATATTACCACAACCAACTTTCCATTCTTTTCCATGACTATTGCCATCATCCCCCTTCAGATGGTTTTTTCCCCAATTTTGGATTTTTGCAAATGCCTACTGAATGTTCTCTCTACCTCCACTCTTTCCCTTTTACATAGCAAGGTAAAGAGGACGTGCTCAAAATATTTATTGCAATGACTGAAACATGGCCCTGAGGTAAGAGTCTGCAGCTCCCTCAAGTTAGCAACATACTGTGTACTCTCAAACTAGGGTGGGGAACGCAGAAAAAGTGAGCTAGGAAAAGCTTTCTATAAGGGAGTTAGGCTAAGTGTAAACTCCTTTAAGCTCAATATCATGAGGTGATAATTGTATCTTAGCTTCCTGAGACTGCAAGCCCAACTCTAATAACACCCAGTATGATGCCATTAGATTAATCTTTCTTACTGACCATGTTTTAGTACATTATTCTCTTGTTTAGTGCATTTCAGAACTTCCCATCATCTACAGATGCAGCCCAAACTCCTCTGCCCAGTAATTCAGACCTTCTGTAACGTGGCTGTAAGGAAATTTTTTATTCTTGTCTCCCACTATGTTTTATTTTTGAATTCTCTACTTTAGGAATTCACAACCTTTGCTGAACCTCTTACCTTTTAACCTATTACATTACTTATCTAACAAATCATATGCTGCCCCATTGTGGTTGATTACTATTTTATATCTCTCACATACCCGACTACCCTGGACATTCCCTGAATACAAGGAAAATGAGTTAATATCTTCCTATTCCTTGAGTGCCCTTTTCATGGGAAACACTCAGTAACTATTGGTTCATAATATGCATCATAAAAAAAAATTTTTAAGATATGCATCATACTTTGCTGCTCTAAAATGATGTCATGATACTTATGTGGCACTTTATGCTTTTCACTGAAAATTTTATGTTCATTCTCTCAAACTCAATCTGGCCAAGACAGTGGTCTTGATTTCCCCTTCTTATACTACTCTGTTTCTCCTCAGCTAAGTAAATGATGCCACCAATTACCCAGTGGCTCACACCCAAAACCCAGAAGTCATCCTTGATTCCTCCCTGTCCTTCTCTCTCTACATTCTATCCACCCAGAGGTTCTGAGAGCTCTAATTTACAATACACTCTCCAATGTCCGTTTCTCTCTACCGCACTGCTACCTTACCAGACTAGCCTCCAAACTGGTCTCCTACCTTTCTCTCAGCCCCTCTGCTATCTATTCTCTATGCAGCAGCCAGAGCACTACTTTGAAAATATAAATCAGACCACGATACACCCTCATTTAAATCCCACCGGGAGCTTCCTGCTGCATGCAGAAAAATACTTGAATGCTTTCACCAAGGACCTATAAGGCTCTGTGGGACCTGACTCCTGCTTACCTTACCAACTCCAAGTCCTATTATTCTTCCTCTGTATCTCTAGGATCTGGCCATCCTCGTCATTTTCCTGACCCTAGAACATACCAGGCTTGTTCCTGCCTTAGAGCCTTTGCACATTCTACTTCCTTTGCCTAAAACATTCTGCCCCTGAGAACTCTGCCATCTAAATTCATCACTGGCCTACCTACCCAACCACTTTTAACTGTATCACACTGTGTTTTACTTCCCATCACTGATCTCTATCTTGGTCATCTACTTACTTGTTTATTGTCAATCAACCTAAGTCTTCCCAATGTGCAAAACTAACTTGCACTTTCCCATTTTTGTTCACTATTCTTTCTCCAACACCTATTATAACGCCTGGTACATAGTGGGAACTAAACAAGTGACTTGAATAAATGAATAAGTGATCTCAATTGAGATCCTCAACATTATTATCAAGCAGACAGTAAAAGTATGACTATCCTCACTATTTATAGGCAGGAAAATTGAGGTTCAAGACTATTACATGACTTCTTCAGTTAGGGATGGGGTCAGAAAGCAACCTCCAGACTCCAAGTGTAGTATTTTAACTATTATACCATGCTACTAAATTATAGTTAGTTTTAAACCACTTCAAATAATATTTTAAATTCATTAAATCCTTTGAATAAACATGATGGCATTTTTATGGAAGAAAAGTGTCTAATAAAAATCTATTGTTAATTCAACTGTCATAGCAAACATAAACAGAACAAGTAAAAAGGTAAATGTTTGCTCCTTATATATTTTTTTCTTTCCTGTACTTCTAAAATACTTATATTCAGCCACTATCTGCCTACGTTTGGTAAGATATAGAATATACAAGTTAAAGTGCCCAACTGATGGCCTACATTATACACATGCACACATATCTTATATCTTCTAGTCCCTTCCATCTTTCTCCCAACACAGCTCTTTAAAACTTCCAGAACAGTATCCATCCCAGAACCTTAAGATTAAACATTTTAAGATTGTGTTATAATTAAGAGTACACTTACTTTGATTATCACTGGGTAATATATAGAATTGTCAAATCACTGGATGCGTAGGTGGCTCAGTCGTTAAGTGTTCAACTTTTAATTTTGGCTCAGATCATGATTTCACAGTTCATGAGTTCGAGCCCCACAATGGGCTCCATGCTGACAATGTGGAGCCTTTTTGATATCCTCTCTCTCCCTCTCTCTGCCCCTGCCTCTCTCTCTCTCTCTCAAAATAAATAAATAAACTTTAATTGTCAAATCACTATACTGTATACCTAAAACTAATATCACACTGTAGGTTAAAAATACTGAAACTACAATTTTTTTTAATGTTTATTTATTTTTGAGAGAGAGACAGAATGCAAGCAGAGGAGGTGCAGAGAGAGAGGGAGACACGGAATCTGAAGCAGGCTCCAGGCTCTGAGCTGTCAGCACAGAGCCCAAGGTGGGGCTCGAGCCCACAAACAGCGAAATCATGACCTAAGCCAAAGTCAGACGCTCAACAGAGTGAGCCACCCAGGCGCCGTGAAATTACAATTTAAAACAATTTACTAATAAAACCCTTAGAAATCAGAAAGAAAAAAAAAGATCGTGTTATAAAATTCTTTGATGAACCTTCTTGATGAACACTATCATTTTAAAGGATAATAATTTTTAGGGGTACCTGGGTGGTTCAGTTGGCATGACTTCATGAGTTCAAGCCCCGGCTCCAGCACTGTACTGGCAGCATGGAGCCTGCTTGGGATTCTCTCTCTTCCTCTCTCTCTGCCCCTCCCCTATTTGTGCTGTCTCTGTCTCTCTCAAAATAAATAAATAAATAACTTAAAAAAATTTTTCAGGGATAATAATTTTTAAAGTGTTCTTTTTTCCTTATAAGATACCACACATAAGCCCTTTTGTATATAGTTGCCACAGAAACAATAACGTCACTACAGATGCCTCATTAAAAGTGGGCCCTTCCAAATATTTAAACGTACCCTTTCAAAAGCCACTCATTGATGGGTGTGATTGATAAAAGCTGAAGAAAAAGCCATATTGTTGCTGGGAAGAATGCAAGTGTAAAGATCTGGATGAAAAGGTGCAGTTTTATATGCACCAAAGCACTGGTCAGCTCCTGCAAAAATGAAAGACACAAAACAGCAAAGGTAAGAATATTATTTTTCCCAAGAAAGGCTGCTACTAAAATAACATCAAATAAATGAGTTTTTAATTTGGAATTATTTCAGAGCTAAAATTTTTACCTCTAAGCATGATAGACAGACTTGCGGAAAAAAAAGAAGTATTTTTATATAAAATTTCTGAAATATTCTAATTTCTTTGAATATATAATATACCCCAACAATTCAGATTTGTAAAATTCTGGACCAAAACTGAGCTAAGTGCCTGTACAGTAGTATAGACCTGAGGACTGTTGACACTATAAACAAATAGGCATGTAACTACTTAAGGACCTATCTCATTTTAATGAAATGATTAATCTCTAGCAAGGCCTCACTTTGGCAAGATGTTACCAAATCTACACACAAATCATAATTTTTAAAAATGTTTTTCCCAGTAATATTCTATAATTCAAAATGGCTTTTTCCCCAAAATCAACTTTCTGGATTTCCTTGCTAATGCTTACAGAACAGCAGCAATGTGCCATGCTCTGAGCCTGTCACTTTATGTATGTTATCTCTTTTAATCCTCACCACAGCCCCCATTAGATATTATTATCCTATTTTACTGAGGAGGAGACTGAGGCTGAGAGCTACTGAACAATGAGGCTCCTAATCAAACTCATTTCTGGTATGCTAGCAAACCCCTCTCTTCTTCATCATGTCACACTACTGCCCCAGAGGGAAGAAATTCACACTGAACACGACATACCAGGCACGTTCTATGCCTCACAGCTGAAAACAGATAATGAGGTCAACTTTGGGGTTCAAATAGGTACAAATTCAAAGGCCTTTGCATTTGAATTCCTTCAAGCTATGTGGTTATTCCGTTGAAATAAAACAAACTCAGAAAGTAGTGGAAAAAGTAGTACAGTCCTATAAAACATGCAAGAAGCCATTAAAGCACCTCAAAGATGCCAGAGATTCCCCTGTTAGAAACATAGCACTGTAATGCCTACCCTAGTTCAAGTAAGACATTCAAGAGATCCTTGGCCTCAGAGACACTAACCAAAGCTCATCAGTTTAATGGACAGGACTCATTTCCCGTGTGAAGACACACAGCAGTCACAGAACATCCCAAATGACATCTAAGGACTGGCAAATGGAAAACACCGGGCAGACCAGAAGCCACACCAGATCCATGGATCAGATCGAAGATTAAAGGAGCCATCCTAATACAGTATCAGAATTTTTAAAGTTCCACCCCAGAGAAAACTTGAGCACCAGCAGTGCCAAGAATTCTCACAGTTCTGAAACCAAATGCCACTGAGATATACTCAGAGGTATTTGATGAATGCCAAATAAATAAGATTCTAATTTTTTAATAGAAACAAAATGATCAGCCAGAATGCAATAACTGAAGCATTTGCATATACTTCAGGTAGGAATATGAAACAGAATAACTTTTCTGAAAAGTAATTTGGGAATTACTGAAAAGTAATTGGAGGACTATAATACAATTCACATTCTTGAACCCCCAAAATGTTATGTCTAGGTACTTGATCTAAGGATATAATAAGTGGTACAAGCATTTATATGCAGAATTGATCACGACAGCATCATCTATTATAGTAAAATCAGGAAACGAGTTAAAAGTCCAAAAACGGATGAATAATTAAATAAATTAAGGTACAACCAGGCTGTTATAAAATTAAAAACCATGTTAAAACTGTGTTGACAAGCATGTGGGAACACAAGGTCCTTCCCAACTTAACCAATAGGAATATAAATTGGCACAATCTAAGGACAGCAATCTGGCAACTCATTCCTTCAGTCAACAAATACCGAGAGCCCAGCACTGTTCTAGGTACTTGGAGTATCTGTCACAACTTCCACTGCATGTATCATGTGACTTAGCAATTTCACTTCCAGGAAGTAATCCTTCATATTTTCTCCCAAATGTGGGAACATGGGCAATTTTTAGGTTATCCTTTGCAGCAAAACCTAAATGTCCATAAATAGAGGACTAGTAAAATATAGCATGACACATTCATACAACGGAATGCTTTCCAGCATACAAAAAGAAACAAGGAGTTCTCTACGTGTTGATATGAAACAGTCTCCAAGATATGTTTTCTGAGTAAAACAAGGCAGGGTGGCAAGCAGTACAAAATACCTCAGCTTGAAGGGGTGCAATACACATATGTTTTACACAGAAACTATTAACTATGGAAAGATACACAGAAACTATTAACATTAGTTATGTCCACATATCTGATAGAGGGGAGAAAAGAAGACTTCTCATCATGTACACTTTTGTACCGTCTGATTTATGTTAATAAAAGTAAGCAAAATATAAATTTTATTATATATGAAGAAAAATTAAATCAAAATATTAAATTATATAAAAAATTACTATACAGTGTCACATAAGAAAAAAAGATTATATATGTGTACATGTACATGATACTATGCAAGTATATATATATATATATATGTATACTTACATATATATAATTTTTTTAAGTATTTCATTTTTAAATATTCTATGTATAAAACATGTTTAGGAAAAGAGGGACCAAAATCACAGAGATGTTAATGCTAGTTATTTTTATTCTTTCTAATCTTTCTACAATAGGTAAATACCAGTTTTACAATCAGAAAAAGTTATAAAAAACAAAATTTAGTTTAAAAATACTAGCTGATCTAATATATGACAATTATAAACAACTGCCATTGCCTCAGGACAATGGAACAATAAAGAATCCAGCAAATTGAATCACAAAGGCCAACAATGTTGGGTCATGAGAGGCCTCTTAACAACAGGGAAATAATAGGCATGAAGTATCCCTAAGATTTTAAGACTATCACAAAAACCCAGGGTTATATATTTTCCATAACTTCTTCATACAAACATAAAGATAAAATAAGGTCACAAGGAAAAGAAAAAACAAGTAAACACTGTAACATCCAAAACAGTATTACTCCATACATACCCATACAGAGTTTAGGGCCACGTACTCAAATAAATGCCATCATGAATAATTGAAAAGTTGATTCTGCATCACATTTTATTTATTCACATGTAATACAGGTCAAATTCCATTAAAGTAAACTTAAGTAAAGATACTCCAAATATTTATTACACCAGAATTATCACTGACAGTATCGAGAATTGCTTAAAATCAGGCACTCTGAGATGTAGAAATATTTTCATTTACACACCAATTTCCCTTCTAACCCTTATTTGACCTTCATTTGATTCACTTTCTGAGAAATCAGCCTCATAGTTCTAGGCTGGAAACAAGCAGCATGAACGTAAAGTTTAGAAGTTGCTATATTTACTTCTAAGGTAATAGAACTTCAAAAAATAATCTGTTTAGGAAAATAAGGAAAGACCTGTATAATCTGCCCTACTCAGGACCCTTTCCAGGCCCTGAGCATCTTGCCCATCTTTGGTTCTATCCCAGTGCCAAATACAGTGCTTTGTAGCCACAGGCACCTCATAGGTATTTGTTTATATGAGATTGATCCTGCCACGGTCTATTAAGTGACAAATCCTCTGAAATGGTAGCTCCTAATTAGCTAAACATCAAATATATTTCAAATGTGACCTTACTTGACTTGAATACAATAAATTTTCAGAAGACATTTCAACAGATATTTTAAAATCTAGAAATCAACAGTTATAAGACTTAAGATTTAGCATTAAATCTTTTTAGTATTAACACAGAGTTCTTTATGATTTTAATAAATGAGCAAAACAAATTTTAGAATATACATCATTCCATCAATGAATGGGTAATACTACGTGAAATGTTCAATATAAATCAAACTTGAATGGGACCAATGTGAATGCTCTCAAATAAACTCAAGTCAATAATAACTTACTGTCTCCTGCCTGCAAAAACACACTATTCTAATAAGGTTCAAAAATAGTAGTCCCAGCTGAAATAAACTTAAGATTATTAACTAGAAAACAAATAACAATAAGATTGCTACCTGCTAACTTAAAACCATTGGTTCAGTTGCCCAGGAAATTAGCAGGACTTAAAGATGGTTTAACACTATACAATGATGCAATCTAAAACATCTTCAACTGAATGGATCTTGAAAATGACAATGTAATACAGTGAAAAGGGGCATTGGTGGAAGAAATGGCTTTGATGGCTACTTAGATACCGTGATAAAGCACAGGATCAAGGCATTTTATCATTAGATCCAAATTAGCTGGAATACTCTGAAGGTTTCCTAGGTGCTTACAGAAGAATTTGGTCCTTAGAGAAATGCTGATAGCTGTGACGTTCTTCCTTCTTAAACTCCTGCATCCCACAAAGTTGGCTGCTTTACAGAATCATATTAAGCAAGAAGCTAAGGAGTGAGAGAATCAAGTCTCTTGCCAGATTTCTCATGGCATAAGTAACAGCTGTAGCCGTTAAGCAGCCACCAGGGGACATAGTTAGAGCAACATCCCAAGTTGAGGACTTGGGTAAGGCAGCTGCTCACAAAGGGCATTATCCAAGACCAGCAGGAAGACCTCCAAAGAAGAATAGTCCAGCACCATAGGGGTAGCAAGTATTTTTCTGTATCACTAGGCCCCACATTTGAGAACCAGTAGAATGAAGGTGGTGACAGAAAAAGCCTGCGCCCTGTAAGCACTGATCTTAGTCCTTTCATGTCAATGTAATTTGTGAAAACTAGAATTTAACATATTTAGGAAATCTCATCCTATGTCAGTTATTTTCAATAGTAGTGAGACTATTCAGGATTTTTGAGACATAATTTCACAGATACCACACATGGATCCCATCTATCTAAAAATAATGCTCCAATAAAAACATTTATACCAACCAGATAACTACAGAATACATAAATTTACTAAAACCGTATTTTTTCCATGTTGCTACTAGGATGGTCCTTGTAACTAAATTTGGTCGTCATTCCAATCACACTTAAAATAAAAAATAAGTAAAGCAAAACATGATGCTGAAACAAAATTTTAACTTATAAAGCTATTTCCAAAAAAAAAAAAAAAAATCCTTGCATAGTAAGATTTCCCTATCTACATAAGAATAAGCATCTTAGAATAACAACTTTAAAAATCCTAAGTAATTTCTTCAAGAGCAAATAGGTATTTTTTCCTATATTTTTCTTCTCCTTTTTTGTTATAAGCCAAAAGAGAATCATAAATTCTACTTATTCCTCTCTTGAATGTTACAAATGTCTGATTTCTTTAATTCTGGGAGAATTCCATGTTCAGCGACACACTGATCAATAAATAACATTAACTATATATCTTCATGATAAATTGTGACATAGTATGAAAAATCCCAATTTTTTCTTAAAATACTTATTAATATTTAATAGATATACCAGCAAAAAATATACATTAAAAATACAAATTGGTGGGGCACCTGGGTGGTTCCGTCAGTTAAGCCTCCGACTTGGGCTCAGGTCATAATCTCACTGTTGGTGGGTTCAAGCCATGCATCAGGCTCTGTGCTGACAGCTCAGAGCCTGGAGCCTGCTTGGGATTCTGTGTCTCCTTCTCTCTCTCTGCCCCTCCCCTGCTCATGCTCTGTCTCTGTCTCTGTCTCTCAATAATAAATACATGTTACAAAAAAATTGTTTTAAATACAAATTGGTTAAAAGTTGTAACAGGCATCACTTGAGCAGCATGAGTCCTGAGAACAAAAGTTATGGAAACCCAACTAAACATCAACTCAAATGTGCCACAGCAGTCACCATCATATTGACCACCATAATCTGAGGAAGACCTCAAGTGGATGCTTCATTCAGTGCAGTTGCTGTATTAAAAACATACCCATTATAACCACAC
This sequence comes from Panthera leo, assembly GCF_018350215.1. Taxonomy (NCBI): domain Eukaryota; kingdom Metazoa; phylum Chordata; class Mammalia; order Carnivora; family Felidae; genus Panthera; species Panthera leo. Next base: position 80,581,932 of record NC_056682.1, on the reverse strand, counting down.
CCTCAGGGTCCATTTTGTTCAACTACAAAATTTCTATAATAGGTAGGTTCAAAACACAAGTCCTTTGCTGAAGTCATCTTCTATTGTAGTGAAGCTTTTGAACCATAGTTACATACATCTTTACAAAAGGATTCTGATATTTCAAAATAATAAGCAAAAATTAAATTTTTCTCCCTGCTTTTGATATGCCCCATAGGTGACAGTACCTCTGTTTTTAATGATAGTCCACTGTTAAAGAATATTGTTGCAACAGCAATGTAGGAGACCGTTATTTCTGGCTTCAGTGGTCCTAAAGAGAGAGAAACAAGTTACTGTTAGATAAGAATTTCCAGTAGATAACTTGGTATGAAAGAAGAATCCATTGAGGGAGGGCAAATAGTACTTCAAATCTTAGTGTTACCCTTACTATACTACTGTTCTGAAGAGTTAAGTATTTGCTGTGATGCAGTCTAGCTCCAAAAGAGATTTTCCAGAAGGCAAGGACCATGCCTATCCAGTTCAGCACAGTATCCTCAGACCAGCAGAATAAAAATAAACTGCTCTCATATAGGAGAGCAAATAGGCAACATCCCTCAGTATGACGTCTAATTGTATCTACCACAGTATCAGTGCTTATACAACAATCAAAATTCCCCAAACTAGGAAAAAAAAAAAAGAGAGAGAGAGAGAAAAAGAGAATCAACGGAAGAAGTTCCCTTCTGTTTAGCAAATATTATTTTATTCCTTCTAGGATACCAGAAATAAAAATCTATATTCACACATACATTCAGTTCAGCCCACGGGTAGTCATTCTACAAAGATGTACTGAGCATTTACTATGTGAATGAAATAATACATATAGAGTAATACAGTAGTAACAATATGTTAAGTTTGCAATTATTATTACACTGTGCCAGGCCCTGGCTATACTGCTGTGAACCAACAGGCCTAATCTTTGCCCTCTGGAAAATCCTCTCTGGAGTTAGGCTGGCATCACCCCAAATGTGTTAACACTATGAGGACAACAGCAGCAACCCTAACTAATATTTACTTCATTTTGTCACCTGTATACAACTCTCTTGAAGATCTAATATATTAGCCAAAGAACATGCTTTATATATATATATATATAAAGCATGTTCTCTCTCTCTCTCTCTATATATATATATAAGTTTATTGTCAAATTGGTTTCCATACAACACCCAGTGCTCATCCCAAAAGGTGCCCTCCTCAATACCCATCACCCACCCTCCCCTCCCTCCCACCCCCCATCAATCCTCAGTTTGTTCTCAGTTTTTAACAGTCTCTTATGCTTTGGCTCTCTCCCACTCTAACCTCTTTTTTTTTTTTTTTTCCTTCCCCTCCCCCATGGGTTTCTGTTAAGTTTCTCAGGATCCACATAAGAGTGAAACCATATGGTATCTGTCTTTCTCTGTATGACTTACTTCACTTAGCATAACACTCTCCAGTTCCATCCATGTTGCTACAGAGGGCCATATTTCATTCTTTCTCATTGCCACATAGTACTCCATTGTGTATATAAACCACAATTTCTTTATCCATTCATCAGTTGATGGACATTTAGGCTCTTTCCATAATTTGGCTATTGTTGAGAGTGCTGCTATAAACATTGGGGTACAAGTGCCCCTATGCATCAGTACTCTTGTATCCCTTGGGTAAATTCCTAGCAGTGCTATTGCTGTGTCATAGGGTAGGTCTATTTTTAATTTTTTGAGGAACCTCCACACTGTTTTCCAGAGTGGCTGCATCAGTTTGCATTCCCACCAACAGTGCAAGAGGGTTCCCATTTCTCCACATTCTCTCCAGCATCTATAGTCTCCTGATTTATTCATTTTGGCTACTCTGACTGGAGTGAGGTGATATCTGAGTGTGGTTTTGATTTGTATTTCCCTGATGAGGAGCGATGTTGAGCATCTTTTCATGTGCCTGTTGGCCATCCGGATGTCTTCTTTAGAGAAGTGTCTATTCATGTGTTCTGCCCATTTCTTCACTGGGTTATTTGTTTTTCGGGTGTGGAGTTTGGTGAGCTCTTTATAGATTTTGGATACTAGCCCTTTGTCTGATATGTCATTTGCAAATATCTTTTCCCATTCCGTTGGTTGCCTTTTAGTTTCGTTGGTCGTTTCCTTTGCTGTGCAGAAGCTTTTTATCTTCATAACGTCCCAGTAGTTCATTTTTGCTTTTAATTCCCTTGCCTTTGGGGATGTGTCAAGTAAGAAATTGCTACGGCTGAGGTCAGAGAGGTCTTTTCCTGCTTTCTCCTCTAGGGTTTTGATAGTTTCCTGTCTCACATTCAGGTCCTTTATCCATTTTGAGTTTATTTTTGTGAATGGTGTGAGAAAGTGGTCTAGTTTCAATCTTCTGCATGTTTCTGTCCAGTTCTCCCAGCACCATAAGAACAACATGCTTTTAAAAGATGTAGTTCTGAGAAAATGCCATTTTGTACTTATATACCAGTGGTTCTCCAGCAGGAGCAATTTTGCCTCCTATAGACATTTGGCAATGTTTGGAAACTCTTTTTTGTTGTTATAATTCAGCAAGTGGGGGGGTGTTACTGGCATCTAGTAAACTGAGATCAGGAATTCTGCTAAACAACCTGGAAAGCACAGACAGGACAGCCCTCCCAACACCAAAGAATTACCATGTCCAAAATGTCAATAGTGCTGAGGCTGAGAAACACTGGCATATGCCAACATATCAAAATCTGATCATTTCATATTTGACATTCTATTCAGCCCTCTCGTGCTGAGCTGAATAGTGTCCTCCAAAATCCATGTCCCCCCAGAACTGACGAATATGACCTTATTTGGAAATTGGTTCTTTGCAGATGCAATCAAATCAAGATGGGGTCTTACTGGATTAAGGTGGACCCTAATCCAATGACTGGTATTCTTACAAGTATAGGTAAATATGAAGACACAGAAAGATGGCCATGTGTAGACTGAGGCAAAGCCTAGAATTGTATTACCATAAGCCAAGAAACACCAAAGACAATTGGCAACCAGCCCAAGCCAGAAGCCAGGAAGGATTCTTCCCTAGACCTTCAGTGAGAGCGTGGCCCTTAGCTTCAGAACTCTAGCCTCTAGAATAATTTCTGGAAAATAAATTTCTGTTATTGGAAGCCACCCAGTTTGTGTTTCTGGTGTGGCAGCACAGAAAACTAATATACTCCCTTAAGCAAAATAACAGGACCACATTCATGGCTCTTCCATTCCCTGCAGCCCTCCACCATACCCACAGATACTGCTCAATAAGTAAGACCAAGCTCAGGAAAAATCACCATTCAGTCAACAAATGCTTACTAAGCATCTACTATATTTTAGGCATTTGTAGTATCTCAATGAACAAAAAGAAACAAAGATCTCCTCAAACATGGCAAGAAATTCTTATATATACGTGGTATTTACACAAATTATTTTGTTGAGATCTGAGAAAAGGGAGCAAAAGGAAGAAGGCAAGAGCAAAAGGCATTACATTTCAGGGCAGTAAAAGTGCTCCAAAACTTAAAAAGAGGTGCATTTTTTATACTTGTGAGTGAATCTGTCTCTGCAGCTCACACTTAGAAATAATATTTCCTCTACAACTGAGGAAGATGATTCAGGAACAGATTTTAAAGTCAAGGAATCCAGCTTGTTTTGGAAGTAAACGTCTTCCACAATTTTAAATACCTTGTTTGTTCATTTGTTTGTTTGAACTCATTTTTATTTTCCTCCAATTCCCTGCTTTTTATGAGACCCTATTCTTATCAAGTACACCTCTGCCCACAGCGGTACCCCAAAATTTCTATAAAGGATGGGTTAAAATTAGCAATGTGGTTGTAAGGTAGAGCCAGGGAATGTGGCCAAAGATGTATCTCCACAGCAAGCGCATGGCATTTACTTAGATTGCATGTTTCTTTGGGGCAGCTACAGCATCTGCTTTAGTTGGCCAACAATTATATGTTTTAAGAAGCTAACCCTTCCCACATTCCATGCATACATACATCAATACACATGATAACTATGAACTACTTGGCATGATTCCAGGCTTTTAGTGTTTCAAAGCTTAGAGATGGGGCACATTGTCTTTTATATTAGATGCACATCTAAACAACTTTAAGCCATGGAAGAACATGGTGAGGACATTTCATGGCTTCCTACAATGTACGTTTTATTTTAAAAAAAATTTTTTTTAATGTTTATTTATTTCTGAGACAGAGAGAGACAGAGCATGAGTGGGGGAGGGACAGAGAGGGAGGGAGACACAGAATCAGAAGCAGGTTCCAGGCTCTGAGCTGTCAGCACAGAGCCCGACGCAGGGCTTGAACTCACAAACCTTGAGATCATTACCTGAGCCACCCAGGCGTCCCTACAATGTATGTTTTATTTTTTTTATTTTTTTTTTAAATTTTTTTAACCTTTATTTATTTTTGAGACAGAGAGAGACAGAGCATGAATGGGGGAGGGTCAGAGAGAGGGAGACACAGAATCTGAAACAGGCTCCGGGCTCTGAGCTGGCAGCACAGAGCCCGATGCGGGGCTCGAACTCACAGACTGTGAGATCATGACCTGAGCTGAAGTCAGACGCTTAAGTGACTGAGCCACCCAGGCGCCCCTACAATGTATGTTTTAAAAGGGAAGAAGGAATTAATTCTGATTTGGAGAGACCTAAAGCCCCTTTGAGATGTGATCAACTATCAAATTGCCCAAATTGGGAATGGAAACCTAGAAGTCACACAGGGCTGAAATAAACATTTGGTAAATATTTGCACAGAGGTGAGAGTTGAGACTACACATAAAAATGAGATATGAAAAAAAATGAGATTTGGCCCCTCTCCAAGACAATGATTACATCCTCCAAGTCACCAAAATAGATCTGAATAAGACCTGGATCTTCAGGTGGCTATAAAGTTCAAAGTAGAAATACAAGTTTTAACTTTTCCTTTAAATAAAAGAAAAAAAAAATGTTGATCAGTAAAAATAGGATAGGAGAGCAAAATCAGGAGAAAAATTACCCAGAAAAACAAGGTAATTTTTGGGCTCCTCAAATCCATGCTTTTAAAGGAGGGGGCGGGGGGTGGGGAGATAAAAGAAAATGATTTGGAATGCTTAAGAATGCAAGGAACTATTACCATTTTATAAAATCTACTCATCACCAAGTAAATTTCATTTATAAACCTATAATCTAAGATATTCATGCTAACACACTTAAGCTTTAACATGTTTCTGCTTATGCTTTTTAATGGAAAAACGAAGCAGTTTCCTTTTAGGATTTATGTCTTATTAATGTCAATAATCTAAATTAAGATGCAAATAGAACTGAGAAACTTACTCTGTACCTCCAAAGAAGTAAACCTTTCTCTTCCTGAGAATGAATAGCACAGTGTTACTCTGGTCAACTCAAAGGTGTGCATAGCTCAGCACTTCCCTGGGTTGCACTGGAACAGATTATCAGCACCTCAAAATCTGCACATTTACATTTACCCTGGCTCTTTATTTTCAACTTTCTTCTACATATTTAAAAATGAAGGGGCGCCTGGGTGGCTCAGTCAGTTGAGCATCCAACTTCAGCTCAGGTCATGATCTCACGGTTTGTGAGTTCAAGCCCCGCATCAGGCTCCGTGCTGACAGCTCAGAGCCTGGAGCCTGCTTTGGATTCTGTGTCTCCCTCTCTCTGCCCCGTCCCTGCTCATGCTCTGTCTCTCTCTGTCTCTCAAAGATGAATAAATGTTAAAAAAATTTAAAAAAATAAAATAAAATAAAATAAAATAAAATAAAATAAAATAAAATAAAAATGAAATGTACCTGAGTAAAAAGAACAGTGAATTAAGAATTAAATTTTCGAGGCTAGTACATGTTATACTTTTTCTCATTTGGAAAGTCATTCAATGTCTCTAATTTTAGGGTTTCCATTACCTATAAGTTTCCTGCAATATACAACTCACCTATTGGCTATACAGATTGTTTTCAAAGGGAGGTCAGAACACAGGTATGATATGTTAAGTGTAGAAATCTTGCATTTACATATAAAGAGTATAGTCGTTAAAGTATTGATCCAGGTAAAGATGAAGCAAACATCTTAAGTTTAAGACTACCAAAACTTTTCCTATTTAAAAGAATATCTAGAAAACCGTTCTACTGAAAATTGTTCAGGGGTGCCTGGGTGGCTCAGTCAGTTAAGCATCCAACTCTTGGTGTCGTCTCAGGTCATGATCTCAGGGCTTCGTGGGTTGGAGCCCTGCACTGGACTCTGTGCTGACGATGTGGAGCCTGCTTGGGATTCTGTCTCCCTCACTTTCTTTCTCTCTCTCTCTCTCTCTCTCTCTCCCTCTCTCTCTCTCTCTCTCTCTCACTGCCCCTCCCTGACTCGTGCTGTCTCTGTCTCAAAACAAATAAACTTTAAAAAAAAACTGTTCAGTCAGTATGAAAGCACTAAAAATCACATCCCTGGGGCACCTGGGTGGCTCAGTCAGTTGAGCTTCCAACTTTGGCTCAGGTCATGATCTCGCGGTTTGTAAGTTCGAGCCCTGCGACAGTCTCTGTGCTGACAGCTCAGAGCCTGGAGCCTGCTTCGGATTCTGTGTCTCCTTCTCTCTCTGCCCATCCCCCGCTTGTTCTCTGTCTCTCAAAAATAAATATATAAATGTAAAAAAAAATTTTTTTAATAAAAATCACATCCCCAAGTGTACACAGCACATAAATGGAAACTTTGACTAAAAATTACAAGTACAAAGAGGCACTTTAGACCATTCCAAAGAGCAAGATGCAATAGAAACATTTTCAGCAACCATTCCTCTCCTTGTGCCTAGATTTTTGTTGTTTTAACTTGTGAAGCGAAAATGTTATTTGGTACTATTTGGAGGTTTATTTTTATTTAAGAGGTTTCACAGGTGGGAAGGTCAATTAAAAGCTCAACAGAATTATCATGAACTTAGCCTGATAGCCTATATAAGAAATCCCAAGAGGCCTGGGTGGCTCAGTCAGTTGAGTGTCTGACTCTTGATTTGGCTTCAGGTCATGATCCCAGGATTGTGGAATCTAGCCCACTTCAGGCTCCCCACTGAACATGGAACCTGCTTAAGATTCTCCCTCTCTCTCCCTTGGCCCCTCTCCCCTGCTCACACTGTCTCTCTAAAATAAAATTTAAAAAAAGAAAGAAAGAAAGAAATCCTAAGCAATCATTTGTTTTACTTTTTTGGAAAAAGTAACTTTTATACATGGACAGTTATCAAATCATCTGAGTACACTGTTATTTCATATTTGCTGATTCTGCTCTGCGTTTTTAGGCTAAAACTTAAGGCATGGAAAATATCTTTATTGCATAGAACCCTTCTTTACAATAGTTATTCATTTTAAATTATTTTTTGCCAAGAAAATGTGTATGGATTTTGCAACTAGTATGAAATAAAGGGAGAGCCCTGATGTCCAGTGCCTCTTCCTTGAGCACTGACCTCAGGCCTCAGTATCTTCATCAACTGTAAAAGTAGCATGTTAGTTTAAAATACTTAAAGGTTCCTTTTAGTTCTTAACATTCTACTCTTTTTTTTTATGTTTATTTTTTTAATTTTGAAAGGGGAGGAGGGAGGGGGGAGGGGGGAGGAGGGAAGGGACAGAGAGAGAGGGAGACAGAATCCCAAGCAGGCCCTGTACCGACAGCTCTCAGCCCAGAGCTCCACACAAGGCTCACCAACTGGTGAGACCATGACCTGAGCCAAAATCAAGAGTGGGACACTCAACCAACTGAGCCACCTAGGCACCCCTTATAATTATTATCTTATAATTAATTAAAGAAATGAATTATCCTGGATTAATGGCACAAGTACCGGCAAAAATGGGAAGCATTTCTAAGATACAATAATACACCAAAACTTCAAGAAGCAGAGTCAGAAGGAACAAACAAGATTATAGAATCCATCTTGCACACACCACTTCGAAGAAGCCCTAAGGAAATGATTCCGTGTTCAATAACCCTTCTTCTCACAGCATCCTTGGAATGTAAGATAAAACGTATTTCACCTAACCTAGCGTCTGCAGATTTAAAACTTGAAGATAATATATCACCTGTAATTACACCTTAAGGATAAGCAAATAATAGATCTAACACCATAAAATAGAAAGTGTGCTACTGAAGCTAGTTAAGTGTGCATTCCAGATCACCACAAAGACACCCTAACTTGAATTCTGCCTATCCAGCTGGTTCCAGGGACAGAGGGTACTCATTTGGCAGAACTTGAAATACCAGCATTCACAAGTTTGCCAAAAGCTCCAGGAGAAGCTAGGTCAAAGATCTTCAGAAGAAGAAACCATGATGAATATCAGTTTTATTCTCAGTTA